>NC_092501.1:100403754-100711358 GCF_047511675.1 Marmota flaviventris | reverse complement strand
TTGGTGCAGCCAACATGGAAAGCAGTATGAAGTTTTCTTGAAAAATTGGGAATGGAACCACTATTTGACCCAGCTATCCCTCTCCTCGGTCTATACCCAAAGGACTTAAAAACAGCATACCACAGGGACACAGCCACATCAATGTTTATAGCAGCACAATTCACAATAGCTAAACTGTGGAACCAACCTAGATGCCCTTCAATAGATGAAGGGATAAAAAAATGTGGCATATATACACAATGGAATATTACTCAGCAATTAAAGAGAATAAAATCATGGCATTTGCAGGTAAATGGATAGAGTTAGAGAAGATAATGCTAAGTGAAATTTGCCAATCCCAAAAAACCAAATGCTGAATATTTTCTTTGATATAAGGAGGCTAATTCATAGTTGGATAGCGCGAGGGAGCATGGGAGGAATAGATGAACTCTAGATAGGGCAGAGGAGTGGGAGGGGAAAGGAGGGGGCATAGGGGAATTAATGATGGTTGAATGTGATGATCATTATTATCCAAAGTACAGGTATGAAGACACGAATTGGTGTGTCTATACTATGTATACAACCAGAGATATGAAAAATCGTGCTCTATATATGTAATAAAAATTGTAATACATTCTTCTGTCATATATAAATAATAATAATAATAATAATTAATAAAATGAAAAAGTATCTAAGTATACAAAAAAATTCTCCTCCTAGACAACTTCCACCTGCTACTTAACAAAATACTTCCTACAACCCATTGGTTCTCCTTCCTTCTGCATGGTCATTTGCATAGCTCACCTCTTCACATTCGTTTCTGGGCTCCTTCTGCACCTGGGTGCCTGGGTCCCCAACATCATTTACTACACACTTAAAAGATAAGCAGATTTCATTATCCACATTTTCATAGTCAACTATCCCATAGAACTAGAAGTTATTCCTGATTCCCTGAATAAATTTAAAATGGGGCCCCTCCATCCATTTTATTTAATTTTAATGTCTGCTCATGAGCTACATCATACTCAGCTTCCCTCTCTCCCTCCTTTCTTCCCCACCCTCTCCTGCCCCTCTTTTCCTTTTCTATTATTTTTTTCCTACTTTTCCTCTTTGTATTGACAAATGCTTTTCAAGTCAGCCCAACTATCATATAGTTTCCTGTTTCACACCTAAATTTTAAGATGATGCCCCTTAATATTCAGGACATTTTTAATCACGACTTGGATTTCCATTGTATAATCTAGGCAGAGTAGTACAACAAACTGTAATTTTTTGTCTCAGTCAAATATTTCACTTGCAAACAAAAAGTTGGAATGCAATAAAGGCAAATTATATTTTCAGTTATGGGACAGTGTTTAAATATTAAAACTTTTACTTATAAAATAGTCTCTCTCTTTCTTATATCAGGTGACTGACAGTTTGTAAAGAAGGAATAGTTCGTTGGTGAGGTACAGAATGATAAGCAAGCTGAGCTCTTCACAGATGCCACGAATATACAGCTATTTCTCACAAATGCACATTAAGTACAGTTGAACATTCTATTTAAATTATGCATACCATCAGCTTGCCAATATCATCTTCTAAGCTAATGTACTCAGACATTTCTTGAAAGAAAAATGACTTCTGTGATGAATTTTAAACCAAGTAACAAAAATATATTGCACTTTCAAAGTGTATGACATTGCATTTAAATGTATCCCCACTTTCAAATATGATAAATACTTAGTGACTATAACTATGATGAATATAAAGCAAGTGGCAAGTGTTTTCTCTTGCAATGAAACTTAAATTGGAGATTATCTCATTATTTCTAATTCATGAGAACTATTTCTAAAACTACCTTGGGAAAACAAGTAAACTATGGTCCTATGGGACAGAGGCTAAGCTTGGCATCCCTGCAATTCAGTGGTCTGGATTCAAATCCCCCTCTGCCTCTTAGAGTAAGCTATTTACAATACTGATGCCTCTATTCCCTTCTCTGTAGAATGAAATTTATTAGATTTTCTGCCTCGTAGGGCTGCTCAGAGGATTAGATGGAAAAAAAAATAAAGCAATGTGCAATTCATTTTGTGTGCATGTATTTTTGTATGGATGTATATTGCTGCATTTGTGTATAGGTTTATGTAAGAAAATAAATGTGAAAAAAATGTACCAGATACGATGGTGCACACCTGTAATCCCAGACACCATGGAGGCTAAGGCAGGAGTTCAAGAGCAACATAGCCTGTCCCCATATAAAAAAAAGTCCTTCCCCACAATATGAACTAATAATGCATTACATTATGATGATGATGATGATGATGATGATGATGATGATGTATTTAGTCACTAAAATCTTCCAAAGTGATTAAACTAAGGTGTTAAGATGTTCTGTTGATTATTAGACTGGTCTCTTGTGAAATAGACAGTTTTCAACTACATAGTCAAATTTTAAGATAAAAAAGCAAGTAAGATGATTCTAAGGTGAAAGACTTTTAAAAAGAAACTCTATCCTACAAATTTCAAGCACTATTACTATTGACAACGATGGTCTTAAACTTCTTAATTGTCAGTCAAATGCTCCCAATTTTCTCAAGCTTACAACAGCTAACTCTTTATCATTTCTTTCCCATTTCCTCAACTGCTGCAGACTCCCTGAAGAAAATCATGCATGTGGCACCCTTATACTCTGTGGGTTGTTTCTTCTGAAGAATATGCATAGCCTGCCTTTAGATACCCAAAGTGAATACTGCCAAGAGGAAGCCATAGACAAATGGAAGATCATTGTAGTAAAGGAAAAGAAAATATAACTCTCCATTAGTTTCTTTCAAAGAGTCAGTAGTTCTCCTTAGCCTCTCAACTGGTTTTCCTTAGTCCTATATGCCAACATGTTATAGGTGACAGTCTGTGTCTTCCTAACTGAAGTTCCTCTCGACCATGGCTTTCCTCTTCCCCTCAATCTAACACCTTGGTCCAACACAGGTGTGCCTCCTGCCACCCAAATCCAGAATGAAAAACAATAAAAAAAAAAAAAAACCTTTTGTAACCTTTTATAATAATCAAAGGCACGTTTCCACGATTTGGGATGCATCACATGATAACTCACCCACTTCCTCTTTAGATTCTTCTCTGTTTTCAGAAGAAAATTATGCTACATATCTTCCAATCCTCTGTTCATCAGTTAACAATTGTGAAGAAAAGATAACAGAGACACAAGTCCATCTGTCATTGACAGACATTAATTTTCAGGGGAAGTATAGCCAAAACCCATTTTTAGGGGAAGCATATTAGTTTTTCTAGAGTATATATTTATTTATAACTACACACCCAATTTAACATTTCAGTCTAAGGTAGCATGTGTATTTGAATTATTTCTATGCCCTGTATTTCCCAAGTACTATAAGTTAGACACTTGCTTTATATTTCATTGATTAAAACTACTCACAAAACTGGCCCCTCCCATAACAGAAGAAGATTAATCCCCTCTTCAGCTCTGAAATTTAGAAACCATTTACCACCTCCCAAATGGCATTTTCCAGCTTCAATTATTTTAAGATGTGGGCATCCAACTTTGTAAATATGAATATGGATTCATATTTAAGTAAATATATTGTACAAAAGGCAACTCCAGAAACTGTTATTTGGAAAGGGATACTGAAAGCATACACACACAACTCTCTGGAGGCTTTTCTAATAGCCTACAAATTCTAATTAGTATCAGATTATTGATCTGGGATTTGTAGATGGGGAAGAAGAATTCTTAATCTCTCTTTCTCTCCTCTCAAACCCCAAAACATAACCAAGTCCAAGAATAAATTAGAAGTTGATTTTGAGATAGCTTCTTGGAACAGCATATTTATTCTTCTACTTCTTAGTGAAAATATTACATTGCCTATTATTAGACACCTTAGCCTTCTTATTAATAAAATATATAGAACATTTAGAATGAGCTATAATTTTGAAACATAAAATATTAAGACTCTAACAAAAAAGAAATGATGATTCTGAAAACATATAGTTATGTCCAGATTATCATCACAATATAAATAATACTATAAGTCATAAAATTCAGAGGACAAAAGATATCCAGGCACAAGTGCACCAAAATCCCTAGGAAAATCTCATTTCCATCAATAAACCTACTGTGGATTGGGGTCTTTTTAGATGTGGCTGGAAGAGTGACAAAATCCCAGAAAGCACAAACTAACTAGGATAGACTCTGAAGGCCCAGCAAGCCTTCCTGGAGACAGTATAAGGTCAGCTCTTGAAACTCTGAGCAAGTTTTGAATGAAATTCATTCTTCTCTCACCAGTTGATTAAAATTTCATGTAAGGCAATGGACCTGCCACAAACTTGCTTTTTCTTGTTGCATAATCAAAAGGAACAGCTTTAGTCCAAAAAACGTATAGTCCCATCCCTGCAATTCAAACATTACCAGAAGTGCTTGAACCTATGGAATCTTAATACAAATTTCTATTATCTAAGCAAACATTTTCCAAAATTATAGTTTTCTAACTTAAAGGACTATTTGCTTTCCCTCTTACCTGTGAAATCATTGAAATGAATTCCCTCTTTTCTCTCTAGAGCATTCCTGGTTCTGTGAAGGCATATTTACCACTCACACATCATCAGATTCACTGGAATGATTGAAGAGGTGGCCTGAAAAGAGAGTAGGTTTAACAATTATGCAATTATATAAATCAACTGATGTGATTGTTTGGATCTTTTTCCAATACATTGTCAGATTGTCAAACTGTAAATACAAAACAGACCCTTACCATTATGATATGAAACTGTTTTATTTAAACTAAGATGATCTTTTATACCTTGCCGCAGTCTGGCTGGGCACAATTCAGGAACCACTTGTCAAAAGAAATGAACTTTATTTTTAGAACCACACACCACACCACACAGCTCCTCAGGAAAAACCCTCAGAGCCCAACTGCCACCACCAGCTTCTCCCGAGCCTCTCAACCTCCCCCACTCCTCCTGCTCTTGAGGCTGATTGGCTGGGTTGCATGGGCGGAGCCAAAAAAAAGTCCCCCAGTGAGCAGCTCTGTAGTCTGAAAGGGCGGGGAAACAGCCCAATGAGCATCACTGCAGAGGAGCCAATCAGCTAGAAGTTGTTGGGGCCACTGTGAGCCAATCATCAGCTGGCAGCTGGAAGTTTGCTGGCAGCTGGAAGTTTGCTGGGGCCCCTTAGGCTGTGGCTCTCAACAATACCTTTTGGAATATTCTGGTCCCTTGGAGAACCATTCTATTTAGAAAAATTTTCAACCTTAAATTACATTAGAACATGCTCATGAAATTCTCTTTGCTGCTTTGAAAATCATTAAATGAATTTTCTGAGTATGAAAATAATTCTTATTCTAATGCTCTTTTAAAAGTTTAACTTATATGTCCATTCACACAGGAGAAAACCAGGATTTTTTTTTCTTTAATGCTCAAGCTTTTAGACAGAAAAAACTTGGAGCTCCACAATTTTTATAAAGACCTATCTCAGTGATCACTGTGAACATGACCTTCTAGGAATGCAAATTGCACCATCAATGGTGACATAAAAGGCTCCTGTGAATTGTATTCCAGTAGTCATGTCATGGTTCACTCTTCTCTAAGTCAGTTAGCACATGGCTTACTACAGTTCCTCATCTCTCCCCAGAGAATGTCCTGGATTTTGTTGATTGATTGCATTTTTAACTATGTTAGAAGTAATGCTTTTTTATAGATGACAAGCAACAAATCCCTTCAATTATTTCTTTATTAATGTCATTCTTTCCTGTGTAGCTGTCATTACCAATCTTCTCACCAACATTCTCTTTTGTAATTCCAAGAAGAGTTAGGCTTCTGTGGTTTGATGAAATATATGTTTGTTTCAAGACACTGAAGGTTTTTTCCTCT
The DNA here is from genome assembly GCF_047511675.1 of Marmota flaviventris. Taxonomy (NCBI): domain Eukaryota; kingdom Metazoa; phylum Chordata; class Mammalia; order Rodentia; family Sciuridae; genus Marmota; species Marmota flaviventris. The sequence goes on along the minus strand of NC_092501.1, from coordinate 100,705,502 downwards.
TAACTGAGAAATAGTCACCAATGGTATTTTTGAAGTTATTTGTACAGCATTTAAAAAAATTATGTTTGTGTTTCAAACTGAGTGGTGCTTCAGTAACAAGGATGTATATGCATTGATTTGTACCGCTGTGCACGCACAGTGTCAGCCATGTTCAGCCCTTCTCTGTCTTTCAAACAGCTCTCACTGGTCAGTTCAAGACCAACACGTAGAATATACTCAGCAGAGTATTAATAATGAAATGAAAATAATTAATATTTAGCACCTCTGCATTTTGGCATTTATTATCTTGCCCAATCTTCATATTACCATACAAAATAAGTATTATCCACTGCTGTGAGGAAAATGGGTTCTCAGAGATTCTCTGCAGGTGTCATCTTAACTCCAAAGGCCATGTTCTTCTCATTCTATGAGATCTAATTGTAAATATTATTCAAGGAAATAAGAGTCAATGCATAGGGTCTGTCTCTTTTCTGATATATTTTAACAACATTTCATTAGATATTCCATTCTAAGGGAGGATGCATTCAAGACTGCTAGTGTTTTATCAATAAATATAGAGGGGGAAGGAGCAGAGTCACCTCCTTTAAAAAAAAAGCAACTATTTTAATTGAAATTTGCTATGGATTAAATATTTATATTTCCCCTAAATTCTAACCACGATAATGATATTAGGAGGTGGAGCTTTAGGGAGATGATTAGGTCATTAGAGCAGAAAACACAACAATGGAATTTTTACCTTTAAAAGAGACATGAAAGAGACCCCCAGACCCCTCAACCCTTCTACCATTCGAAGGTACTATGAGAAGATGCCATCTATAAAACCAAAAGGGAGCCCTAACAGACACGAAATCTGTAGGTGCCCTAATCTCCAACTTCCTAGCCTCTGAAACTGTGCAGAATAAATTTTTATTGTTTATAAATTACCTAGTGTGTGGCATTTTGTCATGGCAGCTCAAACAGACTAAGACGAAATAATGTATATATTTAAGGTATTTGGCATGATAAGTTTGCTCTATTTTTGGAGTTCTGGTCACATGCAGTCTTTATAAGTGCCTATTTAACTGAAAATCCTTGTATAAAGGAAGAATGACAACTTGAATCGTGATCATTTAGTAGCATTGAAACTCTGTAATGTTAGAAATGCATGTGACAGAGGTAAAAGAATCTGTATTAGCAGGACTCTGGGAGTGATTAAATATTGAAATTGAATAAGAAGTAGTAGTCAGAGTTGACTCCTATGTTTCTAGTTTCCATGAATGACAGGATTTTCATCAACTATTTCATAGTCAAGAAATAGATTTTAGGTGGAAATCACTAGGGCATTTTTAGACTATGTGCAGCTCAAAATTCCTATAAGATCTATAAGTGAGATTTCCAGGAACCAGTTGGATTATGGTTCTCAAGTTCAGGACAGAATTTAGAGCTAAAAATATGGCATATAAGAGGTAATTGAAACCATGAATGTGGTTGAAGTAACCTCTTGAGTGTGAAGAGCAAACAGGAGAGGGCTGAGGCAGCAACGTGGAGAACGTGAACAGTCAAGAAATGAACAGAAAACACAAGCACACAAAGGACACTAAGAAGGTCCCTGCAGGATGTATAGAGACATTGGATGAAATCCAGGAGAGGGGACAAATCACAGAAGAAACGGCGGTGTTTCTTGCTTAGGAGAGAATGGTCACCAACAAGCAAGAGAACAATTAAAAGGGCCATTTTATAGGTCGTTGTTAATCTGGGGAAAACAAAGAACAAATCTGTAAAGAAGTGGTAAATATAAATGTCTGTTCCTCTATAAAGAAGCTTGATTTTCACAGGTTCGGAACTGGGATATCATGAAAGTAGGATGGCATGACATCAGAGGGCTCTTTTAAGATGGCAGAGGCTTTGTGTTGCATACATTTTTAAATAGTCCCTATTTGCGAAAGAATAAAGAAGCAGAACCTTTGCCAGGCACAATGGCACAAGCACACCTGTACTCCCAGGGACTCACGAGACTGAGGAAAAAGGATTTCAAGTTCAAGACCAACCTCAGCAACTTAGCAAGACCCTGTCTTCAAATAAAACAAAATAAATAAATAAATAAAAAGGGTTGGGAATGTACCTCAGGGGTAAATAACTTAGGGGTTCAATACCTGGTACGGGAGTTTAAGGAAAAAAAAGGAGGAAGAGGAGGAGAAGGAGGAAGAAAAAGAAGAGGAGAAGGAGGAGGAAAGGAAGAACAAGAGCAAGAAGAAGAACAACAACCACCATCACCACCTCTAAATCAATCCAAAGTAATGGTTTTACAAGAGGCTTTGACAGAAGAGGAAGAAACATCAGCAGGTAGAGGAATAAGTCATAGCAAAGGTAGAGGAATTCCAGGTAGAGGAATAAGTCATAGCAAAGGAGTGATCAAGATGACAGACTTCAGAATCAAAGTCAGAAAGAAAAGAAAGTGAATCCACAGAGAGGCAACCATATTAAAAGGAAACAAATGAGTGGAGAGCCTAAGGGTTCCTGAGGTCCAAGAGCAGGTATGTTATTGTTACAGAGCTCAGAGGACAGGTTGCTATAAAGAGAGCATGATGAATTGAAGTTTAATATTTCATAAGTAATATAGTGTTAGGTTTTGATATATTTCACATTGTTGCTAAATGTGTCAGATAATTGAATAATGTAAAAGTAAAGATCACAGAACTAAAGAATTGTCTTGGCTTGAGTCATTCACAAAGATATTCAAGTTTCCTTGGAAATTATTGAGATTAAAGTAGAGAAGAACACCCTTATTCATATATGGAAGTAAATATGTGACCACAGTCAGGAAGGAGAAAGATAGAAGCCCCAAAAAGAATAATTGCACAAACTTCTAAAGTTCTTAGGATTTTCAAAGTGGAGGGGTAGCTATTTTCCAAAGAGAATGGCCCAAAGAACCACACCCCCGCATACACCCTTGTGTAGCTCCGCCAACTTGATCTAACAATCAATGAAGCAGATACTGCATGACGTCACATGAACACAGGTCATCAGCAACCTCATCACTCCTCAGCGGGTTCCTTAGAATACTTGCTCTGGAGGAATCCAGTCTCCATATAAGAAGACAAACTTCCTAGGAACCATACAGAGAAGGTATGTGGAAAGAGAGAGATGCCCAGCCCTCACTTCTCAACTCACTCTTAGACATGCCAGTGATGAAGAAGCCATCTTTGACCTCCAGCTAAGTCAGACCTTCAAATGATGTCAGTACAGAATATCATCCAGCTGTAACTGCAAGAGAGAACCATCCAGTTGAATCCAGGCAACTGAGTAAACACTGAGAAACAAATTTTAAGACATTCCTGTTCAAGGTTGCTATGTAAACTATGTGATAACATGATGAAATAACATGGTATGACTCAAAACTTTTCCCTAGAAATGGAAGCATAGAATGGTATTTATATCCATCCTAAATGCAAAAGTTCCCAGGAATGGGTTCATTTGGTTAAAAAGAAATTTCCTTCCTTCCTTCCTTCCTTCCTTCTTTCCTTCCTTCCTTCCTTTCTTTTTTCTTGTACCAGGGATAGAACCCAAGGACACTTAATCACTGAGCCATATCCCCAGCTCTTTTTATTTTGAGACAGGGTTTTTCTAAGTTGCTGAGGCTGGCTTTGAACTTGCAATCCTTCTGCCTCAGCCTTCCATGGTGCTGGGAAATATTTTTAAATAGTAACATATAACATCAAATTAATTCCTGGTAGCTTTATTGGTTGACTGGTTCTTTGGGTTTTAGGATAAATGTGTGACTTGCCATCTCATAGGAGAAACAGACACAGTACAAGAACTATATGTCTATCATTGGAATTACGCAAAGATGAATTCATATAATTTTCTCTTAAAACCTCCCATAGGCTATGTTTTCATGTTCCTTTTAATTACTTCACTTCTAGCATTCTATTTAAGTTATATTTCACCCAAGAAAGTCTCATATACATGTATGAATGTAAGGTGAATTTGTTGGAGAAAAATAGAACTTTAAATTCAAAATTAACCAACATTTGAATACTGTAGAGATCAGTGATTTAGAGAAATGAGCCATTTTCACATTGTGAGGTACATTTGACGCTAAAATAGCACTCACCATAATTTGTGAGCATGGATCAGTAAAAATACAGATGAACCTTAGAAAATAATAAGAATAATATTAATAATTATTAAAGAAAATAATCTTTAATAACCTGTTACAAATATTATAGAATACTAATATTAGTAATAATTATAATTAATTTCTTATAAATTAATTGTGTACTGTTTACAATCAATTGTCTTCCTCTTCTTTATTTAAATCACACATACAGTATTGCTCTCCTGTTCTATCTTTGGAAAATTAAGAAATGATCTAGAAAATTCTTATATCCCTTAACCTGAGTATACAGAATACTCAACCATAGAGCTGGAGAGGAGTTAAGTGAATTAAATTAAACTACTTGATATTAGAGAGAATGAATTTGGGACCAATAGAAGTTACCTGACTTGGCTACAGGCCCAGACACGTTGTAATTCTTTTTTCCACATAAGGATGAGAATCAACTTTCCAACTGCTAATAGAGTTCTTTTTCCTACATTCTAGACAATTTGTAATACAAACAAAATGGCTTTATCAGCCTAAGTGATTATAATTGGTAATTCAATTTTCTCAAATCAAATTTCAAGGAAACATTATTTGAGTCCATTTCAACTTTCACAAAATGCTAATTTTTCCTTCAAAATTTTTCCTACATTCAAATATTTTAACAAATATCCAGAACATGTTACTTCTAGAAAAAAAAAAGAAAGAATTTTGCTTCTTAATCATTTATTTTGCCTTCAAAGTAGATGATTCTACATAGAAAAAGAAGTTGAAAATATAAGCTACAAGTTAGAATAATTTCTTTTCTTATGACAAATGCCATAATCCTTCAGTTATTTTTAGCTTTTTACAGTCAGAGCTGCCTTCAGTTTTTATTTGATGTCTTTTCAAATCCTGGTCAAGTTTCTCTGGAATTCTCCAGGAATTTCTGAAATAAAATCTATATTTTCTTTGTGTTTGTTTTCTTTTGTTCTTCATTAAATTATTTCTCTTTTTTCTCTTTCACACTATTGTATATACTAACAGTGGTGTTTTTTAAAGGAAAAGCATTTTTTCTATGTGATAGGCTCTCATTAAGTTTTATTAATAAAAGTTGCATGGAAGTTGTGTTAGCTTTTTTTTATCATTGTGACAAAATACCTGAGAAAATCAGCTTAAAGAAGAAAAGGTTTATTTTGGCTTATGGTTTCAGAGATTACAGTCCATGGTCATTTGGTCCTGCTGCTATGGGCCTATGGTGAGGCAGAACATCATGACAGGGAATGCAGAACTCCTCACCTCACAGGAGATAGGAAGCAGAGAGAGAAAGGAAGGGGACAGGGAACTTTCAAGGATAAGCCAGTCCCTCCCCAACCCCCCATCCCTTGCCCCGCCTTGACTTACTTTCTCCAATGAGGACCCACCTCTGAAATCTCCCACCACCTCCCAATTGTGATACCAGCTAAACCAAATCTTCAACATATGAGCTTTGTCAGGGGGCCATTCCACATCCAAACCATAACGAAATACATTTCAAACTTTTAAAAAATTTTTAAATTTGTTTTAATTAGTTATACATGACAATAGAATACATTTATGCACTTTGTTATATCATACATAGATGGGTTATAATTTCTCATTTTTCTCAGTACATGTTGTAGATGGTGCGGAATCAAATTGGTCATGCAGTCACATATATGCATACAGCAATAATGTCTGTTTCATTCTATTATCTTTCCTATCCCCACATCCCCTCCTCTTCCCTCCTATCACTTCCCTCTACCTAATCCATGGTAATGCTATTCTTCCCTAGTGCCCCCCACTTTATTGTGAATTAGTATCTGCATATTAGAGAAAACACTTGGCCTTTGGTTTTGTGGGATTGGCTTATTTCTCTCAGCATGATATTCTCCAACTCCAACCATTTACTGGCAAATGCCATAATTTTACTCTTCTTTAAAGCTGAATAATATTCCATTGAGTATATATACCACATTTTCTTTATCCATTCATCTATTGAGAGAAACTTAGGTTGGTTCCCTAGCTATTGTGAATTGAGCTGCTATAAACATTGATGTGGCTGCGTCACTATAGTATGTTGATTTTAAGTCCTTTGGGTATAAAAGAAAGTCAGATAGCTGGGTCAAATAGTGGTTCCATTCCTAATTTTCTGAGGAATCTCCATACTGCTTTCCATAGTGGTTGCACCAACTTGCAGTCCCACCAGCAATGTATGAGTGTACCTTTATAACCACATTCTCGCCAACAATTATTGTTGCTTGTATTCTTGATGATTGCCATTCTGACAGGAGTGAGATGAAATCTTGAGTAGTTTTGATTTACATTTCTCTAATTGCTAGAGATGTTGAACACTTTTTCATATATAATACCAGACTTAAACTATACTACAGAGTTATAGTAATAAAAACAGCATGGGTTAGCACCAAAATAGACTTGTAGACCAATGGTACAGAATAGAGAACATAGAGACAAACCCACATAAATATGGGTGTGTCATACTATTCGAAGGTACCAAGAACATTCACTGGAGAAAAGATGGCCTATTCAACAAATGGTGCTGACAAAACTGGAAATCCATATGTAGCAAAATGAAATTAAAACTCTCTCTCTCACCCTGCACAAAAATCAACTCAAAGTGGATCAAAGACTCAGGCACTAGAACAGAGACCCTGAGCCTAATAGAAGAAAAAAATAGGCCCAAATCTTCACCACATCAGCCTAGGATCTGACTTCCTTAACAAGACTCTTAAAGTGCAAGAAGTAAAATCAATAATTAATAAATGGGATGGATTCAAATTAAGAAGATTTTTCTCAGCAAAAGAAAACAATAAAGTGAGGAGAGAGCCTACAGATTGAGAGAAAATCTTCACCATATGCACCTCAGATAAAGCATTAATCTCTAGAGTATATAAAGAACTCAAAAAACTTAACACCAAAAAAAAAAAATCCAAATAACCCAATCAATAAATGGGCTAAAAAGTTGAACAGATACTTTACAGAAAAAAAATACAATTGATCAACAATCATTTCAAACTTTTTACAAAGACTTTCAGCCATGGATTATAACTATGTACTTGAAATGTAACTGGTATATAATCAACTGTATTTATTTAAAGTATATGATTTGGTAAGTTTGGATACGTGGTATGCACCCATGAAAGTCATCACCACAGTCAAGATAATGGACATATTATTCACCCCCAAAAGTTCACTCACACCTGTTTGCAATCTTTTCTTCCCACCTCTCTCCATATGCCTCAACAACTTGCAGGCAACCATTGATCTGCCTTCTGTCATAATACCTAATTTGCATTTTCTAGAATTGACACAAATCATTCACTATTTATCCTATTTTGTCCAGATTATTTCATACAACATGCTTATTCAGGGATTCATTTACTTTGTAGCATGCTTCAATAATTCATCTGACTTATCCCTGAGCAGTGTTCAATTGCATAAATACACCAGACTGTTTATGCATTCACTTGTTGTTAGATATATCCTTGAATTCCCAGTTTTGGTTATTACCAATAAAGCCATAACAAGCACTCAAATACATGTCTTTGAATGAGTATATTTTGTTTTTAACAGGTAAAGGCTTAGAAATGAATTGGCTGGATCATTTGGTAACGGTACATTAAGCTTTTTAGAAAAGCTCTAAACTGTTTTAAGAAGTGATTGTACCATTCCGCATTCCCACTGGCAGCATTCTACTGCCTCACACACCCTTAGAGACCCTTGGTAGGATCTCATTTTTTTTTACGTTAGCCAGTCTTAGAGTAGACAGTGGTATCTCATTATGGTTTCAAATTGCATTTGTCTAATGACTAATGATGTTGAGCACCTTTCATCATTCTGACTGGAGTAATAATGGGATCAGTGGCTTTGATTTCTACACAAATATCCTGGGGTCTCAAAGTCTTTGTTCTCTACACACAAATATCTGGGCTAAGTGAAAGCCATAGAAGTCATCTAATGGGGAACACTAGAAGGCACAGATCTCTCCTCCATCAAAATGATAAAAGTCAACGAAAACAACACAACACTATAGATGGAAGGAAACTGAGTGCTGTCTTAAAAATTCAAAGTGAATGTGTTCTTTAGAAATGATTTACTGTCAGAACCAGAATTTTCTTATTTTAGAAAACTGCTTGATTCTCAATAATACGTAAAATCAAATGATCTGAATAGGACAGGAGAAGAAAAACACAAGAAGAGATGGAATTGAGATTAAAGAACAACTGTGTAAAATGACAATGGATGTGACATCTCTCCATGGTTGAAGGGAAATGTTTGTGATGCCAGATTTTCATGCTGGCCAATTTAGCTTTCACTTCTGAAAGCAACAAAAAAATATTTTCAGATATATGGGGCCCGTAAAAGTTGGTAAATCATGCAATGTTTTTGGAAAACATGAAGGTATACTTCACCAAATTGAGAAATAAATTTATTTAGTCATTTACTTATTTATTCAATAAATATTTATTGAATGGTCTTTATATGCCTGGCAATGTGTTCAGGATCCTGGGAAACAATAGCAGAACGATCATTTTCTTTCATTAATACAAAGTAACACAATGACTCATATAAAATAATAGAAAGAATAATGGACTTGTGTCCCAAAAAATACATGACTAATTATGGAATCTTGAAGTATTTAATGATATTCTTTATTTAAAAGGTAAGAATGTATTTTCTCTTCAAATGTTGTATATTGTACAATTTTATTTGGTAACATCACTGACAGTCCTGCCTAATCCAGTGCCATGGTTAATAGAAAGTTTGTGGTAATTTACTACTTACAGTAAATGGAAGTAACTACTAAATAAATACATGAAGGGATAAGTTAATAAGTGAAATCGTTCAATTGTAAAGTCATCTGGCATTTCATTTAAAGATTTAAAAGATTTCAAGATCTCAGAGTATCTCAGCGTTCTTATTAAATGCATTTGTTTTCATTGTACAGTAGATATTTAAAATGCCTGTTTCTAATGATGCATAATTAAAAACAATGGATAGTTTTCTCCCTGTAGATGCTAAATTGTGACATACTCATCATGATTCCTCTGCCCCAATGTACCAAGCTAGACACACTTGAAAATTCACTGAAGGCCTTCGTGTCTCTTCTAAGAACCTGAAAAATGTTAGAATTCTGATCTTTCTGGATGGTAGCAACTGTAATGAGTCTCTAGCACATATGCATTCTTGGACTCCAGAACAAGTGTAAAGAATGCTAGAAACCCCCCTCAGGAATCCCCCTGGAGAATGAGTGTGCAGTCCCCACTCTGTACAACCTCATCTATCCCATGTTATCTTGAGAATTTACTTCATATAATGGAAAGTTTTAGTTAGAAGCACAAGGCTGGGGGTAGAGATGCACGGAACCATAATTCTTCAGAAAAACAACATAAATTTCTCCACTATTATTTCCGCTTTCCTTGTTGACTCACATGCCTCTCTACAATAAATAATTTACTGTAATAAAAAATTTACTACCCTAAAACTATCATTAAGGTCACTGAAAGAATAAATCATCGTGTTTTACAGAGTATGCCTAGCTAACAAACTTTACTGCTTGGATTTTTATTTGCTGGGTGATGGGATGTGCAAGGCAGTTAGAGGAAGTAGGGATTACTAAATAAAAATTAAAACATTCCTACAGCAAGCTACCAGGATTGAACTTGACCTTTGGGAAACAAATCAAAGAGTCTCATAAAAGCTGTGCTTCAAGCCACATCACAGTTATTTTTATGGACAAAATCTCCCGTGAGTTCTCTGACAATGTGTGCGCTCACGACTCTCAAAGGAGAGAACATGACATAATGCCAGCTTGTTAGCATCCTTCAAAAACAGCACGGACACTCTCAAGTCATTCTGCATCCTCAAGTGCTCATGAAAACTCCAGTGTTGACTCCCTTTAGCGGTGTGTCTGTGCGTTCATGTGGGTATATATAAACATATTGCAGGTATAATGCATCAGGTCTCTTGAAACAGCTTTGCATAACTCTTTAATAACTATAATTGAGCTAACAATGTAAATAAAATATTCTCTAATTCCAGTATCTACTTGTCAAAATGAAATTTTAGATATGATCTGAATTGCTTTGTGAAACTTATCATCTTTTCAAGGGATGAGGGAATGAGGTAGTGCTCAGATGTTAAATGATACTGTGCAGCTTTAAAATATCTCAGGGCCAACAAGTACATCCTGTCAGTACAGAGAAAAATTACAAATTCCAACCTTTATTTACATCATTTATATTTAGAACTGATCAAAAGGGAGAATACTATTTGAACTTGAATGATAATTTGATAAAATGTCTTCCTGATCATAACTTCCAATTACTATTCCCTGGACATTATCTCATTCTGGCTCTATTTATCATTCTTGATTTTATAGCTACACTGTTCAAAAATTTATTGATTCATTTAATCAACAAACATTTATTGTACTCCTAATATGTATTTAAAGCATTACAGTATTCACGGTTGAAGGTATGAGATGACTGCACCATCCTTTAATCCTGCTGTCAAGGATCAAGTAGGCATCATATCTGTACAGGGGACAAGTAGGAAGTAAATCTCTGAAGTTGAGGTTATAAACTAAGGAAGCCAACCAGGCATGGTGGTACATAGTTGTAATCTCAGCAACCCCAGAGGCTGAGACAAGAGGAGCACAAGTTCAAGGCCAGCCTTGGCATGTTAGTGAGGCCCTAAGCAACTTAGTAAGACCCAGTCTCAAATATATATATATATATATATATATATATATATATATATATATATATATAGAGAGAGAGAGAGAGAGAGAGAGAGAGAGAGAGAGCTGGAGATGTAACTCAGTGATAAATTGTCCCTGGGTTAAATCCTAAGTACCCCTCTCCCCCGCAAAAAATAAGGAAGCCAGAGTACAGGCAGAGTTACCAATAGCTCTAGGAAGTTACTAAGAAATTTGTTAGGAATTAGATGAAAATAATATGGATTCAGAAGCTAGAGCCTTATAGGAAGCCAGAAAGATGAAAGGAGGAGAGACATATCCGAAGCAGAGAGGAAGCAGAGAAATGCTGCAGTGCTTTGAATGAGGGCATGCGACCAAGGCAGAGCCCACAGGCCAAGAACCTGCTAGATGGACAAGGGAAGAGGATATACAGGTAGGTACTGAGCTTCAGGCCTGTACTCATCCAGCTCAGAGGTCCTCTGAGCAAAGGAATATGCCATTATGAGCATTAAAAGTCAGGACTCCTCCCAACAACTTGTAAGGTGTCCATACAATTAGAGCCCTGCAGTTTAAAACCCATTAGCTCTATAGTAAATTCCCCTCTGAGAGCTGGTGATGGGGAGGAGAAAGGCACTTGAAAAGGATAACATGAAAACTCTCCTGTTGCCCTGGAAGCATCCACCCCACCAGTGTCTAGACTTAAGCACTGATGCTAAAAACTCAAGTATTTTCTGTCCCATCTGAATAGACTGGATTCAGACTGGGTCTTACCTTTAATCAATGATCACAGAGACTGATTGTGGAAACAGAAAGAAGATAAAATTGAGGAAGGCAAAGAAAAACATTTGCAAAAGTGAGATGACAACATTTATTCCCCTGGCCAAACTTACAAAGATGACTTTATATATCAGAAAATGTACATGTGTATCTGAGCATTGCTTGTATAAGTAAAATCAAATATGCAGAAATACAGGAGATAGATGTTATATATCATAGTAGTAGTATGCACAGGTTTTTGTGTTTTTTTTTTTTTTTTTTTGAGAGAGAGAGAATTTTAATATTTATTTTTTAGTTCTCGGCGGACACAACATCTTTGTATGTGGTGCTGAGGATCGAACCCGGGCCGCATGCATGCCAGGCGAGCGCGCTACCGCTTGAGCTACATCCCCAGCCCATAGTAGTGTGCACAGGTTGACAATATTTTTAAACAATTTTTTCAATTATAAAACACATGTGATAACGTTGCAGTAGAACCCATCATTCTCAACCCAGATACATCCGTGTAGCTTTTCTTCATTCGTCTCAGATTTTAAGAAAAATATGTGCCTTATATAATCTCCTGCATCTTTTGAAAAGAGAATTCTTCCCAAGGTTAAGGTGCACCTGTGTTACTTTCACTGACTTCTTCCAACATGGTCAAGCTGCATTTCATGCTTCAACCATCATTTTCATTCCTGTTACTAACTGCTTAAAAACAGCTAATGCAGCCCTCAATTTCATTAATGGAAGCATAATGTCCAGAACACGGGTGTTAATAGCCCCTCTCTACTCTGGGCTGGGCAGACCACATGTAGATCACCGTGTTCCCTCTCAGAAACACATTTTGTAAGGGTCATTGACAAATGGTATTACATTCACTCAAAGGAGGATTATCAGGACGGTGAATGCCAAATGAGAGACATTAAAGAAATTGAGGGTGTTTAACCTTGAGAAGAAAAGCTCTGGAATGAAATGAAGAGACGTGATAGATCCCATCAATTATCTGAAGTTTTGTTGTGTGGAAGAGGGATTAGGCTTTTTCCACGTGACTCGACCATTAGGCGGAAGATACTGGGAATCAAGTTGCTGCTCCATCTCAGCAAACTTTCTACCAGGGAAGCCTGCCTGAAATTTTAATAAGTTCTCTGTTCCCCATCCATGAGAGCGTTTAAGTAGAGATTGGGTCACCACCTGGCAGATGTGCTTAATTGGAAGGTAAGTTGGACTGGATGGAATTACAAACTCAAATATCTTCAAAGGCACAGACAAGTGCAAGATGCAGCTGATGAGCAAGAAGGAGGGGTCTTATGGCAAGCTATGGAATGATGTCCCTCAACACCACCACTGAACTGTTGGCATCTACACTCAACTTTGAAGTATTCAGAATACACATGTGTGTGCGTGCACATGCGCATACACACACACACACACACACACACAATTCAGCCTATACATAACATAAGGCTATGTCATTTCTGAGGTCTCTTGGAGGGTTAAGATTTGGGCATTTAAGGACTATATAGTTTGTACCATGACCTAGAAATTCTATATTTTTATGTTAATTATCACTATTAATTTTCCATTTATTTTAACTTGAACTAAAGCTGCAGGATTCCATTGGTATTTACATTTTTTTTAAAAAAACATGGACTTTTACAAGTTGGAATATATTTCCATTTTTTTTTTCTCACCACCATCCCAAAGCCCAAGGTAAATAAAAAATAAATGGCAGGGGCTGGGGCTGGGGCTGTGGTTCAGTGGTAGAGAGCTTGCCCAGCATGTGTGAGACACTGGGTTCCATTCTCAGCACCAAATATAAGTAAATGAATAAAATAAATGTCCATACATCTAAAAATATTTTTAAAATAATAATAAATGGCAGTAGTCCTCATTAGTGGTGCCATCTATCATCATAGATGAAGTAAACAGGATCCTTAAAGAACTTAGGTTTGAATCAATCAACAAATATATGAAAAATGTTCATCATTGCTAGCAATTAGAGAAATGCAAATCAAAACTACTGTAATATTTCATCTCACTCTAGTCAGAATGTCAGCTATTATGAAGTCAAACAACAAGTGTTGGTGAGGATGTGGGGAAAAAGGTATATTCATACACCACTGCAAATTGGTGCAGCCAATATGGAAAGCAGTATGAAGATTCTTTGGAAAATTGGGAATGGAACCACCATTTGACCCAGCTGTCCTTTCTTTGGTCTATAACCAAAGGACTTAAAAACAACATACTATAGGGACACAGCCACAGCCACATCAACGTTTACAGCAGCACAATTCACAATAGCTAAACTGTGGAACCAACCTAGATGCCCTTCAGTAGCTGAATGGATAAAAAAAATGTGGCATATATACACAATGAAATATTACTCAGCAGTAAAAGAGAATAAAATTATGGCATTTGCAGGTAAATAGATGGACTTAGAGAAGATAATGCTAAGTGAAGTTAGCCAATCCCCCAAAAGTAATTGCTGACTGTTTTCTCTGATATAAGGAGGCTGATTCATAGTGGAGTATGGAGGGGGACCATGGGAGGAATAGAAGAACTCTAGATAGGGTCGAGGGTTTGGAGGGGAAAGAGGGGGCATGGAGTTAGAAATGATGGTGGAATGTGATGGTATCATTATCCAAAGTACATATATGAAGACATAAATTGATGTGAATATAGATTATATATAACCACAGATATGAAAAGTTGTGCTCTATGTCTAATATGAATTGTAATGCATTCCACTGTCATATATAAATTTTTAAAATTTAATTTAAAAAAGAACTTAGGTTTAGATTTTATCTTCCCAACAAATTATCTGTATGTGCTCATTTTTTATCCCAGCATCTAACAAGTATCATTTCTATCATTAATAGGGAAAAGGACTACTAGCCAATATTTTAATAATTGCCCTTTTGTCCAGACAGAGGAATAAAATTCTTAGCTTTGTTTCAAATACCATCATGCTTCACTTAACAAGAGGGATACGTTTTTAGAAATGCATCATTAGGCATTTCATGGTTGTGTGACCCACACAGAGGATGCATACAAAAATCTAGGTGGCATAACCTATCCCACACCTTGGCTATATGGTATATGAGTAATACTGCAATATAATGCAATACCTATTACTAACACATTTAATAGATTAGCCTATTGCATGTCAGGCCATCATGAACAAAACCCAAGATTAAATGAAGCCCAAGAAAAAATGATTCAGTCAAGAGACACCTGGCTGCTGCCAGCCTGGAACACTATTTTATAGGGAACTTTATAGGTGGAAGGAGTATACTGTAAAATACTGATAAGAAGTACAGTGCATGCATAAAACTGTAACATAGCCATATATGATCATTATCAAATATTTTGTGTTGTACATAATTGTCTGTGCTGTACTTTTGTACAACTGACAGTAGAGTAGGTATGTGACCACCAGCACCACCACAAGCATATGCGTAATGGGAGTGCCACAAAATTATGGAGGCTATGACATCAATAGACAATAGGAATTTCAACCTTTTGGCCACCACTGTATATGTGGGGTCTGTATTTGACTGTGATGTCAGTATGTGGCATATGACTATAATTAAACACAAAGTCTTTTTTGACATAAATTTTGTGAAATATAAAATACAGCTTTGCTGTATTACCTAGATTATTGGCAATAAACTATATGTTTTAGAGTTACAGAATAATTTTCTACTGGAAACACAACCTTAAATATATAATAAACCTTATCTTGTTTAAAACCCCATTGTTTGGGGTCTCTAATAGGTGAGGTGCCTGACTGATTGCTCATATGTAGGATTTGGGGAAGGTGTATTCTCAATTGAAAACTGACTAATACCAATCATTGAAGAGGAGGGAGAGATTTATGAATGGGAGGAAGGTTTCTGGGTTCAATTTTGGACCTTAAGTTCTGTGAACAGATGGACATAGATGGTTCTAGAGCTCAGGGAGAGTTGTACTAACATAATGTATTTTTTTTAAGTCTTTGACCTTTAGATGCTACTTAATGCTAAGGGTACAGATCAAAGCACACAGGAATAGCAGGTCAGGTGAGAAGAGGTTAAGGACAATCCCTGAGAATCTGTTAACCGGTAACAGGTATAATGTGTGGGGTGGGGGTGTTAAAATGGAAACTGAAAAGGCGCCAGGGAGAAGAGGAGCCAGAGGACTGAGAGAAGCTCTAGGGAAAATGATTGCAGGGAATATAAATAGCCTGAATTTTTTTAAAAAAAGTAGCCAACAAAACCATATTTGAAGGAAAAAGTCAGTGAAATAAAGGGCCGGCCCCTTGGTGAACATGGTCAGAACCATTTCTAAGGGGAAGGAAGAGCCCGAATCCTCATTAGAATGGGTGGGAAGGGGCAGGAGGATGTGGCTACCCATTATGATTTCTTGGGTCCTTTCAACACTTTTAGATAATGCCTTATCTTGCTCCTTCTCTGCTCAGCCAGGCTCCTCCGAGTCATGGAATAGATCATCTCTGCTTCCTTAGTTCCTGTTTACCTTTCTACCTACTTTCTTTATTGTTATTACTAAAGATATTGGACCAATCTTATAACTTGTGTGGAAGAAAGGAGTCACCCCACCGCCACATTTACTCCACCTTACTCTGCCCCATCCATTGATCCCCCTTAAGTAGCTGAGAGCTGTGGCCCATACTTCAGTCACTCCCTTGAATATACCTTCAAATCTCCTGCTCTTTATAGCAGTTTTATGGGTCTGCTATAACAGCCTATCACAAACTATGTGGCTTAAAAACAACAGAAATTTATCCTCTCAAAATTCTGGAGGCCAGAAGCCTGAAATCACAGAGTTGGTGGGGCCTGCTGTTTCTGAAGGCTCTCAGGAATCCTGCCTTGCCTCTTCCGGACTACTGGGGAGGTTGCATTCTTTGTATTGTGGATGTGTTACTCTAATTTTTTCTGTCTCCACACAGCTATTTTCCTGAACATCTGTGTCCAAACTTCCCTCTTCTTGTAAAGACACTAGTTATTGAATGTGTGTCCCTCCTAACCCAATATGTCCTCAACTTAACTTAATTACATCTGCAAAGACCCTATTTTCAAATAAGGACATCTTCAACTTAGCAAAGTCCTAAGCAATTTAGCAAGACCCTGTCTCAAATGAAAAATAAAAAAGGGCCTATGAATTATGGGCTATGAATATGAACAAACAATTCACAGAGAACATAT
Source organism: Marmota flaviventris (assembly GCF_047511675.1). Lineage (NCBI taxonomy): Eukaryota > Metazoa > Chordata > Mammalia > Rodentia > Sciuridae > Marmota > Marmota flaviventris. The sequence goes on along the minus strand of NC_092501.1, from coordinate 100,688,740 downwards.
TAACTTTCTATTATTGAATAACAAATTATCTCAAACACAGTGACTTAAAAAATATCTATTGTCCCATGTTTCTCTAGGTCAGGAGTGCAAGCATAGCATGGCTTGGCTGGGATCTCCGCTTGAAGTCTTACAAGGCTGCAGTCAAGGTGTCAGTGCCTACTGGGGAGGATATGTTTTTATCTGGAGGCTTCACTGGTGAAGAACTTGCTTCCAGTCTCATTCAGGCTATTGGCAAAATTCAGTTCCTAAAGGCTGTAGGTATAACTGTCCCTGTTTTTTGCTGTCAGCTCAAATCCAAGAAGCTTCCCCAGTTCACAGGGGAGTGTCTGTAGTTTTTCCTACATGAGTTTCTCTAGCATGGATACTCATTTTTCCAATTTCAAAAGGAGAATCTCTCACCCAAGGGAAGGCCTATTCTGTCTTGTAAGAGCTTGCAGTGATTGAGTGACAGGATGGTCTCACTTTTGATGAGCTTAACATTAACTGATTAGGGACTGCAATTAGATCCTCAGAGTTCCTTCATCTTTGTCGTACTTATTGGATGGAAGTAAGCCATGGACCTACCACACTGAGGGGAGGGATTATACAGGCATGAATACCAGGAGTGAGCACCATGAAAAACACCCCAAACCTGCCCTCCACAGAGAGGGAAACACAAATTCTTGGAAAGGCTCTCAACCTGGCACCATTTTTCACCTTTTAGATTGTCGCTAGGTAAAAATTACTGCCAAGAATTTGAAGCAGCAAGCACTGCCATAAACTATTGATATAGTATACATGGGCTCTTTCATTATGAAGGGTATTTGAAAGCATCTATCAAAATTCAATATGCACATATTGTTTAGGCTACTAATTTCATTTTTTGATATTCACTGCACAGAAATATGAAGGTGAGGATAGATATACCAAAATGTTCAAAATAACATTATTGTAACAATAAAATTTGGAGAAAACCCAGAACATTCCAAATAGAATGAGAATTAAATAACATATGGTACATTTTCACTATGAAGTATGCAGCAATTAAAAATGAATGAGATAGAGCCACTAATATAGAAGGAACTTAATAATATGTTGTTGATAAAAATTTAAAGAGCAAGTTGCAGAACAATAGCATCTTGTAATAACTACTTTTTAAAATTGTATACATATACATCTACTTGCCTATGCATCATCCATCTGTATTTTCATGCTTTTAATGAGTAATCAGATACAGAAAGACATACTGCATATTGCTAACCATTTCTTATTAGTTGAATATTTACAATCCACAAGTGTTATTTGCATATTTCTTTTTAGCTTTTACAACAGAGTGTTTTTTTGCATAGTTGATACAAGTATGATTCTTATTTATTCATTAATAAACTTTATCAATATAGGACACTTTTCTTCCATTCCTAGCTTACCATTTTCTTCACATAGGTATATTTTTATTCATGTATCTTTTTGTATGCTAATTGAACTTCTCAATACCATTCCTACAGAAATATATGTACTAGACTATATGTACAAAATGTTTAATATTAAATTATTGTAATAGTCAAAGTTGAAAGAATACAAAAAAGAGTCACCAACAGAGATACCTAAATAAATTGTATGTGGACACCATGAAGTGTGCAGCTATTAAAAAGAAGGACCCCTTTCAGCATTTTTGGGTGATGGTATTTTTCTTTTAATAAACTGCTGCTAATGTTTTATTTCATATATTATATATAAATGAAATTAGTCTACACAGAATTTTTGCTATTGTTATTGTTACTGAGTTTTGTATTATGGTTACTTAATCTCATTGAAAGACCAGACACTTTTTCATCATTTTTCCCACGGTTCTGTGTTGCAAAACACTACATAAGAATTACCTTTTTGTTTATAGTCATGAGAGAAGTAACCTAAAAATCATGAACCTGGATGGTTTTGATCACTTTCATTGGCCTTTAAATTTTACCCCTAGTAATGGTGAACAAAGAGCATACTGAAGAAAGGTGAGACGTTTTGATTTTAGAGAAACCTCATTTTGCAAATGCTTTCAAGTGAAAAGAATATTCTGGGGTAAAGCTAAGAACGTGGGTGATTTGCTTGCAAAGACTACAGTGGGACAGATGGACAGAGGAGCACTGAGACATGGGGCCTCAGGAGGGTGGGGGTCTTGCATGTTGGACAATGATCAAGAACTCAGGATAAAAGTAGACCTGGATGGAGCCAACTAATTTCAGGGCTCTTAAATTTAATTGAAAACTACTTTGCTTTGGTATTAGAATTACTTGAGTAGTGTTCATGAGAATTTTTATTCAACAGATCAGAAAAAAGAGCCCTGGGACAAAAACTCATGGAGAAGAAACAGTGATTGAGTTTATCTTTGGGACTCTCATATAGTCCGTATCTCCCTAAAGCTATCTCTACCTATTATGCTGATGTTTCCTTTCTTTTAAGACTAGAGACTCTTACTAGCACACATTTGAGAAATTATAATTTTTAAAATAAATGCTTTGTTCTGGAATCACTTTTGAGGACAGTTACAAAGATAGCTTAGCAAGTACTTACACTTTTTCTCCCAAGCTCCTCTAATGTTAGAGCAATATTTAACACTGGTATGATATTATTTTTTATGTAATTTTTTAATTTATATATGACAGAATGCATTAAAATTCTTATTACATATATAGAGCAAAATTTTTCATCTCTGGTTGTATATATAGTATATTCACATCAATTCATGTCTTTATACATGTGCTTTAGATAGTAATGATCATCACATTCCACCATCATTAATTATCCCATGCCCCCTCCATTTCCCTCCAACCCTTCTGATTTATCTAGAGTTGGTCTATTTCTCCCATGCTCCCCCTCCCTATCCCACTATGAATTAGCCTCCTTATATCAAAGAAAACATTCAGCCTTTGGTTTTTGGGGATTGGCTAACTTTACTTAGCATTATCTTCTCTAACGCCATCCATTTACCTGCAAATGCTATGATTTTATTGTCTTATTGCTGAGTAATGTTCCATTGTGTACATATGCCACATTTTTTTATCCATTTATCTCTTGAAGGGCATCTAGGTTGGTTCCACAGTTTCTATTATGAATTGTGCTGCTATAAACATTAATGTGGCTGTGTCCCTAGTATGCTGTTTTTAAGTCCTTTGGGTATAGACCGAGGAGAGGGATAGCTGGGTCAAATGGTGGTTCCATTCCCAGTTTTCCAAGAAATCTCCATATTGCTTTCCAAATTGGCTGCACTAATTTGCAGTCCCACCAGCAATGTATGAGTGTACCTTTTTCCCCACATCCTCGTCAACACTTATTGTTGTTTGTGTGCATAATAGCATTCTGACTGGAGTAACATGAAATCTTAGAGTGGTTTTAATTTGCATTTCTCTAATTGCTAGTGATAATGAACATTTTTTCCATGTATTTGTTGATTGATTGTATATCATCTGAGAAGTCTCTCTTCAGGAACTTGGCCCATTTATTGATTGAGTTATTTGGTTTTGAAGGGCATAGCTTTTTGAGTTCTTTATATACTCTAGAGATTAGTGTATAATATTATTTATTGAAATAGACTATATTCCGATTTCATTCATTTTTGTACTAATGACCCAGGATACTGTGTCACATTTTGTTATTATGTCTGTCTTAAGCTCCTCTAGGCTGTAAGATTCTCTATCTTTCTTGCTTTTATGATCTTAACACTCTTTAAAAAGTATTGGCCAGGTATTTTGTACAATGTTCTTCAATTTGGGTTTGTCTGGTTCTTTCTCATGACCGGAGTGAAATTATAGAAAGAAAACCATAGAAGCAAGTGGCCTGTCCCCTTCTAAGATGTCCAGTGGCCTTGATAGTGACATGTCTCTTCACTGGGGATTTAAAGCATTTGGCTAAGTTTTCTCCACTGAGAAGGCAGGCTTTTTCTTTTCCAACCTCTGTTCTTTGAAAGCTAGTTACTAAATCCATCAGACAGTCCAGGGGTGAGGAATGAATCTCCATTTCCTAAAGGAGAATGATTTACATATTTTATTTGGAATTCTTCCATAAGAAAATTTTGCCCTGATTTATTTTTTCAATCATTTACTTATTCAAGTATAGTCTCATGGATACTTCTTGTGTTTTCAGGATTGTGATAGAATTCTGTCGTTATTTGGATTCTCAAAGTTTGTATTCTTTTAACAAGTCAGATGTGTTACTAATCCCCAACTCTACCCTTAGATAGGTGCCTACCACTACCCCGCTACCAGATCATGGATTCCTAAATCTAGACACAGGCTGTATAAAATTCCTTTATTTTGTTCCACCTTATCCAGTATAGATAATTGAATAAATATTTGTTAAATATCTGTTGATGATAGAGAAAAACACAGACCATTGATGAATGTTTCTGTTTACAAGGTAAAACTATGTGAAAACCATTTCAGTTAGATAATTTCCTACCTGAATCTTCCAGATACCAGGGGAAAAAACAGTAGCTGAGAAATGGAGGGCAGTATAAGTACACTTAAGGGAAAAAAAAAGACATTTCAAGATAATTCTTAGAGGTAAAGAGCAGTTTATATCAAAGCTTATTTCCCACTTAACATAAGCCTTGACTTTTCTCATTCTACAACATCACATCTGCCACACTGGGGCCTTTCCCATAAAAGCAGTCTTTTACAAAAAGACTCACAGATTTTAGACCCTAAGATTAATTTTAAAACCAACTTAAATATATATTTTTTAAATAACATTTACCCAACATTGAAAGAAAACACTGCAAATTTAATTACCTTGATTTTTTAAAAAATGTTATTATTGCAATAATTGATTCCAAAGCTGCATATACTAATGAGATAAACACACTATTTTGATACTTGAAAGCTCTTGACCCTAATGCACTAGAGATGTGAGATTGTCTAATTAGAATTCACACCGTCATGTGCTATTACATTTATCAGCTGAGGGATGTGTTTGTAAATTCCTTCCTGTGAACAAATGCCAAGTCCTCAAAGGCCAAGTCTGAACAGTCACAATGAAGCAGAATATCAAGTAATTACATAACAAATTCAGACAGTGTAGACAATAATTACTGAAACCAAAACATTCATCTTCAGCTCTTGGACATCTAAGCTATCTATTTAAGTATTGGGCCAGCTCCATATAGAAATGACATCAGGTTAAGTGTATTTATTAAGATAAATTTTAACAGGCTTGATTGCTATTTATTCCAATTAAGAAAACAAAAGCTAACTAGTTAGAGAAAACCATTTTATTGTGATTAAAATCAGAAAATAAATTAACTCTAAGAGGCACATTCCAAAACCTTAAGCTAGGTTTGCATTACCGTCGGAAGAATTATGTGTGTGTTAGGGGAGAGAACTAATCAGAAAAGAAAGGCTACTTTTCTTCTTCTATATTTAAAGTCATCAGATTTGACAAGTTACTGGCCCAAGAAGAGTTTAATTTTCTAATATATCTTGAAATAGGCCCTCTGCTATTTTCACACAGGGTCAGAGCTGAAGTGTTCATGCTGTATATTGACAGCTTCTATAAATACTATTTTCTCTTTGCTTCCTTCAGGAAACACACCACCTGATCCCCAATTAACACAATGATTTACGTAAAATGAAAGTCTCCTCGTCTTTGTTTCGCTGTCATCTATCTGTAGATGCCCAGGCAGGGCAACATTTAAAGCAGCATCTGACAGGTACACGTCTATTGGAAAGGAGACACCCCCACCCCCACCCCACACACAGAGTGAGAAAGACACCATTGTTCTCTCGCTGCCACAAGTGTGCAGGTATTCCACATGGAGAGGGGGAGAAAGACACTCCAACTTCTTACATTTCCAGCACTCACACTTCATGCTCTTCTCTTTGCAGTTATTTCAAAGCAGAGTTTCATCCAGCAACTGGGGGACATCAGAGGAGAGACCTCAGTCATAGCAGGAGCACTGGCTCTTTGCCTCAGAAAAGCCTGAGGGATGAAAGAGGTCCTGTTCACTGCTGTTTGAAATTCTAGTTTGTTCCAGTGAGCAGTAGAAAGAAAATTATTTGTTTGGGGAAGCCAGGAGTGATGGCGGCAACGTCAGATGCCAGAAGCGTGTGGCTCTGGGCCAATTACCCTGCTCCCCTGCACTCATGTAACAGTAAGCCAGGAGGGCGCCATGTCTTTTGGGATCACACCTCTCTGCCCCATTTCCATCACTTCTGAAGTCCTCTATTTCAAAGGGTTCTTTGGAAAAGTAAAGAGAAAATCTTATTATGGTTGCTTAAGCATACCGAGGTGGCGGCATATTTTCCTCTGAAAATGGCATGATCAAAATATTTTAGGCAAGAATTATTTCATATAGATTAGTTAAAGTAGGCTAGGATTTGTTTTATCCATGTTTTATTAGCACTAAATCAAATTGAACAGGAGCAATCAGAAGTGCAGAAGTGAGATTCTTTTTCATATTTCTAATTACTATCTACCAAAGACCAATCTTTTCTCTACCCTGACACTTCACTGCTTCACAATATATTTATTATAGGTAAAGTGTTTATCTTGCAGTATTTGAAAATATAATTTTAACGGAAAGAAAATTTTCTTTTGGCATAAAGGCACATAATATGGGCTAAAGTTATAATTATAAACCTTCAAATGCCTAGTTCTTTATAGCTCTGAATCTGAAATGGAAGGATTATCTTGAAATAGTCTTTAGATTTCCATATTTGCCTATGAAAATGTAGAAAGAAATTTAATATTTTCACTAAAAGACATGGAACTTTTTTATTTAAGATATTGCTAATCATATTACTCTGGAAATTTCACAATTAGAGGAACATTTTTAAAGGCTTAATGATAGGCAGACAGAAAGAGAAGATTGAAGATTTAGGATCAACTTAATATTAAGATATGATTTAATTAAAGTGATCATAAAAACATACAAAGTATACTTACTTAATATCTTTGAACATGAAAAAAAATCCATTTATACCTAAATCCAGTGGGTAGGTTTCCCACAAAGCCACTAGGTATTCCCCCTGCTGGGGAGGACCATGCTATATCAGCAGCAACCATCAGGGAAACATAACTGGAAAAAAAAATGGACCTATAAAAAGCTCCAAAGAGCAAGTCCTTAAAGGCTCAGCTATTGCTGACCTCCAACCAACTGAGGCACAAAGCGTAACAGCCCAGTGTTGCCATTGCTATTAATTTTTCCAAAAAAACTTAATGATTAAATTTTTATGAAAGATTTCATTTTTTAAACACTGCAAGTTCTTTTTTCTCCCCCCCCCCCAAATTTGCCAGCCAAACAAAATGAGATTGGATTAAACCCCAGGAAGCCAGTTTATCTCTCAGATTTAGAAGGATTCCAGAGGAGCAAAGGGTAGATAGTGCTGGTAGGCAATCAATCAAATGTCACTCCTTGAATACTCTGGCATGACCAAATCACTGAGGGTGCCAAGGCAACCTGCAGGATGCTTAACTTAAAATTACTGAGTAGTGTTTGATGAAGCGCAATATCTTTGTTACAATAAATAAAATTTCAATTTCACATTAATGTACATGATGATGATGGATCCTGTTTTTATGAGCACTTTTGTTTCCTAGGAAAAAGAGTGGGAAAGTCATTTATGGTGTTTGGATAGGACTGTTTGAATGTTGTGCCATGTGGGGACTGACAGGATCTTGGATCATGAGGACAGCACACAATATCATGGGCTCCAAGGCTCAACCTAATAGAGTCCTTTCTTGTTTTATGACTCCTAGGAGACTCCATGCTGGAGAGAAGGAGCACGATCAGGCTTCAGAGAGTAGAATCAAGGGTAGGGAATCAGACACACAGCTGATTGGTATTTCAAGCAAGAGAAAGGCAGACCACACTGATGAAGAATGAACAACCAAAAAGATAACTAAGGCGGAACAAGGAACGTGAACCAGGAAGCTCTGGAGATCTTAATGCACGTGTCTTAATACACGGCAGCATGCTTTTCACAGGTAACCCTTGTCAATCACATAGAGAGGATAGTGAGACTTCTGAGGCATACAAAGGGATCAAGCAAGATTAGATTTGGGAAAGACACAAAAACTCCACGAAAGGATAATTGTCCATCAGAAGATTATTAAATGCAAGTGTGAAACATGAAGGAATTTACTTGTTGCTCTATATTCAGCACAGTACAAGGGTTTTTATTGACTTCAGAACTATCTGGGCCCTGTTGCAGGTAGAGGTAAGTTATAGCTTTATGATGCTCCAAGGTTGTGCTTCTATCATTCTAAGCCTTTGTAATTGAATGTCACTCTAAAGATATAAAGAAAAGCTTTTCATTTATTTATTTTACTTTTTTGTCCAAAGAGTAAGGGTGGAATCCAGAATAGAAAATTCATCCTTGAATGAGATTTAGATAGGCCAATAGGGGCACCCCTCAAAAAGAACAAGACTCCCCCAAGTGCCATAACATTCAGTATATTTTCTTAAAAAGGCCAATAACAGAGGTCTAAATCAAAGTGAGTGTATGTATGAAATTCCCCCAGTGTCATTATGATCTTACCACAATCTAATAAATCAAGGAAGCAACACACTCATATAAACAGTGTAAAAACCACAGCATAAAAATTTGTACCGCATATGCTAAGGCCACAACTTCTTTAAAATCTAAGTTGATTTTTGAGGGATCTCTAAGGGAGTCATGATATCTATATGTTGCCTTATGAAAGCACAGCTCCGTCCCCTTCCAACCACCACCCCGCCTCCTTTTTTGTTTCTGTGCTTCACATTAAGCAGTTATACCCTGTCTTGGCAGGATGTTTGTCTGGCTTAACTCCAGTCTCTTCCATGATAGGAGACTCCAAATAACCTTTCATATCAGTGACTTCTACTCAGGTATAAAAGCTCTTTAAAGTGTCCTAAAAATCATAGCATGCAGTCTCATGTGAAATGTTTTATAGATTACATTTCATTTCAAAACGGCAGAGTGAATTAGAAACAGAATTGTGGTCATACCTTTTAGCACTACTCAAAACATGAGCACATCTATAATCTCCTTTCAAGGTAATTGTAGCTTTTTCTAACCTAAAACTTTCAGCATCGTTATATTCCTGCTTATCAACTTAACTGCCATCTGATACATTTGCTTTACATTATTTATATTAGCTTTTACTTTTTTTTTCATGTTTACTACATTTTAAGGAATTGCTTATTGGTTCCTTGCAAATGTACCAGGAGTTTAGTGTGATATCCATTTATTCTAGTCACATAGTATCTGTTTGATTAATTAGCAAGCAAATGATTATATAACCTTTTTAAGTAGATAAACTTTATTGGAACCTTTTTAGGGTCAAATTGTGCCTCCCCACCAAAAAAAAAAAAAAAAAAAAATCAACTGCTGAAGTCCTAACCCTTGGTGCTTCAAGGCAGGATGTTATTTGGAGATAGGATTTTTACAAAAGTAATGGAGTTTAAATGAGGACGTTAGGGTGGTCCTAATCCAGTGTGGCTAATGTCTTCATAATAAAGGAGTAATTCGGACATGGAGATAAACAGAGGGAAGAATATGTGAGGACCTAGCAAGAGTAGGGAACCATCTACAACCTAGGGAGAAAGGCCTGGAACTAACCCTTCTCTCATGCCTCAGAAGGAATCAACTCTACCAATACCTTAACGTTGGACTTCTAAACTCCAGGCCTGTGGACTCTGAGTAAAGCACACCCCGCTTCATAAAGTGGACAGGCCTCATTTAACCAGCTGAAGGCCTTAGGAGAGACCCGTCCCTGAGGAACAGGGCACTCTGCTGGCTGACTGCCTTTTGCACTTGAACTACTAGTGTTCCCTGAAGTTCCAGCTGCAGTTCTATCCTGAAGATTTGGGACTCACCAAGTTTCTGCAATTACATGAACCAGTACTTTAAAATAAATGTCTCTCTCTCCACTTACATGCACACATACATTCTGTTGGTTCAATTTCTTTAAAGAACCCTAATATATTAAGCACCTACTATCAATAATAATTTTAACATTTTTGATGCTAGCTATAAGCCAGAAAATATCTCTGACCCTCAGCATGGGTTAAATCATTTAAGACTCCTATGATCTTGAGGTAGCTACCATTATTTTCCAAATTTTACAAATGAGGAAACCAAGCCACAGAAAAGTTTAGTAACTGGCCCAAGTCACAGAGGTGGACATTCTGCCATTTGAACCAAAGAACATATGCCCTTAGCTATTGTGTCATGGTAGTCAACACCAGACACAGTGCTAAGTCCAGGGGATGAAGTGGTAAAGCAGACACGGAGCCTGGCTTCATGGATATTAGTTGCATACAGAATAAACCCAGTACTTGGATGAGTGCCCCATAAATGTCTGTTCGATTGCAGTAAATAAGCATAAAACATTAAGCCATCATGTTAAACAGCCAAATGTTGATGATATAAATGCCACAAACTACTATATTAGATGTACTTTTCAAGGGTCAGAACAACAGTGACCATATTCCCACCTTACACTCCTAAATTGTATGGACTGAGCATAAATTTTTAAAGGGGCATTACATTGTGTATAAAAGCAGCGCTACCTTGCACCTGGAAATTACTGAACCCTAGGAAAGAATGATGCTCAGGCAGAATAATGTCTGCCTCTAGGGAGAAAAAATGCACTAGATTTGTTTTTTAAAAATTTCCCTTTGTATATTTCAACGTTTATAACTCCCAGAGAGGTGTGTGCACATCCCTGCCTGAACGCAGGCTCATTATGTTCAGAACAAACACCAGAGCAATGTGTCCTGCAGGTGCGATGTTTTCTCCAGCAAAACCATTAGTCCACCAGGAGTTGCCCATTAAACGTGTGTCTTTTTACAACCAGCTGGATCACTTCCTATTACTCATAACAGGGTTATTTACAAATGAGATGCTGAAAGGGCAACGTTGTCTGCCTCCACCAAGGCGCCTTCTGTTCTATTAAGAATATATAAAGTAAGAAACAGAAAGGAAGCACTTCCTGCCCCTTAATGAGATGCTGGTTAAGGGCCTGAGGCAGAGCCCAAGGCCCTAAACTAGCCAGTCATTAACTGCTAGGAAAATGCCCACAGAGAGGTCACCTCTGGCGCTGCAGGAGAGAGCAGAGGAATCTAGGGGAAATATTTACCTCGGCCTGAGCTGGAAAGCTGAAGACAGACAAACATGGAGCAGTCCGGGAAGCATCTGCTCTTTGTTTCCACCTGAAATCTGTCCACAGCATTACGGCTCATTTATGGTAGGACAATCACAGAGTCTTTTACCTCTTGGGTTTTTTTGTTTGTTTTTAAAACCCTTTTCTTCCTCATCCTCATTGTAATGGCACACTCCAACATCAAAGATCTGATAACAGACCTGAACTGAACATGAGGAATTTTAACAAGAGAACACGCCATGAACATCGGCTCTCTTCTATGTATCATTTTGGTTATGAATTGCATATGGCGCTGTTCTGTTTTTGACCAGGAATCAAAATGAAACCGAGACCCCACAACAGACCTAGGTTGGGCTAATCCTAAAGCACTAATAAATTTACTCCCTAGAAATATTCACAGCATGCCATTCCTACTTGATTAAAGATTAAAAAATCAATTTTGGTTTGAAACAGCCTTTTGCCTGGAGCTGCTCATGTGATATATGACTGTTGGCTTTGGTTTCCAAAAATGTCAGCAGATGGAGAAACTGAAAGGAAGTGGAAGGATGGACAAGTGTTCAGGAAGAAGAAACCAGAAGTTTCTCCCACTGCTGTGTGTGTCCCAGCTTCACCTACCTTACCTCTGTGGCACTCCCTGTGCCTCTTAACAGTGCAGCCATGTACCAGGTAAACTGTCACTGTGGGAACATCACAGAGTGTGCATAAACGACCCAGATGGCTGAGGTCAGCCACTGGACAGGGCCTCCTGGTGTAATCAATAGACTCCAAAACACAAAATATAAAGCTGCTACCAGCATAACATAGAATACCATTTTACTTCTTTTTTTGTTTGTCTGTTTGTTTCTACAAGTAGAAGGAATATAGTCTAAAATAACAATAAAAAGCATAGTAAATGCATAAACCAGTAACCAGTAGCATTCGTTTATTATCAGCATGTTGTATTTATCAGCATGTTGTGATTTATTATTAATGGGAACATCATGAGGAGGCCTGTGACTACCCTTCTCCTATGCTCTTCCCAGTTGTTTTCTCCACATGTTGCTTCTTCCTTCTTTCTCCTGGCTGACCATACACAGGGCTGCAAAGTTCTTCACAAGTTTCAGAAATAATCAACTGACACCAAAAGGAGTAGAGAGTGATGTCACCAGCTCCCTAAGGTTACATTTCGAACAAGGAGGTCTTATATCACTTGCCCAGTGGAACTCAATTTCTTAATTCCAACATCTCTCTTTGCCCAGCTACCCCTGCTTTTGCTATCAACAGGGGACATAATTTTATAATCTTTCCTGATCCATCACTCAGTCTTCCATGGATTCACAAGTAATTAAGCATTGCCTCATTGCATGAAAATCTAGTGCTAGTCATGACTACCCTGCAGAAACAGTTACTGACTTGCTGTTTAATCATCCATTTGGCTTAAGCTGCTCATTCCAGTCACATTCACACTCTTGATACCAGGGGTGTTTGGTAAATGAAATTTTCTCCATTTTTGTCATATATATATTTCAAGCAAGTAGATACCACCAATGTGGGCTCGTGAGTCATGTAAAGTATTTTAAAATATTTAAATAAGAAAAAAAGCAAAAGGAGATAGAGGTAACTGTTGGAATGTCCCCTAACTCAGTAGTAAATACATCTGTCTTATTGCTATGACAGGTTTGCTGCTATTATAAACAGAAACTCAAAGGAAACACATTGGGCATATTGCTCTCAGTGGAAGCTCTTCCAGGTTGGGGAATTTCATTAAGGACCCTCCCTCTGGTCCTGATGTTTTAGTCGGGTAGAAAAGGAGAATCCCAGTCTACATTGAAAATTTAAAAAACAGAAGAAAGGAAGATGCAGAAAAAAAAAACTATGTTTTATTTGAGGAAGAGCTTAAAAAAAATAAAAGGCATTTCTCTTCTTCTCCATTATGCCATCAAACTGCACTTCCTGCTATGGTTTGGGTTGTGGTTTGTCTCTTAAAGGTGCTGGAAGCTCAGTCCCCAGTGTGGTAACGCTGTGATGGAGGGACCTTTAAGAGGTGGAGCCTAGTGGAAGGTAGTCATGTCATTGGAGGCATCACTCTTGCATGGAATTAATGCTGTTCTTCAGGAGTAGATTGGTTCCTGTGACAGTGGGTTTTTATAAAAGGAGCAATGTAGGACCCTCCCTGGTTTCTTCCATGGTCTTTGTCTTGCCGTGTGATCACTTTCATAAATTCTCACCATTTTGATGCCATCTGCCACCAGGACCTCCCCAGAGCCCAGCAGATGCCAGCACTATCCTTCTGAACCTCTCAAACTATTAGCTAAATCTATTTTATTTACGCCTAACTTCAGGTGTATTATTATAGAAACACAATATAGGCAAAGATCCTTCTTTATCAGGAACAGATGTCTTCATTTTGCTAGTTTTTGTTTAGATTGTTTTCCTAGAAAATGTTAAGAAAGCAAAGGTAGCTATTGCTTTAAGTGATCAGTGTCTGTGTACATGTGTTGTATGAGAGCAGGGAAGTGGTCTTAGATACAGATATTAAAATGAGCAGTTTTATGACACTTTACTATCCCTGCCTCAATGTTAGACAGTCAAGCTTTCAAGGGTGGGGATTTTTAAGTGCCTAGTTTATGATAGCAGAAAAAACAAATCAACCATAATTGGGAAGAATTTGCTTTCCCCAAATTGTTTTGGGTCCCATGGCATGTCAAATCATACTATAAGGAAATATAAACCTAGTGTAGTTCAAATTTTCTGAGTTAAGTGAACCATGCTCTTTTTTACTTCTGCTCCCAAATGATCACATTGGAGGAGAATATAGTTCCTTCATGCCCTCCCACCTAAAGTTACATACTCAAAACATAAAGTATAACATTAACAATTAAATGGTAATCCTTATTTATATTTAAACTTCATTAAATTTTAATAGTGTTTTCAATTGGGAAATATTAGGACTTCCATTTGCTGGAAGGAAAAGTTTTATATGAAACTATTATGAAAAAAAATGTCAAGTTAGTCATAGAGAGGATTACCCTTCAACTTTTTCCTAAGTTTACCTTTATTCTTTTCCTCCTCCAACCATATGTCTCTGATCTTTTTATAAACAAGCTGGGTTTGGAAACAGAAATGAATTTTGCAATGCATAATGGAAGGAAGTTTTCAATTTAAAAGTCAAATATTTTGGATAGCTTGACATCAATTTATCAATCACTATAACTGCTGCAGCAGTGTGACAATTAGCTCATCTTTTGTCATTACACATGTCAGTAAATGCTTTTCCTTCAGATTGCCACTTATTCTTGTCACATACTAAGGGATGTACAGCTTTGTCTCATGTCCCTCCAAGATGTCATTGTGCAATGACTACAGAAAATACATCTAATCCTTTTCTGAGGGAACTGAATGAGGAAGGATCCAAGGCCTATATTATCCATAAAATTTCAACCACAATTTGAATGTTTTCAATTATTTCCACAAAATAACCAAAATTATCTTAATTTTTAAAAATTGAGTTTAAGATCTTTCTTAATCATGGATTGGTAGCTTGATCTGGTAAGAATGTATAAAGATCATTAAAATGTTTTCCTTGCGTATTTCAGATAAAATAAATCATAGTAATTTGTCATGACATATTCTCTGTGTGGCTTTCTTTGAATTATGGACTAGGCACAAAATTAAGCTAGATTATCTGGAGTCTGGTGACTTGATTTGGACTCCTACAAGATACAAAGATTCTAAACATTCACTTAACAATTATAGAAGCAATGGCAACTCAGGGCAAGAATAAGCCGTGGAGAATCTTGTTATCAGGTGTGCCCAATACTTCAAGAAAGAAATTACAAAACAATTTAAATATGTATATTACAGATACACATGGACATATACTGGCACACGTGTGTATGTTCTGTGTGTAGTCCAAAGCTTTAGTTCTAAAAGTCTATTCACAAAAACCATTGAGGAATTTTCTTCAAGTGGTCAGACAATGGGCCTTTTAAACTTCTTCCTTTATTCATTTCCTTAGTCTTCAAATCTTTCTAGAATGATTACCTATTAAGTATATGATGAGGAAAAGTGTCTCAAAATAGAGAAATAGATGTACATTCAGCCATAACAATTCAAAGTTTAGAAGAGAAATGTCTTTAAATTATTTAAAAAGAACTATTAAGTTTACAGCCTGAAGATTCTGAAAATTATTTGCAGATCAGGTGAGGAAGTGATTCTCATTTTCTACTGATAGTGAGACGTACTTGAGATATATATTTGTTAAGGACAAAAAAAAACAATTAAAAAGTAGAGATTTTTAAACCTAAAGGAAGAACAGTAATATTTTTATCATCTCTCCTCCTTGATTGTATTGCGACTAATAGCAGTTTGCTTGGACTCAGTAAAGTGGATTCCTAATTCAATCATTTAATTTTAATAAAATTAAAAGAAGCTGACCCTCATAAAATGAACAGGTGCCTTAAAAAGACTCTTCCAAAGGTACTATGTAGAGCAGCTCATACTGATGATCCAGGCACCAGCAAATAACTAAATGACAGAGCTGTCATGTCCCACTCCTTATACAAGATGTCCACTCACCACATCACCACTTAGAAGCAATAACCATCTGATAATCCAGAGTCATCAAGAAGACTATTTAGAATGTGTGTGAGTATATGTGCATATCTGATCATAAATTAATCTCACTCTAAGTACCTTCTGTACCTTGAGATAGTGATGCTGGGACAAAGCCATCACATTAGCAAGACATAACAAATGAACAAGCAGGATACAGAGACAGAACATGACGATCGCGAGGTGTGTTTAAGCCAGCGGACTCACTGCAGTATTTCATCACATCCCTCTATTAAACTTTATAGCAAGTGTTTAGAAGTCTCTTCTAAGGTTCTTTTACTTCATTGTGAAAATTGAGTACCATATACCAATGAGGAAAATCTCTTGCCCGAATAGTAAAATGGAGTGAAATATTGTACTGAAAACCACAGAGAAACTATCTAAAACCATTTCTTTTCTGACAAACAGTGCTGGAAGATAGAAAATATTGCCAGAGACTGAAGAAAACAAGCCACACATCGCAACATTGTAGGAGATTTATTCTTTTGGATGAGACTATGGATTACGCTATGTCTCAGCTTATGGCATTTGCTATTTGCTATTTCAGGAATAGAATCTACAAAGAACTACTATTTCTTTTTTGTGTAGCCCCTAAAGATAGTTGCTCTGTTTAAATGTAACCATTGATAGAATAGACGCCTGTGACTAGAAAAGAGAAGGAAATGTGCTTTCAGAGCTCCGAGAGCCCCATTTGTGAAATTCTGTCACTGCATCATGCACAGATAAGCTATTGTAGCAGAGTTGGAGCCAGAAGCAAATAAAGTGAATGAAGTGCTCTGAGTTGTCAGTCAGGGCCTCTGCCGCACAAGTCCAAGCACCCATAGGACAACAGGAATGACACATTGTGGATAGGAGCAGGCCCTTGCTTTGGGTGGTGGCTGCAGCTTCATAAGACCAATGAGGACTTTTCTGTTTTGTTTAATTGATTTTTTTAAATAAATGATAGCAGAATGCATTACAATTCATATTACACATATAGAGCATAGTTTTTCATATCTCTGGTTGTATACAAAGTATATTCACACCAATTCATGTCTTCATACATATACTTTGGATAATGATGCCCATCACATGAAGAAATACTTAAAATATGGAATGTCATATGGAGAGAATGTAGAAATCTTCTGAAGGACAGAGACATTCCTTAGCTATCTTGCAGAAAAGTACTTGAATGGGTTCTCAAAAGATGAGTTGTATGTTTTTCTATTACAAAGATGTCTCAGTTGTACAAATGTTTAATCTGATGAAAGACTGTTAACTGTAATATGTTCCCAAGGTAATGTGTTTTTAAATTAACACACCTAATCTGTACTCATAAGACTTTACTAAACTTATTTTACAGTAAGTCACAATGTAGCTCCTTTTTTAAAAATGAAATTCATGCTGTAAAAGGAGTATTTTTAGAAATGATGTTTAAAAATATTTCTATCTAAACCACATGCAGTGGTGCACACCTATACTCCCAGTGACTTGGGAGGCTGAGGCTAATTTGAGGCCAGCCTGAGCTACATTAGTGAGACCCTGTATCAAAACAGAATTTTTAAAAATATTTAAAAATAAAAGGACAGGGGGTGTAGCTCAGTGGTAGAGCACCCCTGGATAAATTCCCATTACCATGCACACACACACACACACACACACACACACACAAATTCCATATTTATAGGATTGTTGTCATTGAAAATGATAAAAATAATTCATCTGGAAAAATGTTCATATTTGCATACTTCAATGACCTGGAAATGGGTTTCTCTAACCTGTTTTAAGAGCTTCAAAAGAGTTTTAGTAGAGAATGAAATATAGGTTTAAAACATTAAATTATCATAGATACTGCATTTAATGTGAAAAAAATGAATATTTGCACCCTATTTTCAGTAAATGCTTTGTAAATGTAGGGAGGAGCTTGAAATACATGCTTTATTAATTGACTGCCAAAACCATTTATGTATATATGTGAAATATACTTTTCAACCTTAAAATTTAGTAGAGAATAAATAGCACCTAGAAGCAAGCCTTAAGTTGCTACATCATGAAGTGCTGGACAGATTGCTTTTTGTTTAAAGAAAAGCATATTCAAATGTATTATTCTAGTTTTAACAAATCTTTGTTAGTACAAAAGCATTTTATAGTAATAATAATTTTAGACTAATGTTAATTTCAGTGATTTGTTTTGAAATTATTATTCCTTGTATGTTTTATACTATTTAGCTAGTTCAATATTCTATACAAAAAAAGTAAATAATGTATGAATGAATGTATGCATATATACATATATGTATATTTAATATTTATTTACTCAATGAGGACTTGTTATAAAAATTTAACTTATAGAATATGAGATTTTTTAAAATGTAATATAATGATGTACAGGATAATGCTTTAAAATCTCTGAAAGTGGAAAGAGAACATTTCACATTATAAGGAAGCACACCAAAACCAATCTTTTATGGGTTGAACCATAAGGTAAGGAGATATTTTCCTACAAAATATGGTTCCCCCTAATTGTACTGTGCCTGTTTGAATTCAGTTGCTGTAAGGGATCCCAGAACCTTACTGTGGCCTGAAGTTCTTTAAAGTGCTGGGAAGCATTGCACATTTCAGAAATAGATACTTTTCCAGGAGGAGACAGTGATCTCCAGAGAGAACAAGACCTTTATTTTCTCAAGACTTGAGGTAGTTCATGCTTCTGTCTAAATACCAACACTCCATAAAATCCACAGCCATTTATCTTACGATTCAAGATTTCTCCACAGTTGCCATATAGTTGTACTAGAGAGAAAAAGGGAAGTAAATTCCTTTATTATTCCTAAGTCAGGTCATGAAATTAGCATGTTTCTCTTTATGTTGGTTATTCATCTGGGACTCCCTGATAACTACTCTTTCCTTTGCGTGAGCATAATAGCAGGTGCACAAAGTGATCATTTGACTTGGGAATGGGGGAATAATTGGTTTTTGGTTTAGTTTACTGGCAGCCATAAGTATAACTTAAAGTCATAGTTAATTATTAATAAACTCAATCACATCATTTCCCAAGGATTAAAACTTATTCTACACACATACTTAAATGACAAAATAATATGTATTCTTTCTGTAAGGATAGTTTCTGAAAATTAATAAAATAGTTTTTCTGAGAGTAAATACAGTACATTCTCATTGCACAAAGTTTAAATATGGAAGAGTAATGGAAAGATAAGAAAAAGACAAATTCTCACATAATAGTGGGGAAAGTTTAAATCAATAGCTACTTTGGAGCAAGTTTGGCATTTTTTAATAAAATTAGAAATAAGTACCTCTAAATATATGACAAAAGTTATACCCTGAAGTCAATGAAGGAGTAAGAAATGTAAGATATTTGCATGATTCTCCTTTGAGGAGGTGTGTGAAGATGGGTAGAAAAGGTGACCTATATGTGAAAATAAAGCATCCTGTTTTTCATGAGTGCTAGTACAGATAATATATGGGATTACTTGGATGTCAGAAAATTTGGGCCAATAATTATTTTCCAGATGACATAAATCAGTGTTTTATATCTTTAAGAATATATGATGTATATAGGCAGGAAAATTAACCTAATTCACTGACAAATGTCAATTCCTGAAACAAAGCTTAAAAAAATCCTAGATGACATGGGGATACATGGCTTTTAGAGATATAAGGGACTAGATAAGCTTTACTTCAACTTCCAATTCCACATCTTGTCATAATAAATGGTTTGAAGACGCTGTGCTTTAAAACACACAGACCCAGTCTTCTGTTCTTACCTTCATTTCCAGCTGTTTCTTTATGTAGGAAGTGGACCTCTGCACCCCTTGCAACTAATGAAAAGCTGCAAGCAGCTGAAAGTGTCGGTAAACCAGGGATCCTTTTGGTGTGCTGCGTGTGCACTGTCTTCCTCCCTTCCTATAAGCATCCCTATGCATTCTCTTTCTATGGGTGATTGGATTCAGAAAAAAAATATCAGAAAAATGAGCTATGATAGAAAAGATTGTCAAAGAAGAAATCTGGAAATCCATGGTCCCTGGATGTAACACCATCTAAATTCAAATCTTGTTCCCGGCAAACCAGATCCTACATGATTTATAAATATTAATCATATTAAATATGAACCCAACTGGCTAATCCATAGGATGGTCTTCTACACTTCTCCTCAACCTTACTTTAGAAATCAATGATCTCTTTGATACAACAGGGGTTTTACTTCCCACACTTCCCATATCTTCTCTTTCAGATGCAGAATACTTATACTGGAAATGTATGGAGCCCTTAAAATATCTGCAGTGAAGACTTCATGATTTTCTGGACTCTTCTTCATTTCATGGTTGAAAGACATTATGACATGACAAGGCAAATAAGTGTTGTAGAAACAGACCTATTTTTAAGATCTTATGCTGTTATTTATCAATTATACAAATTTGTGAAGCTTCTTATTCCTAATTTTCTAAATCCAATAAAATCTATTTTATGGAGCGATTGTATAAATATATATATAATAATGCATATAATTAACAAATATTTAATATATAATAAGTATATATTAAGTACATTTATGTAATATAAAATATTAATATAACAAATATATATCTTTAAATACACACACTTTTCATACTTCTGAAAACTCCTAAGAATATTTTGCTCTGAGCCAGGGATAATCATGATGCAACTTCCTGAACATAAATTTTAATCTAAAATTGGGGAGTGAGGGAAGTTAAAGTAGTTTTGCTCATAAATAATGTAAAACATTGATTAGGTATTAAAACAAGTACATATCATAGAGTTCAAATTTGCATGAATATCTAAGCTAAAACACAAAACTTCAAAGAAATTTGACTCTATGAGCTGTCACAGATCTTGTGCTGCTCTTGCATTAGATGTACCTAGGAGAAAAAAATATAGCAGCAATGTCCACATGTCTTGTGCATTGTCCAACACTTAACAGGCATTCAATGACAGTAAAGATGACATTCCTGCATCTTGGTAAAATTCCTTTTCAGTGGCTATTTCCCATGAACACACAGCATTGCACATCACACCAACTATGAATCATCCACAAGGATGAATGAAATAGTGACACTGTAAGAGAGAACAATGTATAACATATATGACAGAATCGATGAGCCCTTGAACTTAGCAGACTAGGAAAGAAAGGTCATTTTTGAGGATTAGGAGTGTTGGGGAGAATTGATAGCCTGCAGCAAAGCCAAAGGCTATTTATCCCCTACAGTCATTAGGTTTCTGATTTAGCTACTCAGGACCTCTTTGCCAAAATGAGGTACAAACTTGTTGGTGTATCAGAAAAACAGAAAGCTTGCTAATAAACTTGTAGCTGATCCACTCAGTGTTTAAGGAAAAAGAAAAATATACACCTTTCTCTTTTCATCAATCTTCACAGATATAGGAAATAACCCTCTATTAGTCTTATAGTTTTAGAAGTAGCTACAGAAATCATAATGCTTTCAAACCAAGGATCAGAATCCATCAGAAGGCAATAAAAGAATTTAGCTGGGTTTACTTATTTTTATTAAAAATAATATTTTCATGAATAGAACATTGAGAGAACTATCAGAGAGCTTTGTGTTTTATAAGTGTATTTTTTGAAAGTTTTGTTTCAGTTACCCATCAACATCAACTGGTTGCAAACGGGTGTGCAGCAGGCTGTAGAGTGAATTTTGTATTAGGTGTTGAAGGTTAAAACAAAAGCTTGACAGCTCATGATAGAAAGTACCCTTTGATTATACAGATAGTGAAACTAAAGCACAATGACTCTAAGGGCTTTGTACAAGCAGATGAATTTTTGTTAATGTTAGGCCTCAAGGTCACACTCAGGTCTTCTTATTGACTCCAAATTTTGTGTGTGTGTGTCAAACTTTTCTACATTTGCCAGTGACCCAAAACCTTGAAAACATATTTATTTTCTGTAAGAAATATCCTAATGGCATTTAGGGAAACTCTAAAAATTTTTATTTAAAAACATTTAAATTTATAAAAATATGCTTAGTTTATCCTCAAAGCCCTTTCCTTAAACATATTGTGATACGCAGCCTCACAAATGTTCCCCAATAATTCCTACTTCTTGGTATTTATACCCTTGTAAAATTCTTTTCCTCGCGGGCAGGGCTAGACCAAGTGACTCTTTTCTAACAAATAGAATATGACAGATATGAGGAGATGTTTCTTCTGAGATTAATCACAGAGAGATTGCCATTGCTATCTTGCTTGCTCTTTCTTTCTCCTGCTCACTCTGATGAGATAGTTGTCATACTGTGAATTGTCCTAAGGAGAAGCCTGTATGATAAGGACTTTACTTAATAAGCAATAAAAAAAAACTGAGGCCCTCAGTCTAATAATCTTGAGAAATGGATCCTACTAACACCCATGTGAGTGAGGGTGGCAGTATCTTGCTCCATTGAGGCCTGAGTGGAGACCTAATCTCCTACTCACACCTTTATTAGTCTTGAGAGAGACCTGTGATGGAGAACAAATCCAAGCTAGATATGAATTCTTGACCCAAACAAATGTTAGATGAATGGTTGCACTTTCAATTTGCTAAGTTTGGGGGTGATCTGTCATGCAGCAATAGATAATACCCCAATTTTTTCCTATTGGAATATGACAAATACTAGGAAAAGATTGCGATGACTTTGATAATAAAAAGAATGGTTAAAGTAGCTTTTAACGAAATAACTTCAAGAGGCTTGCAAAAGAAAACATGCAGAAAAGTGGGATCAAGATGCCCTTCAGTGAATGAACGGATAAAGGAAATGTGGTACATATACACAATGGAATATTATTCAGCAATAAAAGAGAATAAAATCATGGCATTTGCAGGTAAATGGATGGAATTGGAGAATATAACACTAAGTGAAGTTAGCCAGTCCCCCAAAAACAAATGCCAAATGTTTTCTCTGATATAAGGAGGCTGATTCATAGATTCATGGGGTTGGGAGGGGCAGCATGGGAGGATTAGATGAACTCTAGATAGGGCAAAGGGGTGGGAGGGGAAAGTAGGGACATGGGGGTAGAAAAGATGGTGGAATGAGATGGACATCATTACCTTAAGTACATGTATGAAGACATGAATGGTATGAATATACTTTGTATGCAACCAGAGATATGCTCTATATGTGTAATATGAATTGTAATGCATTCTACTGTCATATATAACAAATTTGAATAAAAAATAAATAAATTTTTTAAAAGATGTATGGAAACTGTAATGTGAATACAATGGGTTAATTCTCATCGAATTTATTAATAATAATTATAAAAGGCAATAAAGATGTCTATAATTTTTCAAAGATCAAGTGTGGATCAAGATTTGAAGAAATTGGAATACTTTATACATTGCTGATGAGACTGTAAAATGATATAACCAATATGAAAAATAGTTTGGGAGTTTCCTCAAAAGTTATACAGATAGCAATTCCACACCTAGGTATATACCCAAGGGAATTACAACACATGGCCACACAAATACTTATACAGGAATGTTCATGGCACCATTATTCATAGTAGTCAAAAAGTAAAAACAGCTCAAGTATCCAATAACAGAAGAACAGATACAATGTGGTAGAGCCATACAATGGAAAGAGCCTAAAAAGGAGTGATATACCCCTATATGCTGTGACATGGAGGAATCTTGAAAACTCTATTCTACATGAAAGAAACCAACACAAAAGCCACAGACTGTATGATTCACTGTATAAGAAATGTGCAAAATAGCAAATCTATAGAGACAAAAAGTAGCTTAGTGGTTGGCAGCCAGGGATGGAGGAAGTGGGGAATGTGATATGACTGCTTAATGGGTTTATTTTTGGGTGATGAAAATATTCTGGAATTAGTGATGATGGTTGCAGAGTTTAAGATGCTTAGAATTGTGAATTTTACATTATGGAAATTTTAAGTTTTTAAAAAATGCAATTGAGAGAAGATTGAATGAAATAAAAGATAAGAAAATGAAACAAAACTGAAGGAAAGGATTTCTTCTCTATATTTGTTACTTGCTCCTAAGGAATTGCCCTGTTGGCTTGGAGTAGTCACTGGGCTAGCAAGGACCTGCAGTCCACACAGCTGTCCTTGTGGGGACAGACCCATCAGGCTCACCAGCTGACTGCAAGGAGCCCAACTGTAGCAATCTCCAGGCCCTACTTCCTAACTAAGGGCAAAATCATTTCTGCCCTAACCCATCTGAACTTTTTATTCAACTTTAGGTTATATTAAAGCCAAATCCTTTTAAAAAAATATTTCTTTGCATGTAAAACTCTGTAGGGGTCAAAGATCATATTCTTTTAAAATAATCCCCTAATGAGATTTTGTACATAGCCTGTTAAATAGAAATTCTTTTTTAAGTCCTTAAAGAAAAATTAAAAGCCTGTCATTAGGGTCATGAAAGAAGAAAAGAACATTCCTTTGAACAGGATCATTTAATCAGGAATCTAGAAAGAAGAAAATTTGACATGTAAAGGATGGGTCATTTTAATACTTTTAAGAAAGGAATAGTCTGAAGCTCAAAAGGAATTTATAACATTTGCACGAATTTTAATATTTAAGCATGTAGATTATAAAATGATTCATGTCTAGTTCTAGATACCTTCTTCTTTCAAAGCCCTTACACAACTAAATGCTGAGTTGCAGGCTATTTCTATTGTGATAATCACAGTGGCAATTCTCCTCTTGGGTCCATTCCTCAATCAAACCCTCAACATTTCCTCCCTAGTCATTTTGGGTAATTCTTGAGTGAACCTGTACCTCAGTCTACCAGGATCACCTTGCTTTCAAGTCCAGTGGTTTTTCTAAAATGCAAATATGGTAAGTCCTTTCAAACAGTCTCCTTCACACGGGAAATTAACCTTGATGGATCATGAAAACAATGGACCTTAATGGATCTCACCTCATATGGTGATCAGATAGCAGAGAAAGACTCCACTGACCAGATACAAATACACACCCCAAAGCCACATCCCCAATGCCCCACCTTCTCTAGCCACAGCCCTCCTGTCACCAGCTACCACTCAGTTATTCCCATCAGCATTCAATTCACTGATTCGGTTAAGGTTATGGCCCAATCATTTCTCCTCCAAACCTTCTTGCATTGTCTCACACGTGAGTTTTGGGGGACACCTCACATCCAAATCATAACATGTGGGTTTGATCTTCTAAGAACTTCTTTCCTTATCTTTTTTGGCACGTGTCTGCTTGCTTATCCTTCAAGAGGCAATTCAAATGTCTTCTCCAACATGAGCTGCCCATCTTCCAAGCAGGAAACAACTCTTTCTCATTCAAGTTGCCACCCAACTCATTATAAGATCCTTCATTGCACAGTAATCATGTGTTGCTATGCTTGCTTTTCTAAGGCTTCTAAAAGGCAGAATTCTGAGCAAGCCCATTATCTGATTTGTAGTAAGTGTTCAATAAATTAAAATACATAAAAATAAAGATTAAATATGCTTTATATGTTTACATACCATTATACTGACTCCTGATTAAATCATTCCTTCAGAACCTTTACCATTTCTGCCGTGAGCATGAGCAAGTGCTTGGGAATATTATTATTCATCACTAATTATATAAATTGCTATGGCTTCCCACCCTGTGGCTCACTGCACAGAGTTTAACATTAATATAGGAAACATGGCCAAGAGTCCAAGTTCAAAGCCCAGCTCCCTGACATTCTAGCTGTGACTTCAGGCAAATTACACAGCAGCCCTTTGCTTCAGGTGCTTCATCTGAAGATAATAATAGTAAGGTTTAAATTATTTATACCTATAAAAAACACAGAACTGTCCCAGCACACAGTAAGTGGCCGATAAATATTAGCTATAGTTATTACCCAAGTAAGAAGCAGAAAATCGATACCTGTAAGCCAGAGCTTTGCCGTAATGATACTCAATTTATTTAAAAAGCACTATTTAATCTATCTGAGAACCCTATTTGGTCTCTCTGCCCTCGGCTCCTTAACATGCCTGGTATCCCTTCCTGCCAGTAGTCACAGGACCTCATGTCTCAGATTCAGCTACTCTGGATGTTACTACCTACCTCTTTGAGTTGCCATCCAGGATGTGTATCAGAGTACATTTTAAGGCAAACCAAGTACACTACAGTTCTCACATGCTGAGGGAAGAAAAATCTAGCTAGTTCATTGATAAGGTAAGAAACAGAGGCAAAGATTTTTTTGTTTTGTTTTGTTATTTTGGTTAAGATTTTTATCCTTTTGTTCCAGGACCAATAAGTACACAGATTATCATGTTCATAAGAGATTTATTAATTTGCAAATGCTCATCATGTTCTATTCCTTATTAACCTGGGTGATGGTTTACAGAAGTGTGTCACTTTACCTGAGTTTATTGCACTGAGCCCTTGTAATGCTATACTTAAATAAACGTTCATCTTGCTAAAAAAAAAAAATTACCCCAGTAATCAATATACTATTAATGTGTGTCTTGTATGTCTGAATATTCTGCAGGTGTCACAGTATTTCCACTAAGAGTTTACCTCAGTCTTCATCCCCAACATACTTTACCTTGATTAGCCAACCATAATGCTATCCACTCAATTCCCCATACTAGAAACCAGAAAATGAAAATTGATTCCCCACCTCCTTTATCACCATGAATACCCAATCAAGTCTCTTTAATAATTCTGTTTCTAAAATATCTCTCAATGCCAGAAAATGCACTCTCCTCCCAATGTCAGTGCCCTAATCCTAGATTTCACCATTTTTAATTTGGATTACTGCAAATACCTGTTAATTTGAATCCAGGTTCATGACTATCTCCAACCTGTCCTCCATATTGCTTCCAGTGTGTCCTTCCTGGGAATCACATCTAATCATACAGTTTATACACTTGAATGCAGTTGATGTTTTCCCATTACCTGCAAGATACAGAACAAACTCCTCAGAAGAATACATTCAGGTCTATCTTCTCCAAGTAAGTCCATCCTACATTTCCAAGGTCATCTCTACCCACTCAATATCTACCACAGGTTCCTGTTACATGCACATTTCTCACCATTTCCAAAAACAATGAATAAGTTACATCTTTGCTCATTCTGTTTCTCTACTTGGCAAAATCCTGTTCATCCTTCAGGGTTCAGTTCAAATATTTTTCCTCTGAGACTTTTCCTTACTTGTCCTGCATTTCCCCAGATAACATGAGCAACCCTAAAACTTCCTTTGTATTATTAGTATAGTATTACACTAAAATATTATACTTAGTTGTTTATGTATTGATTTATGCAAAAAAGGTTTTGTACATCAATTATGCAACAGGTTCTCTGCTGATTCTTTGGAATTCAGCTATAAGTAAGATAGATGCACAGAATGTCCTGTTTTCTAGACTAAGCAACATGAGGTTAGAGAATGTATCTTACTTATCTTTATATCCTCAGGTAAGAATATATCTCAGGTGAGCCTAATATCTGATAAGAAAAATTCCAATCAAATGCATGCTTTCTTAGGAATAAAGGCTTGTACCATTGGTACATAGAATACAATTTGGCCTATAGTATTTTTGATTTTACAAGCATTAATACATATTTAATAATTCAATCAATTAATCAACTTTATTTTCCATCCCAACATCAGTACCCTAATCCAGATTTGAATTATTTTCCAAGTAATATCAAGTACCATTTTGCTAAATGACTCCTATTCTCAATAATTCTCTGCTAATGAATTATATCAGGATCCTAAGAAAAATAAAGAGATGAAATATTTCTGAATGACATACATCTTCAAGGATTGAAAAGTTTATTGCTTAGTGAGTTACTTAAGTTGGGTGTAGCAAGTAGTCCTTGAGGACTAGGTTTTTTTAGTGGAAGCCCCCACTATTTTTCTTCCCAGGAACATCAGGGTTACCCTCTGTCTACAGACCTAGACCTACCTGGCTTTTCAACCAATCCATACCAGACTAAAGCAATCTGTCAGCAGCCTCTCCTAAGTATCTGTGGCCCCACTTCACTTAGCTGAAACCTGATTTCCTGTTTGAGCACCAGGACACTGTTTCTGTTTTTCTGGACTATCATACTCTCCTAGAAATCCACTATCAATTGTGATCGAAACCTTGATTTGTCCATCAGGCCAAAAATTCCGTTCTTCTGTTATAGAATTTTGCAGCTTAGAGACCAACTTTTTCACTGAAGCAATTTTTTTTTCATCATCCTATCCTGATTGTTCTTAATTTCCATCCTATCTGACTCATTTTATATTTCACAGATCTGATCATATCTGTAATTATAGTAAGACAAGTACCAGGATTCATTAGCATGGTTTAACCAGAGCCACTACCACGCATTTTCTTCCAAATGAAACTGTGACATTGTTTAACAATTAGATACCTGTATGTCACAAAGTTAAGCGAATGTTAATTATTCTGAAACAATAATTTTCATTCCTACTTGCGGCAAGCTTGCATGTGACACATCCCTAGGTAATGAGATATAAGGGACAATCTATTATAGGGCTTCAAGGAAAATATTACTTCAAGGATGCAAAAACAGGAACCTGTGTCTCTCTAGTTGTTGTTGATGTTATTATGCTGGGCATTATAATAGTCTTCTTGTCTCTGTGAACAAAAACTTCAAAAAAGAATTTTTGAAGTACTGAGATGGAACTACTGAATTAGATGTATGCTGACTTCTATACACCTATAGCCTTCTTTATTTTCCTTATTTTCTAAGTCAACTTTCGTTGGTTGTTCATTCTCCATTTGTAGCCAAAAACTTCCTACCTGTATATTTAAGGCCTGAGAATGAACCAGGATGGATTCAAATGTTCACAAATACATATCAGGTAAATGCAAGAACACATAATGAATAAGAGGGAGAATGTGTGTTCTTTGGGTAGAGAGATGAGGATGGATAAATAGCAAAATTCAAACCACCATGAGGACTTCTCTGGATAAGATGGTGAAGACTCGTTCCTGGCCCTTCCCTACTCAGTGCAACTATAAACCCTACAAATAATGCAAAATGTATCCCTTGGAAACGTTTGCAAGATGATGAGGAGAAAGAAAACAGTTTAGGGACTCAGGCAAGGGAGAAACAATACAGTAGTCAAGCATGTAAATTCTCCCCTCACAAAAGAAGATATTCACCCAGACTCATCATTTCAGATCCTCATCATAGACAGAAGGCAGTTCAGGTGGGCACATTCTTCTCCCACACTCAAGGTGGCGGGGAGGCCTCTGGGAAAACACCAGGGAAGTTAATACTACCCATAAGGATCCATTTGGAGCCCTTCTAACAAAACAACCTGGGCAATGACTTGAACCAATCTCCTGTGAATGGTAATGAGTGAACAAAGCCAATCCCCAAATGATATGTACTGCCTGATTCCATTTATAACACTTTGAAACAATACAGTTTTAAAAAGTATAAATAGATTAGTGATTGACAGGTGTTGGGAGGATGGAGTGTGGAAGGAGGTGGGTATAGTTGTATGAGGAGGTCCTTGTGATATAACTAACCTGTGTTTTAAGGGTGGTGATGATACGTTTGATAAAGTTGTACAGGATTATTCGTACACATATGCACATGCACAAATGATGACAAGCTAAACTGGATGAATCTGAATGAGATCAAGGATTGTCATCAAGTATCCTGGTTGTCATACTATCCTATAGTTTCATAAAATGTTTTCATTGGCAGGAACCTGATAAAAGATACTTGGGATATGTCTTTATTATTCCTTACAACTTTATGTAAATCTACAATGACCGCAATTAAAAAAAAAAACTTCCACTTAATAAAAACATACCAGTGGACCGAACTCCTATTTGTCAGTATATGAATCTCTGATGGTTGTATTATTTCTAGAAATATTCGGGGAATACAACACCTAAGTTCAGGCCTTGGTGATGACTCTAAACCTGTGAACTCAACTCTCTACAAAAATATCTAGAAAGTTCCAGTTAACTCTGAGAAACAAACCGATTTGTTGGCCTATCTGCATTTAGCCTTCTGCTTTCATTGCAGACCAACTTTGCTTCCTCAGGTGGCAGGGTTCAATTTGACTGAGCATCATCTGCTACCACATCCTTATTTGACTGCATACCATTTTACACCAAATCCTAGGCATTTCTGTAAAGTAATTTACTCTTCGGAGGGGAAAAAGCCAGGGGGATAAAGAGATAATGAAGGAAGTTTACAGTGAGCATTATAACTGCAAATAAAACTGTGAAGTACTGTGCTAATTAGGAAAAAGAGCTGCCAAAAAGTCCTTACAAAGATGATACTGCCGATCCTGAGCCAGCTACATGCAACTTGATCAATGTCTACTAATGTTGTAAAACATCCGTCATCTTTCATTTGCAAGCATATAAGCCATACCTCATGTAAATCAAAATTAATACTGTAAATGATCAATGCATGGCATTCAGAATAAGACTTAAGTGTGTTATTTTTCCAAATAGCTTCCAACTAGGGATGCTTCTCTGCTTTGCTTGTGCTCATCAGCTAGATGAACATAGCAGAACACTCCCTGAAGAGCTCAGTAAGCGCTACCTCTAGTATAAACTAATCTCCCCCTCATTCCAGCAGATTTTGGGGAAGACATCTCCCTGACTTGAGGACATCAATTAAATAAACAGGATGTGGTCCATCCTCAAGTTCATATATTGAAGATGAAGAAAGTAATTCCAAGCCCTGACATTTCAGGTCAGAGACAATGACTTTATAAATAATAATCTTCTTTAAGAAAATAACATAGTCAAACCTAACTTGTAATTCTTTAGCCAAAATATTTTCTTTTTTCTTTCTTTCTCTGTTTTTTTTCTCCTTATATGATCTATTTATTTCTTAAGGAATCTCTTGGTTTATGCAATTTGAAATAAAAAAAATAAATAAGCCAACTACCTGGATAAACAATAAATTTTGGTCACCATTGTCTATGTAATCAGCTTGCTATTTTGCTTTTAGTCTCTACACAGTACATGAGCTTAATGATGGTTTTCAAATGAGGGAAGAATCACACTGCAACTAATGACAATCATTTCATTCTGGACTGCAGTTTGAACTACAGAGTCATGCTTTTTGACTGGCAGGAAAATACAAAGGAAGGTACTGTTTAATTCTGCTTAAGGTTATAATTCAATAAGTCACAATGCCTCCTGAGGCCCCTAAACCTAAGTCCCCATGGTTATTCAATTTATGACTTTTTGTCAATCTTTCTCTCAATTTATTTCTAAACCACCATTGACATCAGATCTAAAAATTGGATTTATGGAAAAAAACCCAAAGGGCATGTTGATACCTGTTTTAAGCCTGTCAATAAAAGCCATTTTTATCAATATACTATACCCATGGCAGAAATTCATTTAGAAAGGTTAATACAGAGCCAGAAAACATCCCAAAATGATGTAATCTATTTATGAATTTCACTAAAAGATCCATAAAACTAAACCACTCTAACCAGTAATTTTCTGTCATTGTACTGTTTATTATCCCTTTCTGGTTCACTAGTGCTGCAATATGCCACAATTACTTAAGCTATATCTTTAATTAAGCATTAATAAAATATGAGTGGGATAATTATTCCAGCAATTTTATTGTATAATTAGTGAATAAGTTAACATGAGATTGCATTATGGGACTTCGTATAAAATTTAGTATGTGCGTATAAGTAATGGCTCAAATCATCCTCGAAACAAAAACAAGAAGAATTTTTGTATGTCAGCATTCCCTTGTTTCTCAAAATAATTCCCCAAAAGGAAATTTTTCAAATATTTGAATAAACAGCTTGGAAAATTTTACAAGTGAAAATTTCATTTTCAGACTGTGCCAGGGTCTCTCCTACCCAAATACCTTTGCTCTAAGATCCATCATATGTGGCAAATAGCTTCACATGCACTTTTCTTACAGAGAAGGAATCATATTCATAGCAATGGGCCATTTCAGCTACTTTCCCAGGTGCCCTACCTTTCAGGAGTGAGGCTCACTCCCTCGCTCACAATTAGTTCCCATCTCTCCTGGCTCTCTCCTACTTCCCTCGGCCTCTGTGCAGTAGGAAACATTAATGCTTTAATGATGTGATGAAATAAAATATGCATTGAGTTTTTAGCCTAAGGAATTTAAATTAGCATTATAGCATTTCTTTTAAAAGCAATCATCATGAAATATGACAATGTAGGCAAGAGAAAAAAATACATAAGGTGACACATTGGAGGGGTGGGGAACGGACAGAATCCCTCTTTTCTCACTGATTGGAGACGTTGACTTTTCGTAAATTAAATTGACATGTTTATGTTTGGTTCTACTTCTGGACTTCCAAATTTTGGTCTATTTGCATACCTATTTTTTTCTGAAGTAAAAAAATCAAAGTTTTAATTAATTAATTTAACATTTGAATTATTTCTGTTACTCCTTCCTGATTATTTTCTTTTTTTACATTTATTTTTTACATACATGACAATAGTAAAATGTATTACACTCATTATTACCCATTTACAGCACAAGTTTTCGTAACTCTGCATATAAAGTATGCTCACGCCAAATTATGCCATTATACATGATTATTTTTTTGTGGGACTTTGGTGGGCACTTTTATTTTTTTTCCAAATACAATTTATATGATTTTCTCAGCTTCTTATCTTGAATTTATTTTAGCTGAGAGCCCATTACTTTGATAAATAAAATTAAGAATTATCTTTTTTAGAACTTAAATACTATTTAATCATCTCTTCTAATGACAAGATCCATTTTCCCAATTATTTAATAAGTAAATGGACATTAAAAGTTTTCTTTATTTAGAACTTACACATTTATTGTTAAGTTTATAATTGGGTGCTGGTTGCAATTTTCTTTATAATCATTTTGTGAGAGAGTGTGTGTGTGTGTGTGTGTGTGTGTGTGTAACTAGCACTGTTATTGGATTCCTTATTTCTAGTACATTTTCAGTTGGTAATCTGAAATTATTATTCACATTGTTTGCACATGACATGCTTAACCCTTCTTTCTAACAGACTTATTTCTCTCTTCTCCAGGTGCATCAGATAATAATTTCATAGAATTATGAAATTGTAGAAGTGATGAAATCATATCTGTCACTGGAATATCACCTAACTGTTCATCATTAAACATAATGGCTTTTCATCTGGACACACACACACACTTATTGGTGCTTATGTGTGCATATAATGTATATACACATATCTGACAGTCACACATATGTTACAAATAACTATCACTAAATCCATCATACACATATCAAGGAAGAATATCTATTCCTACATATTTTTGTTTTTTCAGTGTTGAAGATTGAACTCATGGCTTCATACATGGTAGGTAAGCCCTTTGCCACTAAGCCACATCCCCAATCCCTTATTCTTACAGATTTTAGACAAAATGCAAGTTGTTCCATCAAATATGAAGGATCTATTGGAGTAATTATATAATTTTTATCCAACAAATATAACTAATTATTTTAGCATAACTTTTAATATGAAAGCATCATTTTATTCCTGAGTAAAGCCCTTTTATTCATGTTGATGAAGAGTATTCCTAAGTCCATTCTCTGGTTTTGAAGACTTAGTGTTGGTAGTAGTGATAATATATGTGATCAGGATTGTAACTGATATGTTTTGTATATGAGTGGGAGCAAAAGTGTGTTATTGTAAGATTTAGATAGCAAAGTGGTACTGGTTGTATTAAAAACATGAGGACTTTACTTCCTTCCCTATGCAATTAAAAAGATATAAGAGTAGTGGTGTAGTAACCCATTTCCTGAAGATTTAAAAATATTTACCTATGAAATCAATTGAGGCCTGACTTTATCAACTGCTTTCCTCATTTGTTTGGGATTCCCTTCTCTTTCTGTCCTTAGTTACATATGATATACTTGCACAGTTGAGTATCTGTAGATTCTTTTACATGTTTTTGTATAGAATTTTGCAAAGTATACATGTAACAGTTTCTTTTATAGCTCTGTCTACTCCTATGTATTTCATTTTAACATTCATTCCTATTTTTCCTTGATTAGGCTACTTAGTGATTTATCTGACCTATTGCACATGAGTATGTATGTTTCCAGATTTATTTGAATTAAAAAAAAACAAAAAATCTTTTAAAAGGAGTTGCCTCTTTGGAATCATAAGCATTATAATAGAAAGCAATTATAAGGTGCCTACCGTGTATAATGCACTACTCTAGAAGCTTTAAATAAATTAACTCATTTGATCTTCACTACCCTCCTATGAAGCAAAATGACTATGATCCCCATACTAAGATAAAGAATTAGAGACAAAGAAAAATTATAAGTTCACATGGCTGATAAAAGGCAGTTGTTCAAAGTAGGCATGTAAGAGTTCACGGAGGCTATGACAAAAGGAAATGCAGCATTAGCTTCAGAGAGAAAAATAAAACTTCACAGTTATGATCCTAGAAAAATTAGAGCATTAAGAACAGACCAAGATGGAAAATAAACCCTATGAAAATTATGAAGTAAAGGGTAAGGAAAGGCAAATAAAATAACAAACCAATAGCTAACAATTAATATTGGAAAAAAAAGACACAAAAGGCATTTAAGGTCATCCAAAATATGCATATCAAGTATTCCAAAGAATTAAAATAAAAGATCATAAAAATATTTACTGATATAATTTAAGAAAATTTGCTAGAAAAAAAGAGGTTCAAATCTATAGCCATAAAAGACCATTTTCCCAGGGACACTAATACAGAAGGCACCACAACCAGAGATATCCTAGCAAAGTTATTAGAAAGTAGACACTCAGAGAAGAAGATAAAGCTACATCAAAGGTAAATCTAAATAAATCAAGTGAACCTCAGACCTTGCAGCCAACAGTGTCAGGAAAGAGTGGAAAAATATCCAAAGTCCTCAGGGAAACAAAAATTACCCCATAAATATTTTCATTTTCTATCAATTGAAAAAAAATACAATTGAAAATATAATTCCTATTATTTCTTCTTCAAGAAAAAACAATAGAAGACAAATTTCACTTAAGAAAGGAATAGAAACCTATTGCCAAAGTTTGGCAGTGGATGTTCATCTACTGTGTTAGACTAAAATCAAAATAAATGTCAGAATGTTATTTGCAGGACACATTATAAATGAGAGGAGCCCAGCAAAAGTTGGAAAAAAGAAGAATTTAAAAAAGGGAGTTAACAAAGTATGCAGATATCTTCAACTTTTAAAGCTGGGTTGTAATACATTTAATCAGAAGTTTAGAAACTGAGAAGAGTCAAGATGGCAAAATAGAGGAGGTCACTTTCCTGGCTGCGCCATGATGTGAAACCAAGAAAGCAGATAGACAGCTTCTCAGTAAAGTGGGGGGAGGGGGGAAGAGAGAGAGAGAGAGAGAGAGAGAGAGAGAGAGAGAGAGAGAGAGAGAGACTTTACTGAGAATTAATACTGGACATTCAAAGCAGAATCCATGTTTGGGCTGGGGTTGTAACTCAGTGGTAGTGCACTTGCCTAGCATGTGTGAAGCATTGGGTTCAATCCTTAGCACCACATAAAAATAAATAAAATTAAGTTAAAAAAAAGTTCAGAGAAAAAATCTATATCTTGAAAAAAAAAGGGAAAAAAAAGAAACTCGTGTTTTTATGAGGCCTGTTGGCATATCTGGGTACAGGGAGATCAGAGATCAAAGACACTGCCAGTCTAACCTGAAAGGTGTGCTGCACAATATTCTTGCATGGGAAAGAAGCCACATCTTTCCTGGCTTCATGTAGAGGACAGAGGAAGGAGCCATTTTACAGCTATATCATGGTGGCCAGCAGCTAGTGGGTTCAATTCCTGCCAACCCTGAGCTTGGCCAGAAATACAGGCCTGGCAAACCCACACCACACAGCATAGAGTAGCCTAAGTGACCAGGAGAAAATCAAACACAGGGGAATATGGGTCATGGAAAACCACTCTCCTGCCCCACCCCCACCCCACTCTCCTGCCTCACTCCCACCCCATTCTCCTGCCTCACCCCCACCCCATTCTCCTGCCTCACTCCCACCCCATTCTCCTTGAATCCAGTGGCTCTGGCTGGGAGAGAGGCACCTGACCAGGAACTCAAAAGGCTG
The DNA here is from genome assembly GCF_047511675.1 of Marmota flaviventris. NCBI lineage: Eukaryota > Metazoa > Chordata > Mammalia > Rodentia > Sciuridae > Marmota > Marmota flaviventris. The sequence continues at coordinate 100,653,007 of NC_092501.1, read as the reverse complement.
GGAGTGACTAAGTTTGGAGAGCCCTGGAGGTGTGCTGATTTAAAATCTTCAGACTAATCACCATTCAGTGAAGAACCTACAACTTACCTAGACCCAAACCCTGCCTCCAAGAGCTCTGCCAATAGGATTTCCTCACACTCCAGCAACCTGACCCTGACAGTTGAGCAGGCATTATGCTCCAGCAACCCTACCTAACACAGCTGAGAAGAGAAGCTGAAAATATTTTGAACTCCAACAGAAACAAAAATTTTTTTTATCTTTTTTTCCCTTTTCTCTCTATAGTTGTGAACTAAATGGTTCATAACACTTATACATATACATTTGTCTCTTTATTCCCATTTCCAGCATTTTTTTTGGAGACAGTTCTTTTTCTTGGTTCAGTATTCTGAGGGCTATGATGTTTCATTAGTATATTTCAGTTTTGTTGTCTTTTTTTTAATTTTACATTTAAATTTTTTAATTTTTATTTTATTCATTTTTTCTCTTACTTATCTGTTTCCGTTGACTCTCTTTTTCTTTAATTCTGCTAACAGCTGAACTCTATTGTTCTTGAACTAGTCCTTTAATTTTTTACTTTTATTTTCTCTCTTCCTCCCTCATATTCATCCCATCCTACATCTTTTGTTTTCTCCCTGTTCACCATTTGAAATTGTAAACTCTTTTGTAAACTTACTGTTTTTACTGTAAACAATAACTGATTATATCATTTCTGTTTATTATGACAATTAATACTATAGATATCATAACGGGAATTATACGATTTAATTCTGTATATTGTTTACATTGGTTATTGTTATTATTTGTCTCCAACTAAACTGTAAGGTACTAGAAACCTTCAGGGTCACTCTAAGTCCATAGGGTAGAAACTCTACTGCCTCAGATCCAAACTGTTAGATGGGTAGTTACACAAACAGCATGAAAAAGCAAGGTAACAAATAGCCTCAAAGAATACTACAATACACCACAGTGGAAGAAATGTTAGAAAAGGAGTTTAGAAAGGTCGTAGTTAAACTTATCTGTGAGATAAAGGAGTGGAATCAGAGAGAAAATACAGGAAGTGAAAAATCATTTCAATAAAGGGGAATTCTTAAAAAAATCAAATAGAAATACTCAAAATGAATGAATTATTAAACCAAATTTAAAATTCTATAGAAATATTTACCAGAAGACTAGATCAATTGGAAGATAGAATTTCAGGGACAAAAGATAAAAATTATAATCTTGAAAATAAAATTGACCATGGAGAAAATATGTTGAGACCATGAGCAGAAAGTTCAAGAAATATAGGATAACATGAAAAGACCAAGTATATGATTTATCAGGATAGAGGAAGGTGCATAGACATAAACCAAAGGAATACACACTATTTTTACCGAAATAACATCAGAAAATTTCTGAAACCTTAAGAATGAAATGGAAATCAAATATAAGAGACTTATAGAACCAGAAATATACAATGCCATAGACCCACACCAATGCACATTATTATGAAAATGTCTAACATACAGAATAAGGCAGAATTTTAAAGACTGCAAGACAAAAAAAAACAGGTCATATTTAGAAGTAAAGTAATGTAGATCTCACCTGATTTCTCAACCCAAACCCTCAAAGTTAGGAGGTCTTGAAGTAATATATACCAAGCTTTTAAAGAAAATGGATGCCACCCAAGAATACTATACCCAGAAAAATTTGGCTTCAGAATTAATCATGAAATTAAAACCTTCTATGAAAATCATTTCTCAATAATAACATTAAATGTAAATGAACTAAATTCATCAATAAAATGTCATAGACTGGCAGACTGGATTAAAAACAAGACCCAACAATAATGTTGTCTCTAAGAGACTCATCTTATAGGCAAAGACATCCACAGACTGAAGGTAAAAGATGGAAAAAAATATATCATTCACATTGCTCTAACAAGCAAGCAGGGGTTTCTATCCTCAGATAAAATGGTCTTCAAATCAACGCTAATCAGAAGGGACAAAGAAGGACATTCCACATTCTTAAGGGAATTATACACCAACAAGATATAACAATTGTAAATTGTAAAATAGGTGCCCAGTGAGGCACCTATGTACATCAAAAATCAATTTTAAAAATCAAATAGACCACAACACAATAATTAATGACTTTAACACAACTCTTTTATCACTGGATGGATCATCCAAACAAAACTAAACAAAGAAGCTAAAGAACTAAAAAATACAATTAATAATTTAGACTTAAGACACATAATGAAAATTTCATTCATCAATGACTGAATACACTTTCTTCTCAGCAGTACATGGATCATTTCCTAAAATAGATCATGTCTTAGGCCAAAAAGCAACTCTTAGTAAATTATTATAAAATAGTGATAATATCTGCATTCTATCAGTTCATAATGGAATGAAATTAGAAATGAAAAAAATAAAAATTAGAAGCTACTTTAACACCTGGAGGCTAAAAAATACACAATTGAATAACCAATGAGCAGCAGAAGAAATCAGGGGTTGAATTTAAAAAAAATACTCAAAGTTAAATGAGAATAGTGATACAAATATGGGACACAGTGAAGGTGGTTCCAAGAAGAAAGTTCATAACATTGAGCTAATTCATTAAAAGTATAGAAATTCACCAACTAAATAACCTAACATTACATCTTAAGGAAATAATTAAAGTTGAAGTAGAAAGAGGGAATAATTAAAATCAGAACTGAAATAAATGAAATAGAATAAAATACTTGGGGGGCTGGGGATGTGGCTCAAGCAGTAGCGCGCTCGCCTGTCATGCGTGCGGCCTGGGTTCGATCCTCAGCACCACATACAAACAAAGATGTTGTGTCCACCGAGAACTAAAAAAATAAACAAATATTTTTTAAAAAGTATTAAAAAATACTTGGGAATCCATTTAACAAAAGAGATGAAAGGCCTCTACAATAAAACTAAAGAAAGAAATTAAACACTAAAGAAAGAAATTAAAGAAGACCTTAAAAGATAGGAAGATCTCCCACATTTCTGGATAGGCAGAATTAATATTGTAAAAAGGACCATATTACCAAAAGCACTATACATATTTAATGCAATTTCTTTTAAAATTCCAATAATGTTCTTCATAAAAATAGAAAAAGCAATCATGAAATTCATTTGGAAAAATAAGGGGCCCAGAATAGTGAAAGCAATCCTCAGTGAGAAAAGTAAAGCAGGAAGCATCACAATACCAGATCTTAAATTATACTACAGAGCTATAGTAACAAAAACAGCATGATGAAAAAGGAAATATCACAACAGCACCAAAACAGAAATGATGAGCAATGTAATGGACTAGAAGACACAGAGACAAATTCATATAAATAGAGCTATCTCATTCTAGACAAAGGCACCATAAACATACATTGGAGAAAAGATAGCCTCTTCAACAAATGGTGCTAGAAAATCTGAAAATCCATATGTAAAAGAATGAAATTTAACCCCTCTCTTTCACCCTGCACAAACTCAACTCAAAGTGGATCAAGGATCTAGGAATTAGACAAGAGACCATGTTCTTACTAGAAGAAAATATAAGCCCAACACTCCATCATTTTGGCTTAGGAACCAACTTCCTCAACAAGACTCCTAAAGCATAAAAAGCAAAATCAAGAATCAATAAATGGGATACTATCAAATAAAAAGCTTTGTTACAGCAAAGAAAACAACCATGAGCTTGAAAAGAGAGCCTACAGAATGGGAGAAAATCTTTGCTGCTTACACCTCAGATAGAGCATAATCTCCAGGATATATAAAGAAATTAAAAACTCAACACCAAAAAATAATAATAATAACCCAATCAATAAAGTGGCAAAGGAACCAAATAGGCACTTCTCAAAAGAAGATATATCAACAAATGAAGATAGATCAACTAATATATTTTTTAAATGTTCAACATGTCTAGCAATTAGAGAAATACAAATTGAAACTACACTGTGATTTCATCTCACTCCAGTTAGAATTGCAATTATCAAAAATACAAATAATAAATGTTGGTGAGGATGTGAGGGAAAAGATACACTCATATGTTGTTGGTAGGAATGCAAATTGCTGCAACCACTATGGAAAGCAATATGGAGATTCCTCAGAAAACTTGGAATGGAACCAACATTGGACCCAGTTATCCCACTCTTTGGTTTATACCCAAAGGACTTAGAATCAACATATTACAGTGATACAGCCACATCAATGTTTATAGCAGCTCAACTCACAATAATTAAGCAATGGAACCAAACTAGATGCCCTTCAACAGATGAATGGGTAAAGAAAATGTGGTACATATACACAAGGGAATATTATTCAGTCATAAAACAGAATGACTTTATGAATTTTGCCCATAAATGGATGGGTCTGAGACTATCATGCTAAGTGAAATAAGACAAACCAAAAAAAAAAAAAAAAAAAAAAACAAAGTTCAAATGGTCTCTCTGGTATGCAGATGCTAACACACAATAAGCAGGGTTGTGGGTAAGAAGAGAAGTTCACTGCATTAGACAAAGAGGAATGAAGAGAAGGGAGGGGGTATAGGAATAAGGAACATAGTATTTTCATCATCTTTTTCTCTGCTGTGACTAAAGGACCCAACCAGGCAAAATTGTAGAGGGGAAAATGTTTATTTGAGGGCTCTTAGTTTCAGAGGTCTTAGTCCATGGAAGGCCGTCTCCATTTCTCCAGGCTCAAAGTGAGGCTGAACATTATGGAGGGAGAGTATGGCAGAGGGAAGCAGCTCACAGTGTGATCAGAAAGCAGAAAAAGAGTCCACTCTCCAGATACAAATATATATAGCCAAAACCACACCCCAATTTCCACCTCATCCAGCCACATCTTACCATTCAGTCACCACTCAGTTAATCCCTATCAGGAATAAATCAATGATTGGGTTAAGACTCTTACAACCCAATTATTTCTCCTCTGAACCTTCTTGTGTTGTCTCACATGTGAGCCTTTGGGGGACACCTCATGCCCAAACCATAACACCCAGAAAAAAAATAAATGAATTTAGAAACCACATACATACACACATAAATGTATACACAGACACACACACACACACATATAATGGCAGAAGTATATTTTAAGGTCCAAGATTATTAAAAACTTATAAAATGAAATCAATGAAAATCCAGTGATAGAAGAATGGTTGAAAACTGTAATATAATAATTTTGTCATTTCTACGAACACAAAGTCAATTGAAAAATTCTAAACTGGGTGTGGTGGATCACGCCTGTAATCCCAGCAACTCAGGGAGCTGAGGCAGGAGGATCGCAAGTTCAAGATCAGCCTCAGCAATTTTGTGAGAGCCTCAGCAATTTAGCAAGACCTTGTACCAAAACAAAAATAAAATAGACTGTGTATGTAGTTCAGTGTTTAAGCACCCCTGGACTCAATCCCCTGATACCAAAAGAAAAAAAAAAAAAGGAAAAGAAAAGAAATGGGGATTCAAGGATATTATATAAAGTTTAATTCCAACTCTTCATAAAAAACTCTGTGGAAGGCTTTTAAGCAATAACTCTCAAAATAAAAACAATTACCCCTTTGTCACAGAGCCTTTGTTGTTAGGAATTTATCTCACAGCCATACCTAAACAAGTAAATATTTATTATTGCTAGTAATGAAAAGATTTGAAACAATCTAAATGTCCATCTATATAAGATTCATTAAATTCTGATACTTTCAGATAATGGAAGGCTCTATAGTTGAGAAAAAATAAATTAAAATCAATAAAAACATTGAATCACTTCTAAAACAAACTCCTAGATACACAAGTGAAAAATCTAAGTATAGAACATTGTATAGAGTCTGCTGTCATATACAGTAATATTTCAAATGGAAAATATGTACATGTCTGCTTTCCTTTTCACATAACTTTTATAGAGTCTATATAGAAAAATAACTAGTAATTTAGTTACCTTTGTGGAAGGAAACTGAGGGGGGGGTAGGCAAATGGAAAAAGGACATTTTTTGTTTGTTTGTTTGTTTGTTTATTTGTTTTACTTTTTGAATTTTGCACTAAATTCCTATTTTAACTATTTGGAAATAAGTTTTATTTTGTAGTGAATTTCTAAAATCTGGCCTTTTTTAATATGGAGGTGGACAGAAGTTGGTATATCATAGTACATATTAATATTTTTTAGGAAAGTGGCTCTGAGAGGTACAAAGTATCAGGAGATTCTAGAACCACACATGACATAAAGTAGGATTTGTGGGAAGAAAGGAGACAAGAGGCAAAAGTGAAGGGAACACCAATATACTCCTGAAAGATGATTGTCGCAGTCAGATGCTGCATTCAGCAGCCAGATGTGGTGGCACATGCCTCTAATTCCAGCTACCTGGGAACCTGAGGTAGGAGGATCGCCAAATCTGAGGCCAGCCTCTGTGACTTAGTAAGACACTATCTCAATACAAAATACAGTATAAAGAAAGGGTTGGAAATATAGCCCAAAAAGGCAGAAAGTTCCTATATTCAAACCTCAATATCACAAAACATAACAGGAGAGAAAGGGAGGGAAGGTTACTAACGTTCAGCAGCTTGCATCAGAGACATATATATCCTTATATATTCTTAGGGTCACAATGTGACCCCAGAACTGGCACTGCAAGATAAGTATGGGGAGAACACAAATAATTCCTGAAAAGCTGAGTAAGCCTGTGTTAAAGAGTTTTCCCAAGATCTCCACCCAATGCCTCTATACACCTTGTTACCTCTGCTCCCATCTGCAATGAGTTGTCTTGGCTTTGAAATTCTCCTGTAAACTCTCTGACCCTGAGCACTGGAGAATAAACCCATCGTTGGGCAACAACGGTTAGGGAAAAGGGCTTTTCCCAAGGAGTAGAGGCATCTTCCTCTACTATAATTTCAGGGATTAGAAAATACCCCTAACTTAGCCCCCAAATAGTAAACTCTCTGGTTTGCTCTGTGGACCTAAAATTCTCACACTTGGAGTTTTTACTGGGGGGTTCAGCCTTGACCCTAAAATTCCATAAGTATAATGAATGGTACTGAGTTGCTGGAGAAGAGGGTTAGTGTTTCTGTACATATTATACCCAAACTCCACAAGCTATAGACAACCTGATTTATAATTTCCTGCAATTAGAGACTGACTGGGGTACAGTTGTCTTGGCTTTGAAATTCTCCTGTGAACTCTCTGACCCTGGGCAAGCTACATCCATTTCAGGGACCTCCATCCCTTTGCCCCGAAATGGAGCACTTTGTCTCAATGAATTCTAAGGATCTCCTTATCTCTGAAGCGTTATGTAAACACTTTATTGGGTTAGCTAACTTCCTCCTTCAAGCAAAGAAAATTGGTAACTTGGGGGATCCCACAGGCAAATGGAAACCTGGCAAGGACTGAGAGGATGAGATGGTGCCCATCTGAAGGGGCACCCAGGGAACAGCAAACATGGAAAGAAGCAATGGATGTGGTACAGAGACACCACAGAGTTCACTCGGTCATAAAGAATGAAATTAGAGCATTTGCTGGTAAATGAAAGGAACTGGAAAACATCATGTTAAGTGAAATAAGTCAGAACCCAGAAAGTCAAGGGTTGAATGTATGCTCTCACATGTGAAATCTAGACTAAAATAAGGAAATAGAATCCCATGGAAATAGAAGAGAGATCACTATAATAGAGAAGAGGGGTGTGGGAGAGAGAAGGAAGAAGAGAAAGGGAGGAACAATGGAGAGAAATTCCTGTGTACATATATAAAAATATATACAGTGAATTTCATCTTCATGTATATCTATAAAACACTAATTTTAAAAAAACTATAAAAAATAGAAGGAAGACCAATACAGTAGAGGAAAGGGAACAGGGAGAGCGAAAAGGGAGGTACTGGGGACTGTGCAAGAGCAAATTATATTCCATGCTTATATAATTATGTCAAAATAAATCTTATATTATGTATAACTATAATTCACTAATAAAAAATATTTTAAAAAGAAGCAATGAGGGCTGGTGCAATGCACACACCTGTAATCCCAGCTGCTTGGGAGGCTGAGGCAGGAAGATCTTGAGTTCAAAGCCAGATTCAGTAACTTAGCAAGGCCCTAAGCAACTCAGCGAGACCTTGTCTCTAAGTAAAATATAAAAAGGGTTGGGTATGTGGCTCAATGGTTAAGCACTCCTGGGTTCATTCCCCGGTATCAAAAAAAGAAGTAATTAGATGCAGACTTGGTCAGTCTTAGGAAGCCCCTGGGGTGACTGAAGGAGACTCAGCAAACAGATGAGCGAAAAAAAAGAGAGAAAAAAGCTAAGCACACACAGAAGGGAAGAATTAAACTGGCAATGAAGAGTTAATATTCTCTCTCTCACGCACACATGTGCACACACCCATATACATACATATGTGGACACATGCACCAGATAATAATGACAGAATTAGATTAATACACATGTTTGTCAGGCAGTCATCCCATGTTTGCTCAAAAATAAAAACAGTTTTAGGTGCTAACTGACTCCATAAGAATACCATGGCAATTTCTAAGATTTTGCTTTGGTTAGAGCAAAGCTGAATTTATGAGGCATCCAGGTATTTAAATGAAATCATGGCTCTAATTGATTAAATGCGTAAAAGCAAAATGACGCTATGTAAATACACTTAAAGTATAATGACATGTGAATTAACATAAAATAGGGAAGACTCCACATGATACACTGACAAGCTCCCATGTATACCCAGAGGAAAGCTCTCCATTCCACACCAAACACAGGCACAAGCTGGCTTAATGTTTCCATTTTACTCAAAGCTGGTTATCAGGAATAGTCCAACCTCCAAATGAAGCCCTCAGCAAGCACCAGCTATAAAAAGCATTCACTTGTCACTAAGAGAATATGAACAAGTTTAGCACATCTACTTTTCCACACTTGAAGTTTTCAAATGAGACTATAAGGCAATTATCAAGGGATTTTTCAGGAAGATAACTTTCTTTCTAAATCTTTTTATCCAGGCGTGATACACAAATGTGCAATACATCTTTCCTATAATTAAGTAAAGTATTCCCTTGCTTCATAGTTACTCAGCAACAAATGACACCTACATGATCTTTCTGGAGCGCGTGTACACACACACACACACACACACAAAAAAAAAAAAAAAAAAACCTCAGGATTTATTTATTGCCAAGTACACTTGCCAACTAAACTTTTAAAAAATGGGTATTTTATTTGATTATTCTGCTGGTACAATAATTGAGAAAATACATTTTCATCATACTTCTTTTTTACAAATCCATTTTTATCATTGTTTAGACTTTTATTTAAACTGCCCAAAAGCTACATTCCATTTTGTTACTTTGTCATCTCCACTCAAGAAAAAACTGGCTGCCTACAGATAACTGTTGAGTCAAAAGGGAATGTGAAGTGTCTGAGGAAAAAAATACTTTAAAAAATATTTTTAAAAGAAGCAATCAGGGTTGGCGCAATGCACACACCAGTAATCTTATTTGAAAATAATAAGTATAGCTATTTATTTCATAATGGTGCCATGAAGAGGTACTATCTCAGATAATGTTTTCAAATTCAAAATAGAAGTTGGGGACCAAAGAGCAGGGAGAGAGGGAACAGGGAAAAACAGGGGGACGAAGTTGAAAAAATTATAGCGGGCACATGTGTGAATATACCACATACCTTCCAGTTTTATATATAATGCATCCATTAAAATATAAATACATAGAAGGAAGACCAATAGAGAAGAGGAAGGGGATCAGGGAGAGGGAGAAAGGGAGAAAAGGGAGAAGTACTGGGGTTTGGACTGGAGAAAACTGTTTTATGCATTTATGTATATGTGAAAATGAACCCCATGCTTTTGTATAAATATGATGCACTAAAATTTGAAAACAAAAATATGGTGGATTTAAAGTAAACTTTGGAATCAAGAAAAAAATATTTAGAATAAGATGGAAGACGGTACTAGATTGAAAATATAACAATTGTTCCCATCTATCTTCAATCAGCTTCTGAGAACTTCAATGCCTGGAACTGAACTGGGACGTGAAGATAATTTCTGCCTTCAATAAGATCCTAATCAAATAGTGAAGATAAGTAAATAAATTTGAAAATTGTTTAAAAGATTGAGAAATATTTTAAAAAATGGTCTGTATAGATGGCACTCAAATCGAGTAAATGATTCATTCTGATTACTAGATGGTCACGTAAATATCACTTTGAAAGGATAAGGGGGAGTTTACCCAGAGATGGGGGGAACAGCACATCCTAGACAGTGAGAATAGCATCCTCAGCTGCCTGAAGCTGTGACCCATCATCCTGTTTCCAAGGAACTAGAAACTGAGTGTCACCAGAAGGCACACTGTTGGGAGAGTGTAGTGATAGGAGGTCCCCCATGGTTGGGGAAATTCATTATAAAGCAAATTAAGGCAAACCTCCATACTTTAGTGAGAAACTTGGAGTTTTTCTGAAGATAAATGCAGAGGTTTTGAAGAATTTTAAGCAGAAGAACTAAGGTCAAGTTTCCTACTCATGAAGAGGTAGTATATACTGGAGACGGAGTAAGGACTCAGCTAGAGAAAGAAGGCCTACGAGGCAGCATGTAATAGCTTCCGTGTTACAACAGATCCAAATTGTCTTCAATACTGCCCAGGAATTAACTTCATCTTTACCATAAATTTTCATGGCTCAAAATACAAAGATAATAAACTATAAAAGGATATATGGCAAAATTACCCAATCACTTCTGTCCATGGTCACCCATCCCCTCTCCATGCAGGCCACCAGTATGATTAGCTTTTATCTATCCTTCCTAAGATATCTCTGTACATTTAAACACTTGTCTATACCCCTTTTCCATTTTTTTACACAGATAAATTCATGTTCAACATACTTTTCTGAACTTTGCTTTCATTACTAAACAAAATATGCTGGAGATATTTATCAGTGCACAATAAGTTCCTCAATCTTTTTATTTTTAAATGCTACATGTATTTTCCAGTGTGGACATATACCATTGATTTATTTAGCCAGTCTCCTATTAAAAGGATATTTACATTGTTTCTCTACTACAATAAGTGTTCTTGCATATGTTTTACTTTACATCTGAATAGTTATATCTATAGAATTCTATTTCCATCATCTATTGCTGTAGAATGAACTATCCCTAAATTTAGTAGCTTAAACTAACAATTCCTGCTATGTCTCAAAAATACTGTGGATCAGGAATTGGCGACAATTCTTGTCTGGGAGATTCTTCTGTTGCGTGAGGTGTTGAGGTCATGTTTTCCCTATGGAGTTGTTGGATACGATATTTGGAAGGTCTAACAAGGTTCAATCAAATATCTAGCATCTTGGCAGGGATGGGTGGAAGACTGCAATCAAATGGAACAGCTGCCCAGAGAGGTTTCACAGTCCACTTTAGCACAGTCATCCCAGGGATGTCCAACTTCTTACATGGAGTCTTGGAATAGTTCATTCCCCCTAGCCTGATTCTGACAAATAGCATTGTCATGAAGCCCCAGATATGGTCGTGCATATCATTGAGTATGGTTTTCCCACTACAAAGACCTACCAACTAAACCAGCTGAAAAATAAAAGAAAATAATCTACCTCCTCTCCAACCTAGCCCGTACTACTAGAGTCCAGATGTTTGCAATGGACAGTCTCTTCAAAAAATGGGAATAAAGGGGAAGCGGTCTAACCAGTACCTGGATTAAAGGACAGTACCACTCTGTGGGAACAGTTCTCTGTGAATCTTTGATTCATCTCTTGGACCTGTACAACTCACCTTCTATTCACTATTATTTTCCCATTCTGGCTATTCAATAAGCTTTTCTGATTTCTTCCTGCTTCTCTGAGAAAGTTGAGTACCAAAGAGTTTTCTTTTTTTGTTTGTTTGTTTGTTTTTGTTTTTTTGAAAAGCATCTGTCCCTTTCATTTCAAGCTCATTGTACTAATGCAATTCTCTTATAAACTTTGTGATTCCTAAGCATTTCAGTAAGGTTCACTCTATTAGATAATAAACACACCACAAATCTCTCAAGACAGGCTCTCATGGACTTGAGACAGAGTCAGGATGCTATGCAAAAATTCCCTAAACCCTACAAGCCTTTCTGTCTAGTAGAGAATTTCCATGATATGCCCTCAACTCTTTCAGACATCTTAATAAAGGCTCATAGGTGAATATCCTTGGGATAATCTATCTCCTATGATCACTTTGTACTTTTGCTTGAAAAAGTAAAATTTTCCTTTTGTAGCTCATTTTCCTCTTATTTGTATCTCATTATATAGGGCTTAAAAATCAGGTGGCACTTTTAATACTGTTCCTGAAATTTTTCTCAAATTCACCAATTTTTATATATATTCTATTTTCCATGTTAGCAGAGGTGACAATATTTCCCAACTTCCAGCCTCTACTTAATAGTTTATATAGCCTCCAAGTCAAAACAAAATGTTTCAAACTTTTGTTATGCCAGCACTCCTCTTCCATATATCAAAATCTGCACTGGTTATCTATGATTGGAACAAAGTACCTCAAAACTTGGTGGCTTAAAGCAAAGCAATTTGGTCATATCCTATACTTTTAGAGGGATAAGAATTTGGGTGGTGTGGGCTGGGGTGGTTCTGCCACACATGTCAATAGAAATCTTTTGGTGACATTCACTGGCAAATAGGTTAGTGTGCAGGGTCCAAGATGGTTATATACATGTCTAATTAATTGCTTTGTTCAAAGTAATTCCCATGGAAGTCCTAATAGGGTTTGTAAGAAGTAAGACAAGCTAAATCTGTGTAGAATAAAAAAAAAGCCCAAGAATAGCCAAAACAAAATCTCAAAATTTATATTTAAATATAGTAACTAAGATAGTGTGTTATTGGTATAAAAACTGACCAACAGAGAAGAATAGAAAGCCTAGAAGCAAGCATATATACACATGGAAATAAGTACAAGTCAAGAAGGCACAGCACAGAAAATCACTATCAATAAATAGCCCTGGACAAACTGGTTAATCTAAAAAAAGTTTTAATGGGATTTCCACTTCATATTATACATAAAAAGTCAACTCCAAATGCACAGGGGAAAAAAGTAAAACTGATAAATCAAGATAAAGGAAAATTGATTATTATCCCAAAAACCAAAAGCACTAATGATAAATAAAAGGAAAGTAGGTAACTTTGACTACATTAAATAGCTTTTGTTCTTCAAAAAAACCCACAATACAGAAACAAAAATACAGCCACAAAAGTGAAGAAGATGTTTGCAATACATAGGTAAGAAAGCTTCATTTACCATGATGGATAAATAGATAGGTAATCATGCTCATGATTGGGAATATAGATGATAGGTACCCTATGAATCAAAAATAAGAAAATATAATTATATGAAATTACAAAAGATAATTAATAGTATACCTCAGGAAAGGAAACATGAATGACTAATGTAAAATAAGAAACTCAATCTCTCAAGTAAGGAATTTATATTTAACTCATAGTAAATTATAATTTTCCAGTCAGTAGAAATTCAAAAGCTAAGAATGCCAGTATTAAATGTTGAGATTCACTCACAGAAAAATGAACTTCAATACAAACATTGATTGGTGAAATTGCTGTGGAAATTTGATTTTTATCTTAGAAGGTTAAATATTCACCTGCCACATAATCCAGTACTCCCAATATCAAGTATAGAGCAGTGTTACTAACTATATATTCCAAGGACAAGCATTGATCTTTAAACTATCTATTAATGGATGGAAATGAGATGTTTGTACCAGAAGATAAATAAACACAATATTTCCATCATTGAAGAAATCATAAAACAAAAACTTGAATGAATCAAAGTGTAGCTTCTTAATTTCATAATTGATTTATACTTGTTTGCAAGCTCCATATCTCATTGTAGGCTGGCATCTTGAATGGTACTGATCTAAAATACCTGAGTTTGATATTTATTAGTGGGTCACATATAATGTTTTGAAGATTTTATGGTATGTGAGTTATATTTCAATTACTAACTAAAATCAATTTTAAAATGAGCTAGGGAGAGACCCACAATGTTGATATAGAAAATATTTGTTATAAAAGTCTACATATAATGCTTCTGTTTTTGTAAGACTCAAAATTAAGAGAAAATCTAAAAGGCAAATAAATAATGAAAATAAAGAAGTTGACTTGTGGGAGTTAGCCCAAAATATATGCAAAGCAAAGGTAATGGTTTGTTATTATATATGGTGGATACAAGTTAATTCTTTAAATATGCTTCATAGTGATCCTGTATATTCTTACATTCTCTATTTAAGTGATTTGCTTTTAAATTTTACATGGCTGGGGAAATGGCAACTTCATTATTGAACGGTGGCCTTGGAAGCAGATGAGCTGTTATCTACTGACATGGGTCAGCCTCACTTTTCATCAATTAGCCCCACAGCTCTTCCTCTGATGACTTCTCCTGAGTCACTCCTCTGTTGATGACCAGCCAACTGAGTCAGGAGTTGGCTTTTTATAAATCTGGAGCATCAAAAATGAGTCATACACTCATTTTTGTCACAGTTCATTTCAAAATTATCTTCCACCTCCTCTCAGCTAAAATTAACCTACCTATTATTTTATCTAAGCCACGTCATTGTTATTATGCTGTGTTAGTATTTAAATTTTTAGTTCCCCTTATAACTCTAGGTCTGTGATTCCCCATTTGTTGCATAAAATCATTCCAGTGTTTTATGAAGAACTTATATAAAGACTAGAGCAACATCATTGTTCGGTGTTAAGTCCAATTGAATTCTCTGTTATTTCAGGGTATGACAATCATCTCAAAAAACAAGTTTATAGAAAGAACAAAGGTATAAATATCATTTTTGTTTATTTTGGGGGATGTTTTGTTTTTAATTCCAAAAGCTTCTCTTTTAGCTTTTGTCATAGAAGAATCCCACACCAACAACAGGCTGGAGTAACCCTTCTAATAATGGAAGAGCTAAGGAAGACACATGCCAGTTTAAAAAAAGGAGGTGAAAGTGGGTGTTGGCACAGGAAAGATGGTGGAATGAGATGAACATCATTACCTTAGGTACATGTATGACTGCACATATGATGTGATGCTATATCAGGTACAACCAAACAAAAAGTTGTGCTGCAATTGCGTATAATGAATCAAAATACATTCTGTTGTCATATATACCTAATTAAAATCAATTAGTTAATTAATTTAAAAAAGGAGAGGGGGTCAGATCTGGTCTGATTTCTAGCCTTGGAGTCAAACATCAAGTGCAGAATCATACATGCAAAAGATGGGACTTTGGCTGAGTGAGTTTGTAGACTTTTTCTCCAGCAAAAGAATTAATGAACTAGTGAAAATTACCAAAAACACAACTGCTTAAAATCTTTAGGAATTGACCAAATATTATAAATTGAGAAGGGAATAACCTGAGAAGCATTGTTGAAAAAAATTATGGGATTCCAATAAGAACAGTGGTAGTCTGCGGCATTTGGGCTAGAAACTGCTCCATCACTACCTCCAGGTCTTACTCCATGTACCAGAAGATTTATTCTGGGTGAACATGACCAAGAAGAGGATGGCTAATTTCCCCCCATTCCCTTTACTACCTCTTAGTTGTACAATAATGGTTTCATTCTGGGAGGCGTAAGCTGCCAGCTTTCTCATTGCCTCCCCTGTAATCTGTGAGGGACAATCTATCCCAGGAAACAAAGAAGATACGTTTTCTGCCTAGCTCCCAAATAGCCAAATTTCTCTCCCAGTCTAGCATTGTGAGCTATGAACTACAGATTAAAGAGATGCGGGCTTCTATTGCCTGCTATAGTTTATAGGGCAGAATTTCTATGCCAGCTGCAATTGTGTACAACTAAAATGCATTCAGCTGTCAAGCAGAATAGGTAATACGACCATCCTCAGCTCCCTCTTAAGGAAAAGGAGTTACTCAAGGAGTAGATCCCAACTCTCTGCAACTCCACCCCAGCTCAGCTCCAGCACAGTGAACAGAACTAAGCTCAAGGAGGGGAGTAAGGTTTGAGGGTTATCAGCTGTGCAGCTATGCAGAACCGCCTTAGAGAACTGATTTAAATGAAAACTAAAAGCCTATGAATGCCTAAAAGCATCTTCCCTTGAAAACATAGAGATAATCGTGATAAACAATTAGAGAAGCAATTGGAAACCAGGAGCATCAAAAAAACAACAGACCTGCCAGAAACTTAATAAGGAGGTGACGACAGAAAGAGACAGACTCAAAGGGCCCTGGCAAGCTCACACTCATCCCTAGTGATCTGAAAGGCTGTGCACACTCACACTGAAACAGTTGGGGAACATTAATCCGTGGTTTAAAAAACAGTGTGGATTTGAAATTTTCCTGAAATGAGCAGAAGTTTTATTGGCTCAGAATACTTAATCACAATCCCTGACCAATCACTGGCTGAAAACTAATCTATGCTGACCTAGGACAATTTCTGGAATTCTGAGCTTAAATTTTTCTAAAAAAAGAGAAAAAAATTCTGAGCACTAACATCAGAAATTTCCCACTAGGGGAAACAGACTTTATAGAATCAGACCAAGTGAATGAATAGTCAAAATTGTTTGTATTAAATAACCAAGGGTAAAAGTCAGGAATCACAGGCACTATGAGACATTATATAAAATGTCCAAGTTTTATTAAAAAATTTTTGAGTCATGTAAATAAATAGAAAAATATAACCCATACACAAGAAAAGAGAATCAGGCAATAGATGATACTTTGCATTGGACTTTGCAAAGATTTAGAAAAGTATTACAAAACACATGTAAGGAACTAAGGAAACGAACCATTCCTAAACTATTTAAAGGAAAGTAAGATTCATCAAATACAGAAACTTAATAAGCATTTAGAAATTATAAAAGATCCAAATGGAATTTGTAGAGTTGAAATATGTAAAAATTATAATGAAAAAAATCACCAGTGAGGACTTAATAGATTGGACCTGAAAGAAGAAAAAAAAATCAGAGAACTTGAATTAAAAAAATAGAGATTATCCAGTGTGAAGAAGTGGATATAAAAAAATTAATAGACCTCAGAGACCTTTGAGACATCATTAAGAGCAGGAGCATATAAAAACATATGGGAGTAATAGGAGAAGAAAATGAGACAGAAAAAAACTTAATGACTGAAAACTTTTCATATGTGATGATAATCTACACATCTCCAAGATTAATGCACTCCAAGTAGTATATACACCAAGAAATCCTCAGACAACAATAGTCAAAATGTTGAAAGTCAACAAGTAAATCTTGAAAGAGAAAAATGATTCACTCAATACAATGGAAGTAAAATAACATCAACAGTTGACTTCTTCTGAGGAATAATGGAAGCTAGACCATAGGATCCCATATTCACAGGTACTGGAGGAAAAAAGATAAAGCAACCAAGAAGCTCATAGCCAGCAAAACTATTTTTTCAATGAAGGCAAAATAAGAACTTTCTCAGATTAACAAAGACAGAATTTGTCACTAGCAGAGCTTAATTTTAAGAAATTTAAGACAATAATATAAGAGAATTATCTATAAAATTCAATTGTTGGGTTTATAACATATACAGGATATATTTTATGATAATGGTACAAAAAAGGGGAAAGCAAGGAAGCTAGAAGTGAATCGAGGCAGTGATAGAAAACAGTACCACAAAATTATAGGAAGTAAGAAAGAGTCCTGGGAATTCAATGATTCTACTTCTTGGTATTCACCCAGGACTGATGGAAACAAAAGTCCACACAAAGATGTGAATGTGAATAGATGTTGTAACTGTCCTATTCATAATAGCCAAAGCTGAGACTATCCAATACCCATCAATTGATGGGTAGGTAAACAAAATGTGATATTTCTAAGCCACATAATGCCACTGAGCAATAAAAGTGAATTAGCTGTTGATATACATAACAATATGGACAAATGCCATGAGATTCTCTTTACTTACAGTTCTAATAAAAACATAACCTACAGTGATGGAAGCAGATCAGACTAAAGTTAGGAGTATTGGGAGATTTCACTGCAATGGGGAAAAGGGACACATTGGAGGAATGGAAATACTTTGGATCTTGATTCTGGTGACAGATTATCTGGCAAGAATGAGAAGTTTAATTCTTATTGATGTAAATTCAAACAGCAAAGTTACTAATAGTTCATAATTTTAGAGAATAAGATTTCTCAGTGTGTAGTGAAAATATATAACTATTAGTACAGTTAACAGTTGTAATAAGTTCTTGAGACACATTGAATCAGCAATGGGGTGTTTTTCAAAGTACACATCAAGACTTGGAGGTTTAGGCTGGACTTTGTGCTGGAGATGTATCTCTGTGGTAGGGTACTAGCCTACACTGTTAGGAGGATTTAGGTTAGATCCCCGCACCACAAATAAAGGAAAAAAAAAAGACTCAAAGATTTTACAGAATAATTCCAATCAAACTCAATAAATCATATACAACAACTTATGTAGGAAGACAAAAAAGAGAGCCTCTGCCTACTTGTTCCATGAAAATGGTATAACCTTAACAACAATTCCATTAAATATGTTCCTTATTTTTTTATAAATTTGAATAGAAATTTAAGACATTTATTTAAATTCACCCAGGATGAGAAGACCCTCAGCATTGGTCAGTACTATTACTAACAGAAACTGAGACCTAAGGAAATAACTTTCCAATGTCACATAGTACAAAACTCAGGATTTAAAAAATCAAATAATCTGGTTCTAGAAATTCACACTTATTTTTAGTGTTTAACACTTAGCATTTAGCATAATACCTGTTTGGTATAATTATATTCTCAGGAAGTAAGGACATTCATATTTGAGTAAAACAATCTATCTTAATCATCAATAGTGAAATATTTTGAATATACACATCTACAAAAACAAAAGGGAAGGCTTACTTGTTTTTCTTAGATACTACATTTACATTGCATATAAATTACTGAATTTGTATATTTATATATTAAAATAGACTTTTTATTTTATTAAATAGCACTGTAGAATAATGAGTATGCTTTAAGTACCACAAAATATATTTATCCTTTACAATATGAAAGTATTTACAGTATTTATTTTTCTCTATGCCAATTGTATTGAAAAAAAGTGAACAAAATTTGAAGTACTTCCATGTTGTCTTCAAAACTATCTTCAAGCCAAAATTTATTGCTCAAAATTAGAATTATAAACAAAGCCATAAAAATAATTTTAGAATGTTGTTGCTTACCTACTAACCAAATGATTCTTCACATTAAATGTTCTCCTCATTTAAAACAGAGTGGTGTTCATTACCCCAAGTACTATTTTAGGTTGTTTTTTTAAGCCACTAATTCTAAGGGCATTTGAAATCCTTTCATTTTCTTCCCTTGTGCTTACTCCTCCACAAACTTACTGATACCTCCAAAAGAAATGTTCCAACAGGTCTCCATCCCCATAGCTGTGGCCATATGACTCACTTCAGCAGTTCACTTCCCATCTGCCTATCAATCTTCCAGTCTGGGATCTAGAGCCATTTTTATAGAATTGGCACAGTGAATTTCTAGAAGCTCATGGTCCCATAATACATTATTCATATTTTCTATTTTAGGGCAGTTAGGTTAAAGAGACAAAATGGGCAAAGATGCAAATAGGTGGACTACGAAGAAGAAACAAAGTGCTAAGAAATACTCACAACATCTCCATTTTACGAATTAATCAAATTAAAAGCATGAGATACCATTTTGTGGGTATTTAATCTGCAATAATTTTTAAATGATAACAAGTTTATGAGGAGTTTATGATAACAAGCATAGATAGTGGTTGGAGTAGAGGCTCTGGAACCTCATTGCCTATGTTCAAATCTTAGACTCATCACTTAGAGCTATTACATAAAATCTTGCTTATAAGTCTTTAAATCTTATACCTTGATTTCTTCATCTTTCAACTGCGACTATTCATAGTGTTTGCCTCCTAAATATGTTGTGATTATTGAACAAATCAGTATTTGTGAACATACTTGCAATAGTGCCTGGGACTTATTATGAGCCCAGTAAATGTTAGCCTTGGAAGAAGTAGGAATTTTTGTAAACTGGTATCTGCTCTCTGAAAAATAATTTGCTCAAGAAATTGTATCAAGAGCATAACAAATGCATGAAAGTTATTAATCTAGTACTTTTCTTTCTAGGGAAACTATCTAAACAAAAATAATTCTAAGATGAATCTACAATGATTTCTTTTTGCAGGATTAGGGATTGAACCCATGGGCACTCTACAACTCAACAACATATCCCAATAAATAAATAAATATATATATATATATATATATATATATATATATATATATATAGAGAGAGAGAGAGAGAGAGAGAGAGAGAGAGAGAGAGAGAGAGAGAGAGACAGACAAAGTATTGCTAAGTTGTCCAGGCTAGTCTCCAACCTATGGTCCTCTTACCTCAACTTCCAAAATGGTTGGGATTACAGGTGTGCACAACCTCACCAAGCCTGCAATGATTTTCTTAATCCAAGCAAGAGTTTAGGAAAAATGGAAGCAACTTGATTCTCTAACATTTGTAACAAAATTGAAAAATTTATGCCATTATACATGTGGATGTTTTTTAATGCAACAATTATTAGGATGGAATATCTATTAACCAAGACAGAAAAATAAGGGCCAAATTTGCCTTTCTGCATTAAATAATTAGAGAATTGGACATAAGGTATGAAAAAAATACTTGTCAGATATTGGACAATAGGAAGATCAGGATTATTATTCCTGAGAAGATGAAAACAAATTGTGTGGACCTTATAGTTGTTAGGCTTTCTGCCTAAAGCAGTAGTTCATTAAAAAAAAAACAAAACAAAGATCATCATGGTTTTGCTGAGTTGAGAGACATTAGAGGTTGAGAAAGGAAAAATGGCTAAGATTTATGGACACGAGGGAAACAAAGCTGCAAGTCTAGAGCTCTTAAGATCTACAGAGGGTCTTATCAAGTCTTCAACTTAGTATTGATCCATATATGTATGAAGAAAAATAATCACTGGGAAGGACTAGGCAGAAAAATTTAGGAAGCTCATACAGAACTAGTGCCTGGAATGGAAACACATCAAAATGCACATGGCATTGAGAAGAGTCATCAAAAAGTATTGCTGCCTTAGCAGTGGGCATAACTAACATCATTAGACTGAAGACATCTTTGTAACTCCCCTAACAAAGCTTGAAGTCTTCAAATACTAGTAAGTAAACTGCATACTATAAATCTAAGTAAGCAAACTGCATAGCATAACAAAATTTGACAATGTACAAAGTAATGGAGCATCTAAAACAAAAGAATCTCAAAGTCTAATGTAATACATTACTGGGCATTCAAGAAGCAGGAAAATAAGAATCTATAATGAGGTTAAACATCAGTCAATAGAAACAGACTTAAGAGGAAAGACCAGTAGACAAGTAAATTAAAACATCTATTATAAATATGTTTTAAAAATAAAGACTAAACTAAAAGCAAAATAAGAAGAGAAATGTAAAAAAGACTCAAATGTAACTATGTGATTTCTAAAGATGAGAAACACAATGTCTGGAGAAAAAAAAACAGAATGAGATTAACAACACTTAGGACAATGCAGAAGAGATGATAAGTGACATGAAGATATGATAAGGAAACTACCCAAAATAAAATAGAGAATGAAAAAAAAAATGAACAGAACATCAGTGAGCTTTCAGGACAACATGAAATATCTACCACATATGAAATTAAAATCCCAGAAATAGATAAAACGGTGATGAGGAGGGAATTTCAAAAAATATTTTAAGAAATAATGTTCAAAATATTTCCAAATTCAGTGAAAAATATAAATGCACAAATGTAATAAGCTCCATGAACATCAAGTGAAATAGTCTAATGTCAATCATATAAATATACATCATAGTCCAATTGCTAAAACATGGTGATAAAAAGAAAAAATTTTAAATAATTTGAAAAGGAATAAAGGCAAAAATGACAGTAGACTAAATGTTAGAAACCGCAAACCAGAAAAGAGTAAAAACTTGTCTTTGAAATACATAACAAAAAAGAAAAAAAGGTAAGCATTGATGATCCTATGAGATATTGAAACCCTTGCACATGTTTGGTAGGAATGCAAAATGGTATAGCCACCATGGAAAATAGCATGGAGGTATCTCAAAAAATTAAAACTAGAACTGCCATACCAAGTGGATCAAGCAATCCACTTCTGGGTGTGTATCCAATGAATTGAAATAATGATCCCAAAGTAGTATTCGCACTCCTATTCCATTGCAGCATTACTATCAATAGCAAAAACATAAAAACAACTTAAGTGTCCATTAATGGATGAATGGATAAAGAAAATGTGATGAACATGTACGAAGTAATACTATTCAGCCTTAATAAGGAAGAAAATTCTGCAATACCTGATAACATGACTGTACCGTGAAGATATTATGCTAAGTGAAATAAGCTGGACACAGAAAAACAAATACTGCAAGATTTGATTTATATGAGGTATCTAAAATAGTAAATTTATAGAATCAAAGGGTAGAAAGAGAAAAATTGGGATTTACAATTCAATGGGCATAAAGTTTCAGCCAAGTAAGATAAATAAGTTCTAGATATCTACCATACAACATTGTACTTATAAACATTTAAAGGGTAAATGTCATGTTAGCTTTTCTTAACAAAATAACATTTTTTTCATTTATTTATTTTACTTATTTTATTTATTGTGTGTATTTTGTGCTGGGAATCAAACCCTGGGCCTTATTCATAGGTAAATACTCTACCATGAAGCTACATTCTTTGTTCTATAATAAAATTTTTTCAAAAGAAAAAGTCATTAATCTAGAATATTTATCCAGAAAAAATATGCTTTAAAATTGAAGATGAAATGAAGATTTTTATAGAAAAATAGTAGATGAAAAAATAAGCAGCTAAGAGCCCTACCTATACTGCTTGGAATACTTAAGAAAATTCAGCAAAAGAAAAAGGATACTACACGAAAAGTTACATCAGCACAAAGAAGTAAACGGCATCAGAAATAGTACATGTAGGTACATATTTAAAAGGAAACATTTTCTTTATTTTATATTCCCTTTAATTTTTTTTTCTTTTTTTTTTTTTTAATTTTTTATTGTTGGCTGTTCAAAACATTACATAGTTCTTGATATATCATATTTCACAATTTGATTCAAGTGGGTTATGAGCTCCCATTTTTACCCCATATACAGATTGCAGAATCACATCAGTTACACATCCATTGATTTACATATTGCCATACTAGTGTCTGTTGTATTCTGCTGTCTTTCCTATCCTCTACTATCCCCCCTCCCCTCCCCTCCCCTCCCCTCCCCTCCCCTCTTCTCTCTCTGCCCCCTTTACTGACATTCGTTTGTCCCCCTTGTATTATTTTTCCCCTTCCCCTCACTTCCTCTTGTATGTACTTTTGTATAACTCTGAGGGTCTCCTTCCATTTCCATGCATTTTCCCTTCTCTCTCCCTTTCCCTCCCACCTCTCATCCCTGTTTAATGTTAATCTTCTTCTCATGCTCTTCGACCCTACTCTGTTCTTAGTTACTCTCCTTATATCAAAGAAGACATTTGACATTTGTTTTTTAGGGATTGGCTAGCTTCACTTAGCATAATCTGCTCTAATGCCATCCATTTCCCTGTAAATTCTATGATTTTGTCATTTTTTAATGCAGAGTAATACTCCATTGTGTATAAATGCCACATTTTTTTTTATCCATTCATCCATTGAAGGGCATCTAGGTTGGTTCCACAGTCTAGCTATTGTGAATTGTGCTGCTATGAACATCGATGTAGCAGTGTCCCTGTAGCATGCTCTTTTTAGGTCTTTAGGGAATAGACCGAGAAGGGGAATAGCTGGGTCAAATGGTGGCTCCATTCCCAGCTTTCCAAGAAATCTCCATACTGCTTTCCAAATTGGCTGCACCAATTTGCAGTCCCACCAGCAATGTACAAGTGTACCCTTTTCCCCACATCCTCGCCAGCACTTGTTGTTGTTTGACTTCATAATGGCTGCCAATCTAACTGGAGTGAGATGGTATCTTAGGGTGGTTTTGATTTGCATTTCTCTGACTGCTAGAGATGGTGAGCATTTTTTCATGTACTTGTTGATTGACTGTATGTCCTCCTCTGAGAAGTGTCTGTTCAGGTCCTTGGCCCATTTGTTGATTGGGTTGTTTGTTCTCTTATTGTCTAATTTTCTGAGCTCTTTGTATACTCTGGATATTAGGGCTCTATCTGAAGTGTGAGGAGTAAAGATTTGTTCCCAGGATGTAGGCTCTCTATTTACCTCTCTTATTGTATCTTTTGCTGAGAAAAAACTTTTTAGTTTGAGTAAGTCCCATTTGTTGATTCTAGTTATTAACTTTTGTGCTATGGGTGTCCTATTGAGGAATTTGGAGCCCGACCCCACCGACTGTAGATCGTAGCCAACTTTTTCTTCTATCAGACGGCGCGTCTCTGATTTGATATCAAGCTCCTTGATCCATTTTGAATTAACTTTTGTGCATGGCGAGAGAAAGGGATTCAGTTTCATTTTGTTGCATATGGATTTCCAGTTTTCCCAGCACCATTTGTTGAAGATGCTATCCTTCCTCCATTGCATGCTTTTAGACCCTTTATCAAATATAAGATAGTTGTAGTTTTGTGGATTGGTTTCTGTGTCCTCTATTCTGTACCATTGGTCCACCCGCCTGTTTTGGTACCAGTACCATGCTGTTTTTGTTACTATTGCTCTGTAATATAGTTTGAAGTCTGGTATCGCTATACCGCCTGATTCACACTTCCTGCTTAGCATTGTTTTTGCTATTCTGGGTCTTTTATTTTTCCATATGAATTTCATGATTGCTTTCTCTATTTCTACAAGAAATGCCGTTGGGATTTTGATTGGCATTGCATTAAACCTATAGAGAACTTTTGGTAATATCGCCATTTTGATGATGTTAGTTCTGCCTATCCATGAACAGGGTATATTTTTCCATCTTCTAAGGTCTTCTTCTATTTCTCTCTTTAGGGTTCTGTAGTTTTCATTGTATAAGTCTTTCACCTCTTTTGTTAGGTTGATTCCCAAGTATTTTATTTTTTTTGAAGATATTGTGAATGGAGTGGTTGTCCTCATTTCCATTTCAGAGGATTTGTCGCTGATATACAGGAATGCCTTTGATTTATGCGTGTTGATTTTATATCCTGCCACTTTGCTGAATTCATTTATTAGCTCTAATAGTTTCTTTGTAGACCCTTTTGGGTCTGCTAGGTATAGAATCATGTCATCTGCAAATAGTGATAATTTAAGTTCTTCTTTTCCTATTTTGATGCCTTTAATTTCTTTCGTCTGTCTAATTGCTCTGGCCAGTGTTTCGAGAACTATGTTGAACAGAAGTGGTGAGAGAGGGCATCCCTGTCTTGTTCCAGATTTTAGAGGGAATGCCTTCAATTTTTCTCCATTCAGAATGATGCTAGCCTGAGGCTTAGCATAGATTGCTTTTACAATATTGAGGTATGTTCCTGTTATCCCTAGTTTTTCTAGAGTTTTGAACATAAAGGGATGCTGTACTTTGTCGAATGCTTTTTCCGCATCTATTGAGATGATCATATGGTTCTTATTTTTAAGTCTATTGATGTGGTGAATAACATTTATTGATTTCCTTATATTGAACCAGCCTTGCATCCCAGGGATGAATCCTACTTGATCATGGTGCACAATTTTTTTGATGTGCCTTTGTATCCGAGTGGCCAGAATTTTATTGAGGATTTTTGCATCTAGGTTCATTAGAGATATTGGTCTGTAGTTTTCTTTCTTTGAAGTGTCTTTGTCTGGTTTAGGTATCAGGGTGATGTTGGCCTCGTAGAATGAATTTGGAAGTTCTCCCTCTTTTTCTATTTCCCAAAGTAGCTTGAAAAGTATTGGTATTAGTTCCTCTTTAAAGGTTTTGTAAAACTCTGCTGTATACCCATCCGGTCCTGGGCTTTTCTTAGTTGGTAGTCTTTTGATGGTTTCTTCTATTTCCTCAATTGATATTGGTCTGTTTAGGTTGTCTATATCCTCCTGACTCAATCTGGGCAGATCATATGACTTAAGAAATTTATCGATGCCTTCACTATCTTCTAATTTATTGGAGTATAAGGATTCAAAATAATTTTTGATTATCTTCTGTATTTCTGAAGTGTCTGTTGTGATATTGCCTCTTTCATCCCGTATGTTAGTGATTTGAGTTCTCTCTCTTCTTCTCTTCGCTAGCATGGCTAAGGGTCTGTCGACTTTGTTTATTTTTTCAAAGAACCAACTTTTAGTTTTGTCAATTTTTTCCATTGTTTCTTTTGTTTCGATTTCATTGATTTCAGCTCTGATTTTAATTATTTCTTGCCTTCTACTTCTTTTGCTGTTGTTTTGCTCTTCTTTTTCTAGGATTTTGAGATGAAGTATGAGATCATTTATTTGTTGGTTTTTTCTTTTTTTAAGGAATGAACTCCAAGCAATGAATTTTCCTCTTAGAACTGCTTTCAATGTGTCCCATAGATTCCGATATGTTGTGTCTGTGTTTTCATTAATCTCTAAGAATTTTTTAATTTCCTCCTTGATGTCTTCTATAACCCATTGATCATTCAGTAACCTATTGTTCATTCTCCAAGTGATATATTCTTTTTCCTTCCTTCTTTTATCGTTGATTTTCAGTTCCATTCCATTATGATCAGATAGGATGCATGGTATTATCTCTACTCCTTTGTATTGTCTAAGAGTTTCCCTGTGACATAATATATGATCTATTTTTGAGAAGGATCCATGTGCTGCTGAGAAAAAAGTGTAACTGTTTGATGTTGGGTGGTATATTCTATATATGTCAATTAAGTCTAGGTTATTAATTGTGTTATTGAGTTCTATAGTTTCCTTATTCAACTTTTGTTTGGAAGATCTGTCCAGTGGTGAGAGAGGTGTGTTGAAGTCTCCCATGATTATTGTATGGTGGTCTATTAGACTCTTGAACTTGAGAAGAGTTTGTTTGATGAACATAGCTGCACCATTGTTTGGGGCATATATATTTATGATTGTTATGTCTTGTTGGTGTATGGTTCCCTTGAGCAGTATGTAGTGTCCCTCTTTATCCCTTTTGATTAACTTTGGCTTAAAATCTATTTTATTTGATATGAGTATGGATACTCCTGCTTGTTTCCGAAGTCCATATGAGTGATATGATTTTTCCCAACCTTTCACCTTCAGCCTATGTATGTCTTTTCCTATCAAATGCGTCTCCTGTAGGCAGCATATTGTTGGGTCTTGTTTTGTGATCCATTCTACTAGCCTGTGTCTCTTGATTGGTGAGTTTAAGCCATTAACATTTAGGGTTATTATTGAGATATGGGTTGTTCTTCCAGCCATATTTGTTTATTTATGTTACTAAACATGGTTTGTTTTCCACTTTGATTATTTCCCCCCTTTAGTGTCCTACCTCCCACTGTTGGTTTTCATTGTTATTTTCCATTTCCTCTTCCTGTAATGTTTTGCCAAGGATGTTTTGAAGAGATGGTTTTCTAGCTGCAAATTCTTTTAACTTTTGTTTATCGTGGAAGGTTTTAATTTCATCTTCCATCCTGAAGCTTAATTTCGCTGGAAACACAATTCTTGGTTGGAAACCCATTTTCTTTCAGTGTTTGAAATATGTTATTCCAGGATCTTCTAGCTTTCAGAGTCTGTGTTGAAAGATCAGCTGTTATCCTGATTGGCTTACCCCTAAATGTGATCTGCTTCCTTTCTCTTGTAGCTTTTAAAATCCTCCCATATTAGGAACAAAACTAGGATACCCACTTGCCATTTCTGTTCAACACAGTACAGAAAGTCTTAGCCCAGAGCAATTAGGCATAGAAAAATTAAAGGGTGTACAAATTGCAAAGAAATAAGATTGGCCCTGTTTACAAAAGACATAATCTTTTATATAGAAAATGCTACAGATTCCATCAAAAAACGTAGAATAAACAAATTTAGTGAAATTGTGGGACACAAAAATTCAATATATATAAATCAATAGCATTTCCATATTCTAGCAACTATCTATCCCCCAATGAAGAAAACAATTCTATTAATCCATTTTGAGTAGAATTTTTAACTGTTGAGAAATAGGGCTCTAGTTCTATTCTTCTGCATGTAGATATATAATTTTCCCAGCACCATTTATTGAAAAGACTGTCCTGTCTCCAATGAGTGTCCTTAGCACTATTTAAAATGCTGTCAAAAATAGTAGGATATGCCCAGCATGGTGGTACACACCTATAATCTCAGTGGCTCAAGAAGCTGAGGCAGGAAGATCACAAGTTCAAAGTCATCCTGAGGAATTTATCAAGGCCCTAACTAATTTAGCAAGTCCCTGTTTCAAAATTTTTAAAAATGGAAAGGACTAGGGATGTAACTCAGGGTTAAAGACCCTTGAGTTCAATCCCTAGTGGAGGAGGAAGAGGAGGAGGAGGAGGAGGAGCAGGAGCAAGAGCAGGGGAAGAGGAGGAGGAAGAGCAAGAGGAGGAAGAGGAGGAGGCTCTGCCCCTCCGCCAATTGGGGCAATGTGCCTACCACGCCGGCAGGCCGCTGGGCCTGCTCTGCCAGTCGGTAGCAGGTCTGCCGTCCTTGCAGGCGCGGGCGGCGGCTCTGTCCCTCTGCGGGCCGCTAGGCTTGTTCTGTCGGTGGTCGCAGTTCTGCCTACTTTGCAGGCGCAGGCAGCGGCACTGCCCCTCTGCAGGCCTCTGGGGCTGTACTGCCAGTGGGTCGCAGGTCCGCCTACTTTGCAGGCGTGGGGGGGGGGGCGGCTCTACCCTTCCTCAGGCCACTGGGCCTGTTCTGTCTCTCGGTTGCAGGTCTGACCTGTTCTGATGGTGGTCTCAGTTCCGACTACCTTGCAGGCGCGGGGGGGAGGGGGCGGCTCTGCCTCTCAGCAGGCGGCTGCTCCTCTTCTGCCGGTGGGTCGCAGGCCCGCCTACCTTGCAGGAGTGATTGGAAGCTCTGTCCCGCCGCGGGCCACTGGGCCTTTTCTGTCGGTGGTCACCCTTCCCCTACCTGGCAGGCGAGGGGGGTGGGGGGCGGCTCTGCCCCTCAGCAGGCCGCTGGGCCTGCTCTGTGATTGGTCCCAGTTCCCTCTACTATGCCGGCGCAGGGGGAGGGGGCGGCTCAGCCTCTCAGCAGGCGGCTGCTCCTCTTCTGCCGGTGGGTCGCAGGCCCGCCTACCTTGCAGGAGTGATTGGAAGCTCTGTCCCGCCCTGGGCCACTGGGCCTTTTCTGTCGGTGGTCACCCTTCCCCTACCTGGCAGGCGAGGGGGGTGGGGGGCGGCTCTGCCCCTCAGCAGGCCGCTGGGCCTGCTCTGTGATTGGTCCCAGTTCCCTCTACTATGCCGGCGCAGGGGGAGGGGGCGGCTCAGCCTCTCAGCAGGCGGCTGCTCCTCTTCTGCCGGTGGGTCGCAGGCCCGCCTACCTTGCAGGAGTGATTGGAAGCTCTGTCCCGCCGCGGGCCACTGGGCCCTTATATTCCCTTTAAAACATGTATCACATAGGTTGACATGTGTCCCAAGCCATGTATCACATGGATATATCACATGTCATAAATCACACAAATAAAAAATTTTCACAAATGAAAAGTTTTCCTCCCATATTAGGAACAAAACTAGGATACCCACTTGCCATTTCTGTTCAACACAGTACAGAAAGTCTTAGCCCAGAGCAATTAGGCATAGAAAAATTAAAGGGTGTACAAATTGCAAAGAAATAAGATTGGCCCTGTTTACAAAAGACATAATCTTTTATATAGAAAATGCTACAGATTCCATCAAAAAACGTAGAATAAACAAATTTAGTGAAATTGTGGGACACAAAAATTCAATATATATAAATCAATAGCATTTCCATATTCTAGCAACTATCTATCCCCCAATGAAGAAAACAATTCTATTAATCCATTTTGAGTAGAATTTTTAACTGTTGAGAAATAGGGCTCTAGTTCTATTCTTCTGCATGTAGATATATAATTTTCCCAGCACCATTTATTGAAAAGACTGTCCTGTCTCCAATGAGTGTCCTTAGCACTATTTAAAATGCTGTCAAAAATAGTAGGATATGCCCAGCATGGTGGTACACACCTATAATCTCAGTGGCTCAAGAAGCTGAGGCAGGAAGATCACAAGTTCAAAGTCATCCTGAGGAATTTATCAAGGCCCTAACTAATTTAGCAAGTCCCTGTTTCAAAATTTTTAAAAATGGAAAGGACTAGGGATGTAACTCAGGGTTAAAGACCCTTGAGTTCAATCCCTAGTGGAGGAGGAAGAGGAGGAGGAGGAGGAGCAGGAGCAAGAGCAGGGGAAGAGGAGGAGGAAGAGCAAGAGGAGGAAGAGGAGGAGGAGAAAGAAAGAAAAAGATTAAGATACTTAGGAATAAATTTCACCAAGAAGGTATATGGAAACAGTATCTCCCCTGACATATACAAATTCATATGCCAAAGTTTTAATCCCTAGCACCTCAAAATATATCTCAAATTTTTGGAGATAATATCTTACATACATAATTAAATTGAAATATGATTAGTGAGGTGTTTCCTCATCCAACATAATTAAGTGTCCAAGGGAAGACTATGTGAACATACAAAGAAAAATTAGCCATCTACAAGCCTAAGAGGAAGATCTTAGGGGGGAATACAGAAAGAAAAAGAAAAACCCTACTGACACCATGATCTTAGACTTCAAGCCTCCACAATGAGAAAAATAAGTTAACATTGTTTAAATCACCCAAACTGTGGTACTTTGTTATGGTTACCCCAGAATATCTTCATTTTATACATATATTATACAAGAATATATTTGATATCATTGGTTATAAGAAAAATGCAAATTTAAACATATTGGATTGTTCAAAATTTAAAAGATTGTCATGTTGGCATGGAGGTAGAACAACTGGAATTTTCATGCATTGCTGATACACCCACTTTGGAAAACAGTTTGGCAATTTGTTATAGCACTAAATGTACACTCACCATACAAGCAGCAATTCTACTCTCAGATATTTACATAAGAGAAATGAAAACATATGTTCACTGGAAGACTTGTACTTAACTATTCATAGCAGATTAATTGATAACAGTTCCTAAACAGAAATAACCAAAACATCAATTGGGGAATGGATAAACAAATTGAAGTACACCTAAAGAATGAATCACTAACCAATTGTACAATGGAAACATTACTGAGATGTAGGGATAAACCTCTAAATCATTAACTTGAGTTAAAGAAGCCAAACCAGAGACTACATATTCTGTTTCTGTTTACATACAATTCTAGAAGAAGCACAACTTTAGTGATAGAAAGGAGATCAATGGTGGCGAGGAGTCAGTGGTGGGGACGGAAGATTGACTACAAAGTGACACGAGAGCCTTAAGGTTGATACAAATATTCTAGACAATGATTTTTAATGGTGATTACACAATTGCATACATTTGTCAAAGCTAAATTTTGTGCAGTTAATTGACGAACTGTCATATGCAAATCATACTCAGTAAAAAGGATGTAAAAATTAGAATTAACAAAATATTTTGATGGCACAGAAAAAATCTTATATAATGGTAATCAATTTAATAACTATTAAAAAACACTGAAAATGTTAAATTATAAAATAGTAACTATGGTTTTCACTTAATATTGAACTGGGAGGTACTTTTTATTGTGGTATTCTTCAGTATTTTCAAATTTTCACAGTAGAATCTTTTTCGTTTCTTTTATTAAAAGAAAAAATAACCTTAAAAACTATCTTGATTCCTTTTTAAATTTCATTGACCAACTAAAATAATAGAGTAGTGATAGTGTAAAAATATACACTATGGAAATAAGAACACATTCTCTCACCAGCTTCAGAATAATCATGAGGTTAAATTTGACATATTCATCCAGAATCCAAGACCAACAGCAAAAGGTCATTGATCTCCTGCCACTAAGATGGTCTTTTTTCTATAGCCTTTGCTGCTTCCATTGCCAGCACACCACCCACCATCTATGTGATGTTTTTCTCTACCCCAAGGCCTCTGTTAAGTCTTGCTCTTGTTTCCTTGGTATTTTCATGCTGCCTTTTCTGTGTGTTCTTCATAATCACAAAATCAATCTCTTGAGAGCTGGAATCAGATCAGCCCAGCTCACTATCATTTGTTGTGATTCTAAAATATATCATAGAACTTTTTTTTTTCTTGACTCTCCTTGAATGTGGGCTGTCATGAGTAACATGTTTCTAACAAATCTAATACAGCACTGTAATGTGAGCTTCTGAGATTGGGTCCTAAAAAGCATTGCCACTTTTCTCCTGTTGTCTTCTCTAGGATCATTTGTTGTGAGGAAAGCCAGTCACCATGTCAGGATGGTTCTCAAGCAGTCCTATGGAACAGCCCATGTGGAGAGGAACTAAGGCTCCCTGCCAATGGCCAGCAAGGAGCAGAAGTCTCCTTTTGTGGGTTACGGGAGCCATCTTTGAAATGGATGCTCCAGTTTCAAGAAAGCCTCGGATGACTGCAACTGCAAGCCAGAGAAGCTGCCCCTTTCCCAACATCGAAAAGTATAAGATAATAAAAAGGAACTATTTTCAGATAGCAAGTAATACTGCCTGCTTTGAAGGGAAGTTGTGTATCCTAACTTCCTCAGACTGTCTTAGGATACCAGGTATAAAAAGGTAACATACAAGTGTCCTCTTGACAAGCATTCAGGATTTGGAAATTTATCTAGAGGTAGACTTTTAGAAAACTGTGATATCTTTATCAAGCAATGCAATTTTTAAAAATCTGAATCAAAGAATGGTATTATTATCTTAGGAAAATAGTCAACCTATTATGACAAGCTTAAAAAATAATCAGAAGTAACAGGACTCCAGACAAATTAGTTTTATAAGGAGGTTCACAAGAAGCCTAGGTTTCCTGAAAGTTGGTTGATTTGGATTTCTAGGTTTGCTAGTATGGTTCACCCCAGCTACATTAGACATGGATAACCCTCTACACCTGTGCCAGAGTTTGGATTCCCAGTTTCCTTGGGAAAGAGATCCAAGAAGAAAGACAAGAGAACAAGCCTCTAACTCCTTGTTGGCCATTCCTTTACATCTGTGCTGCTGCATAGGATGGCTTGAATACCATCATGACATGGTGACTGTCCTTCCTCAAAGCAAATGATCCAAAAGAAAGTCACTTAGACTTTCCAATTCTCTTACGTACAGTAATTATTAATCTTGTTTTGACCAAATAAAGCTTTGAGGATCTAGAATATTTCTCCTAATAAATATAGACTGCAACAGTAAGTTTAAAAAAATTCCTGCTTACCTTGGAAAATATTTCCTATCTGGAAATTAATTGTGCATCGGGTTAAACTTGAATGATTCTAACAAAGTCCAAATAACTCATGGATTTCTGACATTTTTTAACTAGAAGATTTTGAATTGTATGGCTTACTATTCTATTGAAAACATTAACTACTACGTTATAAATGAAGTATTTTCTTTTTCACTTTGTGTTTTCCTTTCTGTTCCCAAGGAAACAGAGAATCCAAACTCCAACACAGGTGTGGAAACTTTCCCATATCTAATGCAGCTCGTTTATATAACTTGCCATCACACATTTATTTGGTAGAATTTCTGAATACTTGGTGTTAAACATTAACTCCTGCTGTTGCTCGCCTGGGGAGACAATTTTAAAAGGAATCCTCATGATCGGTTCACTACCTCATTCTGTACATTCAGCTTTGTTTTTAATGAACCTTGTTGTATTGGCATATCAGAAAAGTAACTCAGGATAAAAGGGTAAATTGATCACAAGTCAGCAGTATCATTTTCACAAACAGACCAGTCTAATTTGTCATTTATAGAGTAATATCTAGAGACTACAGGAGCATATGTATAATCTGATTTTATTGAATTTAGCTGTTGGCCTTGACCTTCCTGCCCAATACCCCTAGTGGAGTATATCTACAAATAGCCACAAAGACATTTTTCCTGTAGGTTAATATCTTTACAAATAAAGGCGGCGGGGGGGGGGGGGTGCATATGAAATGAATTTATTAGATGCTTAAATTGGATCAATGCCTCTTCTATGAAGAATGAAGATATTAAAACATTTCATTTAAGTACTATTTGGAACAAGGCAACAAGAGTCAGTTTAGTGGGCTGGGCTCACTCCTCCCTATGGATCCCAGACTGCATACTCCTAAAAAGTCATAATTTGCTTTAAAAATAAAATGAAAAAAGGTGCTTCCAGGTTGACTATTTCTCCTAGCTTAAGAGATGGAATCCAATGAAACTGTACTGGTCACAGTCCTCCTCTCTGATTGGATGCAAAGTAGATTTCAGAATAATTTCACCTTTGAAACATAATATGGAGAATACTGTGATATTAAATCACAGCCATCTGCAGCAAGTAGGGCATAATAAACTCTTTCAAATAATTCTTATTTTTAAAGATGCATATATAGTTAAAGTTTCAGCTTCAAAGCAAGCAACCTTATTCCTTTAGCATTAGAAGAACACCAAAAAAAAAGAGAAATTGTTACATAGCTAATTGACAGGGCTAGTAAGGTGGGCATCAAAAACTGACCACACCCTCCAACTTTCTCTGCAACCTCAACAGCAGGTGGTTAAAAAGAAAAAAAAAAAGAGTCAGGTGCAGTGGTCCACACCTGTAATCCCAGCAACTCGGAAGGCTGAGGCAAGAGGATCACAAATTCAAGGGCAGCCTCAACAACTTGGCAAGACCCTGTCTCAAAAGAAAAGAAAAATAACTGGGGATGTATCTCAGTGGTAAAGTGCCTCCCAATCCCTAGGACCGGAAAAAAAAATGAATCTAGTGCCATAATTCTAGAGAATAACAGCCAAAGATAATTAAAAGAATTCTTCAGCAATTTATGATCATGTATAATCACATTCTTTTCTCATAAATGATTTTTGCATGATGGTACTTATTACTTATTAAGGTGAAATACCACTCCTTTGCAACAGATGTGAGATTATCCTTATTCAACACTTTTATTTGACATTGATATTTTAACACTGATTAAACCAGATGGAAGACAACATTTTAAAAAATTTCTTTAAAAAAATAAATAAGGAGAGGGGAGAGGAAAAAAAATAAAAAGCATACACACGACCAGGTACTCCCAGATTCTAGTTGCCATAACAACTTGAGTCTGTTTCCATCATTAAATCATGTTTTGATCATGCTTATGGGTTTTGTGTGTGTGTGTAACAGTATGGGATTCATTTATTTCATTTAGTTATTTTCTACTGGATAAATTCTTCTCCTTTTTGAAAATAGCTCCTTGTCTATTTTATTAAACAGAAGCAGAAAAGTACTATAAACTCCCCCTCAAAACTATAAAGCACAAGGGCTCCCCAAAGAAAGCTTGGAAGTATTATATTGCACTTTCATAGACTCCTAATGATATCTTTAAAGGGCATTTTATTTCCATGAAAATTAAATACTTCGGGTAGTCCTACAATGGGAGAATTATCCATCTATTTTTCCCTGATTCAACAGGCCAGTTCGAAAAATTGTTTGTGATAACACCACCAAAACCTACTGCCGTCAAATGTCTCCCCTCTGCCTCCTTCGTCTATTGTTTCCTCCCTGGATCTGAACACATCTGGAGAACAGTGAAGTCAGTGGGAAGTGGGAGAAGCTGGTTTCTAAGTCACTTGCTTCCTAGCAACCGCAGTCAGGAAAAATAGACTCATTTGTCAAGTGTCCCGAAAGCAGGAAGTCAGGAAGCCTGCAGGAATGATAATGGCGCATTCAAGGTGCAAAATATAAGTTAACATTTACCTTCCAAACGTGGAATATTCAATATCCTCTCTCCACAGCTTCCCCTGACCTGAAAAAGGGTCCCAAGAACCACAGTGGCCCAGGACAGAGGGCTGCTCCTCACACTTCTGTAATAAAGCATCAATGTGTGTGCATACGTGTGCATGTGTGTGCATGTGTGTGTTTGTGTGTGTCCAATCCATCACAGGTTATTCCCATAAAATGTAGTAGGAATGAATTATTTAGAAAAGTGAAAACCATAAAGACATACAAATTACAAACCCGAATTTTAATTATTAAAGTCAAACAAAATCTTTCTGATTGGTTTCTCAACATCTCTAAACACTTACCCTCAATTTCATGCACAGTTGCCTCATCAGGAGCCAGAAAGAGCAGAGAGTACCAGGGTGAAGACCTGGTGAAGACCATAAAGAAGGGAAGAGATTCTCCAACATGTTGGGTCTCAGGATCAGCTGAAAACTGTGTCAGAATCGAATCCCTGAGCTACGCCCTCAGGAAGACTGATTGAGCGCATCTGGGCGAGGGATGGCGCTCTGCTCGTTCCAGCAAGTTCACAGGTGTCGCTGATGTGCAAGTGGCAGATCTATAGAAGGCCTGAGTTGTTACCCGGTACCAGTGTCTAATGCTATCATTGAAAAAACCCCAGCATACTAAACCATAAAAGTCCTGAGGTCTGGGTAAGGATCAAATTTTATCCAGTAGAAGAGTCAGGGAGCTAAGACTTAAATTTCTCTCATGGCCCCTCATCATTTTTGACACTAAAGGTAAAGAGCTCTTCAAGATGAGCCTGGCTTTCCCATGTTGCCAGTGTTTCTTTATTCTACGCTGCTTCTCAATATGGAGTATGTGGTCAGGCATCAGGGGTTGTGGGTATCCTGCAAGTGCTGGGGCCTCATGTTCTCATGCTTTCCTGGTTTCCTTCCTTTGGCTTGGGATGGCTTCTCTTCCCCTCATCCCAATACCTCTTCCTTGCTCTTATTCATTTGTTCAACAAATGTTTTTTAACTACCTAAGTGAGCAGATTTGTATCTGAGATATAAATGAGATAATGCATTTAAGGGGCTTAGGAGGAATCGCTGCACATGGCAAGCACTTGAGGGTGATGTTGACATTGATCATGTTGACAAGGATAATGAGGTTACAGAATGATGAGAATGTCGAACACTTTGTTTTATAACTACTGATTCAGAAGTCTCCTCAGTTATACAGTGAGGTATCACTGTATGAACTGGGCTTTTCACATCGATATTTTCATTTCCTAATGAGGTTTCTAGGTTATAGTAAGGTCTTCAATGTTTTTGAAAGAGCAGTAAAACTGAAGCAATCATAACACCCAACTATATCTAATCTATCCTTTTTCCATTATGTCATGTTGTATTTTTTTAAAATGTCCCTTTTTCTAGTCTCCCTATTAGTCTTTAAAAAACATGAAGAAACTCCCTTTCTGTCATTTTAAATAACCCCCTGGTCAAAGCAACTCATTTATTTGCTGCTTAATTGATGGATTATTTCAGACCTGATAGAAATGGCTAAGGAGTCATCCTTCATGTAAATGGAAGTGGGGTGGCAGAGTAGAGGTCCCTCACTCAGATCTTCCCTTAGGAAGAACAAGCCCTTCATGTGGAGAAAGTTGAGCTTCAGGACCTGTTTCAGCTTTCAGCTCAAGTCTGGATCTTCTCATGCAGCCCCCAAGTCAGTGATTGGACATAACAGTGAACAAGGGAACTATTTCCACTACTTAGGATTCCTCTGATTGGAGTTCCTACTCCAGAGCTTCCATTAAGTTGGCTGAGACTTCTTCTTCTGATCTAATCAAGGCATGAGACTCTTTCTCCAAATCCTGTTTTCTTCCATTCCTATCTTTTCATTTCATCTCAGTGTCTCCTTTCTAGAGGACCCAAATGTCACAGCAACGTGAACATGCTAGATGATGTTTTTTGCTTTCTCAGTGGGAAGTTAAGCACTAAGTCAACCTGCGGTCTTAGGGAAGAAATAAACAAACGAAACTTGACAAGGAAATAAACAAGACCTGCAGAGCACCTCTCTCCTTTATCTGACACGAGGCACAAAGGGGCACGACTGTGTCTTCCACCTGCTGAGGCACTTCACCCCCTACCTCAGATGTGCGGCTGTCACTGCTGACTTTGAACTTCATTGTTTCTACCTTGATTTTTCTTGATTGTGTATGTTCCTGATGCTTTCAGACTTTGGGACTGACATTCCTAAATGAATCTTGACCCCCTTTGTATTCAGAAAGCCACCTAGTCTCTGCAAGGGAGTGAAGGCAATGTTAGTGCCCTCTCCACAATTTAACAGCTGAGAGCAAGAAGACTTAGCCAAGTTGTCGTCGTCGTCCTCATCATTGTTGTCGTCGTCCTCCTCCTCCTCCTTCTCCTCCTCTTCCTCCTCTGTCTTCTTTTAATGTAGACAAAATCTGTAGCTATGTCAACATAGGATAAGATAAAATTATTCCAACAACCAATAATAAATTATGAGGGACGTTGGTGCCAAATTTTAGTCTCTTTTGGCTCCTCAAATACCCTTGACTATGACACAAAACTAGGAACTCAATCCCTTGATAAAAGAGGTATTACCATGGTTAGAATGAAGAGTGACCTTAGTCATTTGTTCTAATAACTATCATCCTTGCATTATAATCGATGTTTTACTATTAATCATGGGTGTATACTAGGATCATAGTTTCCTATATTTAAACAATGTTTTTTTTTTCATTCATAGTAGTTAGTTTTATTTTTTGCTCTTCCCCTACAAATAAAATGCTTTAGCAATTCTGCCTCAGAGAGGGGAAGCTTCAGTTAAATAAATATATATGCAATAAATAAAATTAAATTTGGTTTTTCAAAGCTGATTTTTTTTTTTTTTTGCCATATGTGGTGACTCATGCCTGTAACCCCAGCAGCTCAGGAGGTTGAGGCAGGAGGATCCCAAGTTCAAAACCAGCCTCAGCAACTTAGCAAGATCATAAGCAACTTAGTAAGAACTTGTCTCAAAATATAATTAAAAAAACAAAAGGCTGGGGATGTGCTCAGTGGCTAAGTGCCCCTGGTTCAATCCCCTATGCAAAAAAAAAAAAAAAAAAAATCAAAGCTGATTTCTTGACTTCACACAGTTTGGAAGAGTACCTAACCACCTGTCTAAATCTTTCCCGTATTATAGCAGATTAAAAATTCCTGGTGTGAGGAGGGGAAACAAAATTAGAGAAGTTAATGTACTTTGCTAACAGTGGCACTTTGCTTTTGAAGATAAGAGAAGAATGATAACAAAAAGAAAACTTATGCACTTTAATATAAAGTATAGAAACAGCCACAAATCTGTGTAGAACATCAGAGATTCAAGGGCTCTAAAATCCCCTTATATTACAAGTATGTGATTCTCTTTTGAAAAGAAGTGATCCCTAATGTGTGAGTTAGCTATTGCTGTGTAACAACCTCCCCTGCACTTTCAAAATACCCTTGCCTCATAAATATATATGGTACTATTTTACATCAATTTTAAAAATAACCATTTTGGTAGCTCATAATGTTGTGGGTCATAAATTCAGACTGAGATCAGCTGGATGGTTCTACAGGTCATAGTTCAACTCACCTATGCATGCTCACTCAGCTAGGATGGGGAAAGTATTTGACAGTGTTGAATGATTGATTCTCATGTGTGGGACTTCAGCTAGGACAACAGAGTTGACACAGCCTAGAAGCATGTAGTCTGTCACTGTCCAACAAGCTAACACTGATATGATCCCAGAATGAACAGCATGGAGAAAGGGGCCCTGAGAATGAAGGTGTGGTGTGCAGGCTTCTCGGGGACTAGAATTGAAGATGAAAACCGATTATTTTCACAATATCTATTGGCCAATATAAGTTACAAAGAGTTCAGATTCAAGAAGACAGTAGAGCTGGGTGCAGGAGCACATACTTGTGATTCCACCAACTCCGGAGGCTAAGACAGGAGGATTGCAAGTTTGAGGCCAGCCTGGGAAACTTAGTGAGGCCCTAAGCAATGTAGCCAGACATAAAATAAATATGTCCCAAAATAAAAATTAAAAAGGGCTTGGGATGTATCTTAGTAGTAAAGCACCCCTGTGTTCAATCAATCCCCAATACAAAAAAAAAGACAATAGAGTCTCTTTCTTTCTTTGATGAGAGAGACTGAAGAGTCATGTTTCATGTTTAAAAAATTATAGGCCAAAGAAATGAAGATATGTGGCTCTTCTTGTAATCTGCACCATTTAATAAGACCTATGGATAGAAATCATCTTGAATATCTCAGAATAACTTTAACACCATCCACCTCCATTTACAGTGCTATGTCTATATTGTAATGTGGCTATAGATAAATAGAAAACTGCATTTAGGGAGCCCCTTGTTGTAGGAAGCAGTAACAAATTTATAATGGACTGTTTCTATGAGTTTGATTATCAACTTGGTAGTTTGTTTAATACTCCAAGTGCTGTCTGTAATATCTTCCCTCCCTGATATCTACAAAGCACCTTCCTAGATAATCTAGAAACCAACATTCTATCCCTTCTATTCTATTTGCGGGACCTGGGTGTCTTACTCCTCTGCTTGGATGAGACTCACATTCATGGAAACATTCTTGGTGCACTGTGACCCACTGCAATAGCAGATGCGTGTCTCCATGTACAGGGGGAAAGATTAGCGTGGCAATTTTAATACTTTGCGGGAGTCACGGGCCCCTTCAAGAAGCTGACAAAATTCAGGGGCCCTCTAGAAATAGACAACACTCATTCACACAAAATTTTGTATAGAATTTCAAGAGGTCCACAGGCCTTATAAAGCCCATCTGTGAACCATCCAGGAGTGTATGGACCTCATTTAGAGGATTCTACTGTAGATCATCAACATAAATGCTCAGGCAGCAAGCTAATCAGAAGCACCAGGAGGGCACATAGAAGCAGCCAAAGGTACCCTGAAAGCACAGTTATGAGTTCCAACCTCTTAAAAGAATAATATTCAGACATTATTTATTCTGGGAGAGACAAGGCTCTGGATTCTCTCCCCAAATGCAAAAGAACAGAAGCAAGCTCAGATTTCATGATCACTTGCAGAATCAGCACCTGTGATCCTGACAACAGAACAATCCCTGAGTTGAGAAAGTAGAACCTGATGCTCTCTGAGCAGTGGCCATCTCGATGTAAGGCACTGCTTCTCTTAAAAAGCTTCACTGTTATACGCACCAAAGAAATAAATAATGTCAGAGGGTTGGTTCAAAATAATCCAAGTTGGGAGGTGCATATGGATGACACAGAATTCGTCCTAAGCCTATAATTATTGGAGTTGAATGATGAATGCTTAAGGGGTTTTACACGTTCTCTCTTTTTATAATAGAAAATGACAAAGAAGGAGACTTCAGTGTTTTATTTCAAAGGGGAAGTCAGTCCAGGTGAAATAGAGGAGCAGAAACATGATCTTCTTTGCAACCACTCTGAAATGAAGGGCTTTTCCAAATCCTACTTTACTCCCTTCTACACAGCCACAGGATCTCCTTGTTTCCCTTATATCATGTTAAAGATCCTCTCCCAGGTTTTTCACTGATTCAAGGAAGTTATGAAAAATGGTTTCAGGATGGTAAAACAAATACTAACTCTTGGATAAACCATAGCATATGTCCCATGGTCCCTGGGGGGTCTTCTACCCCTGCTGCAGAGCTGCCTCACAGATGAGATAGAACTCCCCAGATACATTACTGGGAAGAATTTGTTCTTTAACATTAGCTTCTCACCTTCCCACTGTATTCCTGTAGTGTAGACCCAGCCAATTAGGACAGCAGAGAAAACAATCACTAGTTGATTAGACTTGGTCAGTACTTCACTAAAGAGCCTCAGTTTCCTCAATTTCACTAGGAAGGAAAAGTCCAGATAGGTTTGCCTGACAGGGTTATTTCAAACCACAAATTAAACAATTAAATCAGATGGTGAACACATCACCTGTGTGTAAATTCAAAAGGAATTTGTTTCAAATTGGGTTTGACAGAGTTGCCCCAGGGGCCT
This sequence comes from Marmota flaviventris, assembly GCF_047511675.1. Lineage (NCBI taxonomy): Eukaryota > Metazoa > Chordata > Mammalia > Rodentia > Sciuridae > Marmota > Marmota flaviventris. Next base: position 100,611,213 of record NC_092501.1, on the reverse strand, counting down.
CTGAGGACACAGTTCTCTCTCAAGCCCACTTGGGCCTCTTCCAGAGCAGCTCTGCTTTACACAGTTCTTTATTCAGGGTTTTGTGGGAAAATTCAGTTGAAAAGAGGGTCCCATTGCTAACAAAATTGTTGATGACTACTGTTTTAATTTGTATGTTAAAGATAAGGAGAAAGGTTGGGAGCTACTGCCAAAGAAATAGCATCTCTAGAATTATGAACCGTGTCAATGGAAAAATTAGATTTGAGATATATGTCACAAATTTTGTGTGTGTGTGTGTGTGTGTGTTATACAAAATATGCCCTATATTGGCAATATATGTTTAATGAAGAATCTTTCAAGAATGCATTCTATTAAGGAATGAGGTTGAGCAGTGGAAACAGAGCAGCTTCTGGAACCAGAGTAAGAATCCAAAGACCTGAGTTTGAATCCCATCAGCCCCATTTAGCACCAGTGTGACGGCTGACAACTGTGTTATGGGTTGTGCCCAGTTCCCTCAACTGTGAGCTATGTAAAATCATACTTGCCTTGCTGTGACAATTAAATGAAAAATTAAAATGTCAGGTATTCCCATAAGAGACTTTTAAAACATCACTGCTAGAATAACTTTGCTTGCTCTGAGATTGTGCTATGCTTCTTTTTTCAAATAACAAAAAAATCATGGAGCCATTCGTGTCTTTAATTTTGCTTCACCTGACAGAAAATTCAGACTACAATTTTAAGTTCAACCGTAACAACTTGATGGATACTCACAGCCTGTGACTTTTTCCTCTTCCTTTCCCTGAATTTCTAGCTTTATTTAAATTCCCCCTGATCTCAATTTTCAAATTCATTATCCATTTAACATGCATACTCTTCTCTAAACTGTTCCCAAACTTTTGTGGAGTAAGGCAGGAAGGTAGAAAGGATGGAGCCCTGGAGCGAAGAAGCCAAGGAGGATGGCTGGGGAGACTGAAGCTAGCATATGTTTTTTTCCACAAGTGCCCAAGAAACAGTGGTAAAAATAAAACCATGTAATATGTTGAATCTAGTTGTCCAAGGCTTCTGGAAACCACACATTGGCATGTTTAATTAATAGCACTTTATATCTGCAGAGCACCTTTGCTTTCCCAGGCATGCTGTCCATGATGTGAGGCTGTGACAGGCAACACTGCCCCATTGTGAAGTGTCTTTCTGGCATTTTCTGTAAGGTGCTGGTGAGGACTGAAAAGAGCCCAGTCTTTCTCCCTTTGTCTCTCTCTCTCTCTCTCTTTCTCTCTTTTATCACAGTTTGGGTTATTAAATATAATACACTGGAGCCTTGCTATAACAACCAATCTTTGCCACCAGCCACATAATTTATTTATGTACCTAGAAATATTCCTGTAAAACATCTATGTCTATAGATGGATAGATAAATGGTAAGTGATAGCCGAAAGAAAAATAGTCTAGACCTCAGAGGAATCTAATAATTCAAACTTACTGCAGACAGCCTGAAGATAGTTAACATATATAGTATTGATTATGTCAAGATTTAGTACTCTGGAAAAACCTCATAAAAAACAACATTTTGCTATCACAGGGGTTTGAGAGAGAGAGGGGCAATTAAAATGCAAGAAATACTAGTCTTGCTCATATTGAATTTTATAAATATTTCCCGGAATAATACCATTGTCTCCTGCAAATAGATATTTGATTACAAATCTAGCTTCTGAAAAAGCAGAGAACACTTTGTATTTGCTTTTAAAGGCTATCTGCCCCCACAGTAATATGCTCTGGGTTCACCCCCCTCATTTTTATGTTTCAGCCCCACTTGCTTCCCCCTGAAGGTGTCACCTGTCGTTTCATGTGACAATTTGGACCAAAAGGGGCTTTGACATTTCTGTAAATAAACTGTTCCTACACAGAAAGGCTGGATTTGCTTTGGGAGCATGAGGATTATAAATGGACAATACACATTTCTATTTCTCTCCACTCTTTATCTTCTCACTGTGTTCTTTACATGGGTGATCTCTTTTCCCCAGAAGCTTCAAATATTGCAGCCTTGTCCCTGGCTATTTCTCTCTTGAACTACGAACCCAGAATTTCAAGCTATCCAGAGAATACTCCAGTTGGGTATTTTTACTACATGCCAAACTGAATTTGTTGGAAGACAAATTCCTCCTCCTCTTTCTGTACCTTATCCCCAAATAATCTATTAGGTAAATCATGGGCAGAAATCTATCCCGTGCCTTATCTGTTTGCTTTCAAAGATCAGCCTAACTCTCTTGTAGACTTGAATAAAGTGAAGAAATTGATGGGATGGGCAGGAGAGACTCGAGCTACCTATCCACAGCCTACTTCTTACAGATGTAGGCTCTTCTTACTCCTTTTGTTAAGTCTGCAAAGATTTTTGTCCATGCCTCTACTGCAGAACGTAGCTTGCCAGTGTATGACCAGTTGATTAAATATCCCTTTCTTTGGGTTTGAGTCCCTCAAGGGGTGAGGAAATATCCCATCTTCTTAATGTACCCCAGTTCCCTAAAGTTCTGAACGAATATCCCTTAATTGCTCCTGGAAAATAACCACTGAGCACCTACTGTGTGATAAATGTTAGAAATATAATTGTGAAGGTAACAGTTTTGCCACATCCTCCAGAAGACAGGGAACACAAAATAGAATATAAAAATGCTAGTATGGAGTAAGTTCAGATGCTGTAAGAGCATAAGCAAAGTGCTTCATCTCCAGCAGACAGGATGGAAAACAAGGCTAGGACTAAGGAGAGGGAAGCTAGGTACTTAGAGCCAAAATTTAAGGAGACATTAACTCTTAGCGTCAAGCAAGTGCAGGGTAGGCTCCTGAGTTGAACATGAACACTTCCTTAAATTTTGTTTCCTAGGTACCTCACCCTAGTCCTGGCCCTGATGGAAACTTATGACCTGCCCATATAAACTAATAGTCACTTTCTAAAGTATCCCATGGCAGATTGGTAGATCCTTAGAGACCAGGATCCTCTTTAATGGAAAATTAAATATATTATAGGACATAGGTGGACACCCTTATATTAAAGGGGGCACATCAGAAATTAATTATAGTCACTTTATGTATGTTGGTAATCAAAATCATCATAAATATAGGAATAATAAAAATTAAAAGAGTGTACACAGTACAAGTAAGGGTACACATAAGGACAGACAATATGGAATAGTGATTAGGGTGAAGGCCTATGATGCTCTGCCATTTGTATGTGGTTTTGAAGAATCATTTATTCTTTCTTTACCTTAGCAGTTTCCTTATCTGGGTAAAGGCAATCATAATAATAATATCAATTATCTCATATGAATACGGTGAACTTTAAATGAGTTAATATATGTGAGAAGTTTAAAAAACAATGCAAACATTTAAGCAATATTAGCTCTTGTCATTATTCTTTAATTCTTCTAATTCTTCTAAATGTGTACTCCTAGAGTGGAGCCAGCTACATACAGACTGAAACCTCTGAAACTCTGAACTCCCAAATAAATTGTTCCACCTATTAAAAAAAAAGATTGATAGTTAGAATTCCAAAGTGTCAAAAGTGTCTTGATATGAGATCTGGAAGGATCTTAAGACTTTTTTTATTACTAAGTTAACTGAGAAACTTATACAACTGCTCTTAGGACATCTCCTGAGGACCTTTACAACTAGCATGTTTCTAAGTCATTCTTCTTCTATCCTTGATCTTCAATTCTGGAGTTTCCTATCACAATTAGATGTAATTGTTTTTATTCACATTGCCCAGTTTTAATCCAGTGCTTTGCAACTGGTATATTGTGTGTGTGTGTGTGTGTGTGTGTGTGTACGTTTAGCAATTTTCTCCTCAACTAAAATGTAAGTTCCCATGAGAGCACAGCTGTGCTCAGTGCTATAATTCCAGCACCTAGCAGCACAACAGGCATGGAAATGGTTTTGAACAAATGAATGAATGATGGGTGAATTCTCAACTCCTCTCATTTCTTGCCTCTTATTCACCATCAATTGACACAAATTCTGTCAACTCAGTCTCCTGAATATCTTTCACGCAGCATGTCCTGTTCACACCACCACTACAAGCCATCATCATTTCTCACCTGTATTATTAATATGACATTTGACTTGCCCTCCTTCCTCAAGTCTCCCATTTCCCCCAAAACAGTCTTCTTAGTGCAGTTGGAGTGCTGTTACTAATATGAAAATCCATCACATTGCTCCATTGATTAAAAATATTTCAAAGCAATACCAAAAATTTTACATGCTATATGGTTCCATTTTTATAACATTTTAAAATTACTAAAGTGAAGAGAATGAGAACAGATTTAGTAGCCGGTCAGAGGTTGAGGAAGCTCAGCTATAAGGTGGTGACTCCAAAGATATCCTTCATGGTGATGGAACATTTCTGCTTCTTGATTGGTTACATGGATTTATATGCAGGATAGGGTTTTATAGAACTATATGAGTGCATGCGCACACAAACACACACGAATGTAAAAACTGGCCTATGGAGTTGGAGTGTAGCTCAGTGGTGGAACTCTTGCCTAGCATTGAAGACATTCTGGGCTCAATCTTCAGCACTGAAAAAAAAATGATCTAAACTGAGTAAGGTCTAAGTTAGTTAACAATATTATGTAAATGTCAGTCTTCTGAGTTTGATATTATGATATACTGACATGAGATTTCACATTAGAGAAAGCTGGATAAAGTATTTATGGGCCTCTCTATACCATTTTTGCAATTTTTTGTTTTAAAATATTTTTTTAAAATATTTCAAGGAATTGCCATTTCCCCGAGGAAAAACATCCAACGACATCATCACAATTCACAGATCTTTAAAGGATCTGGCCTCAAATTGTACCCCTAGCCCTATCTCTTCCACTTGAGTCATCCAGGTATGAGTGCACCTGTTAAACAGTTCATTTTATCCTATTGTTTTATGGGCCTAAAGCTTTAAAATATTATCTTTTTAAATGAGTATGTGAAAACAAAAATGACATATTCCCAATTGCTCCCTCAGTTAGCTCTCACTGCATAACAAACCACCTCAACCTCAGAATCTTAAAACATCACCTCTTAATATCATGCATGACTCACTGAACTTGTCTGTAGTGAGCTAGGGTCAGTGTTTGGTGCTCAGCTGGCTGTAAGCTTGTCTAACAGTCTAACATGACCTTAGCATAAACAACAAAGCTCTCCCACATGGGATCTCACCCTTCAGCAAACTATTCACACAGCAGTGGCAGAGTTTCAAAAGAGGGAGGAAGTATTCAAGGCTTAAGCTCAATCTGATACACAGACTTTAACCAAATTGTATTGACTAAAGAGTGTCACAAGGCCAATCCATATTCGAGGGGGTGAAGAAATTGCTGCCTCTCTTGATGGTAGAAGCCAAAACACACACACACACACACACACACACACACACACACAGTAAGAGATGTGGACATAGTGTGAAAAATTGGTGCAATGAAATAATCTGCTAAAATCCCCTAATATAAATCATCACAATATGAATAATGCATTTCCCATTATAATATAAAATGCTAAGGTTCTGAGTAAGATTGCAAACATATTTCTAACCTAAATTCAATATTTTGAAAGCCTTCATTAAATTCACCAATGGAAAAATCACCATCTTTTACAGACAAATAAATTTTTTTCTTTAATCCCTCTAAATTTATGCATTTGGTGAGTTTCAAAAAAAAAAATCGGCTACTTGCTTCTCCAACCCCTCTTGTAGGTTTAATTTCTTTTTTTATTTCTTGTTCACTCTCAGTCTTAACGAAGCAGCTTAGTATTCAAGCAGCAGCAGCCCACTCCCAGGGAGATGCATTGTTTAATATTAATGTTCACCCCAAATGAAGCAACGCCCTGGTGCCTGCACATTCATTCAATGAGAAATTCTAACCTTCCGAGAGAGGCAGGTAGGGGTGACGCTGCTGCCCTCATTTTGTCCTTAGGGTGCAGAAGACCGAAGCAGGGAGCTGCCAGATGGAAGTGGGGAATTTGATCCTTCTGCCCGAGTCAATATAAGCTGCAAAACTCTAATCATCCGAGTGGGCAGGAAGTCACCTAGGTAATTCAGCTGGTGGGCGCCCATGTGAAAGGGAGAGATAATCATTAATGTCACTCCCGAGATAGGAAGGTCTTTAAGGACAGAAATAGATCCCACTAGCACATTACATGGAGCCTATGGAAGTGCGGATAATGATTTTATGAGGGCAGTAGAGCAGGCTTAAATCAAATCCAGCAGCATGTGATTAGTTGATAAAATAACTATTTTGTTGTGCTTTGGTCTCTATGAAGTAACATGACTTTAAATTCTGGATGACAAGCCATTCATGCATATTAAAGTAAAAAGCTTTCCCCAAGTAGCATTTACTCTGTGAAATTCTTTATATAAATGTTACAGGTAAAGAGAGAGAAAGAATAAAGTCTGCCTATCAGCTTACCTACCAGACACAATGCCCTGGAAAATGAAGCAATGTTCTCTCCCTAAAAGTCTCTTTCAAGGATCAACTTAAGCTCCAAAGAAAGTAAAAGCATATGGATCACATGAAACAAAGTCTGCAAGGACTATAGTTTGTGTTCATCCACATTCTTCAATAGTAGTCCAGCCTTGTCCAGTAGGGATACATTTCAAGGCACCCAGTGGATGCCTGAAACTAGCCATAGTACCAAAACTATGATCTTACTAACCATTTGTCATGCACTAGAGCAGGAACTCCTGCAGTTTCAGGTGTGACAGTAAAACTAGCCCCAATTTCTTTCTCCTTCTTCTCAATTTAATGAATAGGAGAAGTATTATTATTGTAGATCTTGCTTTTTCTTCCCCTTTCCTTCTTAAATTGCAAAATTTCACCTTTCACTTAAAACTTCTCTATGGTATATCCAAATTGACAATATCACTATACTTCTTGTACTTTGGGGACATTATTAAGTAAAATAAGATTCCCTTGAACACAAGCACTGAGATACCATCACAATCTATCTGCTAATGCATAAGACATGGGCAAGTAACATATACAATGTGGATACACTGGACAACAGGATGAATCACTTTCCAGACTGAATGCAGCAGGATGGAAGAAAGTTACATCAGGCTACTCAGAGTGGCACATAATTTAAAACATACAAAGAGTTCATTTCTGGAATTTTCCATCTAACAATTTTGGAACACGATTGACCATAGATAACTGAAACCATGAGTAAGGAAAGTATCCCTTTTTATTTTCATTGACTAAAGATAGAATTGTGGCTACCCAGAGCAATTTTTAGTATCTATAAAAATCTTCAGAGCTTTAAATATTGCTATCTATTTAAACATATGTAAAACTTATGAAAACTTATGTACTTGGAAATCAAAAATCATATTTTACTTAAGTACCTTGATCTCTTTTGGCAGAAAAAGAATGTATTTTTCCTTATCTTAATAAGATTTTAATATTCAAATTTTGACAGAACCTATACTGCTGCTCTTATATGTCAGTACATATGTATTATAAAAACACCAAGAACTGCAGTAAATGGAAATATTGTACATAGATACATAAATGAGGATCATGTACTGCTCCTTAGTGTTTCATTAGGCTAAACACATGAAAGACACACTGGATTTTTCAAACGAGGGCAAAATATGATTTATGGGTCAGTCTGTGAAACGGTTTGTGGATGTCTCATTCCTGATACTGAGTCTGATTAGTGGCAAAAGTCTCTTCCAAATATGCACAGATTGTACCAGCTTCTAGTCACACAAAAATTGCTCTACACTAAATATTGATAGAACCCTTTATAATTTACAAAGCACTTTCTTTTCATTATAAAAATATCATATCCTTATGGAACAGCCCTGTGAGGCAGATGATGGGTTGATTGGAAATACATAATATTCACAAGATCCAGGGTCACTCCAGACCCATTGATTTATAAATGGCTAAGCCAGGATTCCAAACTTGAATGTTTGGGCTCCAACTTTAGTTTTCTTTCTACTGTTATCATCCTGGTAAAAAAACAAAATCAGCACTTCCTTGCCCACCCCAATACTCTGAGAAGTGATTGGAAATTTTAAATTGTATTAAAATTAAATGGAATTGTCCAGGATAAAAGGCAAAGCTTCACTGTAACAGAAATGGTTGTCAAATTATTTTCAATAGTCACCGACATCCTTTGAAGCAAGCAGAATTAGCAATGTGTCCCTCCTTACAAATGAAGGAGGGAGCTCCATCAAGGAAGAACTAGGATGGTTTGCTGACCCTGAAGCCACACTGCTCTTCCTGCCAATTCAGGACCAGGAGACCATCCCATCCTATCTTTTACCAGAGAGCAAATCCCAGTGAGTGCTGGCACAAATTGCTCTGAAAATTAGATAGCAAGACTGTGTTGTGCAGGTTGTAATTCTGCAAGTGATTACGTACTACCTAATAAAGTTGGCTTTCAACTCTCCACTCCTAAAAATCCTTCCCCTAAGGCAGAAATTCTTTTAACTGGTGCTCAAACATTCCATTTCACAAATAGAGTTGAAAACCTGGAGTTAATACCTCTTTGGAGTTAATTTAGTCATAGGATTTGCATCCTGGCCCTTTCTAGGGTCCTTTGGGTAAAGGCAGGTCTCCTCTGCCTCAGATTTAGGTGAAGATTTAACTCTTTTGAGTTAGTAAAATGCCTGACTTTACGTAGCAAGATCAGAAGCACTGTAAGTGTGTAACTCCCTATTCTTTCAATTCCACTCCCTTGCTGTTCCTCTCTTGACAATCACAGGGATCACTCGCTATTACCTAAACTCTGTACTAACATGCCACATAACCTTTGCTCACATTGATAAGCATCTCCCTGAAACACCCTTTTCCCTGCTCCTGCTTGCAAACTCCAAGTCCTACCTCTGATGTTCCCATTGAAATTTTAGATAGCTTCTCCTATGCTAAGCCCCACCCCCTACCTCCCACACCCCAACCACACACCCCCCACTCCCCACCCCCACCACTCCCCCACCCCCCACCCCCCTCCCTAAAGTCCTTCCACCAATCACATCATGAGAGATGCACATTCAGTTAGCTGGTTATATAGCTGCCTATCAGGAAATTCAGAGCTCAATAAATATTTGCTGGATTAAATTAATTAAACTTAGAATTTATCAAGCAGGCTGAGAGTCACTGTGGAGAAAAAGGGACCAAAAAAAAGGGTGGAAGGGAATATTGGAAACAAAATATTTGACCTACTTACACTAGTGTCTTAAGCCATGTCCAAAGTCATATTTGGACCTATTAAATTTCTATGAAGTCCTTGTTTTCAAGACAGTAAAATATTAATAAAGAATATACATATGTGTATTTGTTAGGATGCTAAAAATTTTCTGAAATTTTCAGGAAATAAATTTTCATTGTATTTTGGGAAAATATTTGTGGGAGGGTCAGTCTGTCTTCCTTTGTTTCATCTGTTGATATGAGTACCTATCAGGAGCCCGTTGCTTTGTTTTTGTTTCCTTTAAAAAAAATTTTTTTAGACAAAATGGCAAAGAAATACTTTTCAGATTAACTGTGTTGCACTATGTTACCTCTGCTGTTCCTATATGTTGTCATAACTACCAGAATTGAGACAAAATGACCTGAAAAACAGTCCAACAGGATCTGAGGCCATTTAGGGTAGTGTTGAAGTACATGGGGTAATTCAGAGTCCATACCATCTGGTTCAAAACTGGCACAATGGTTATAAATTGTGTGATGTTGAGCCTCTTTATGATTCAGTTTTTCTTATATGTAAAATGGGATAATAACAATACCTAGTTCAGGAACCCATTGTTGTAATTTTAAAAGATATATATGTGAAGCACTTAGAACAATGCCTGGCACATTACAAACTAGATAATTATATGCTATTATTATCTGACTAATAGAATTAATAATGTAAATCTGACTGCCCTACATAATGCAACACCTACTGTTACTAAATCAGTTATTCATTACTATGATCAAACAACCCAAAGATCAGCAACTTAAAACAAAAATAATTGTATAGTTTATTTTTCATGGTTCAGGGGTTGACTGAACTTAGCTAGAAGATTCTTGCTCAGGGTCTCTTGTGGCTGCAGTCAGATGCTGGCTGGGTCTGGAGTCCTCTTCACTGGAGAACCTGCAAGTTCTTACTCATGGAACAGGCAGAAAATGTTAAGAGGACTTCTCCTGGGGCTGAACAGCTGCATGTGGCCTTTCCATGTGGTCTGAACTTCCCCAGAACATGATGACCAGATACCAAGAGCAGAGCTTCCTGAGAAAGTCAGTGGAAAATTACTATCACCTTTATTAATTAATCTAGCCCTAGAAGTGCTTCCACCAGGCTCTTTTAGTATAAGAAATCTCACTGAAGGGAGAGTGACACCGAGACCAGCTATTAATAGGGGATGGCAAGGTCATATTGTCACATCAGGTTGGATGGCCATTATCGCTCAGCCATCTTTGGAAGTAAAATCTTCCAGAGACAACTACACACATAGCAAGCATTCATTAAATACAGGTTGAATTGCAAAGACTACGGGGGTTAGAAGTTAAGAATATTTTTTGTGGTAAGACACAAAAAGCAAGCTAGTCAAACAAAACTTAAAGAAACTTTTAGAAACATATTGTATTTTCTCATGGAAACTTGGGGAAATTATGCCTCTTGAAGGATTGTTGCCGGAAACTACTGAGCTTGTCTTCAAAATGGATCTGGAGTCAATTGCATCTCAATACCTTCACAACTCCCATCCCATTCTGATCATTGCTGACTCTTGCTTAGGTTATTGACATGTCCTCTCAACAATTCTCCCTATTTCTTCCCTTTGGTCCCCTCTGCCTGTTCTCTATACAGCTGCTTAGGATCCTTTCCATTTCTAAGTTAGATTTTATCACCTCTTTGCTCACAACCTTGCAGTATCTTTCCATAGAATTTGGGAAAACATCCAAAGGCCTCACTATGGCCCACAACACCCCTCCACAGCCTTACCCCTGAGTATCTCTTTGCCACCATCACCCACCACACTGCCTTAGTTTCCTCTACCCTCACCCCTCCGGCCTCTTGGCCAATCCTGACATATTCCCAGCATAGTCCTAACTCAGGGCCTTTGCTATTGCTATTTGCTCTACTTATTGCTGATGCCCTTCCTCTGGACATCAGCATGGTTTTTTCCCTTTCTTTTTTCAGAACTCTATTCAAGTATCTTCTATCAGAGAGACCATCTCTGACCTGCCATTTCCAAATTGACACATATCTCACTACCTCTAAGAAGACGTACTTGTTTGTAGTCTCTATACTACATTTCCATGTCACAGAATCTGAATAACTCATGGGAGTATGAGTGTCCACCATAGTTATATCAGTTTCATCCTGGATGGGAGTGGCAGAATTGTTACCTGGTAAAATAATAGATTTGTTAAAGCTAGGTTCTACATGGGGACCAAGTATTGGGAACTGTGACATTATGCCACCAACTCTAGCAGAGCTAAGAAGGAGATGTTCATAGCTCTGCTATCATCCTTGGATTGCCATAAACTAGTAGAAGGTCTGGGCCCCAGCTTCCTCCCCTGTCCAGTGGTGACAGAATCATCTGCTACAACTACTTGCAGTGAGATCAATATGATGATAAGTGAAATTAAAAACATATTGGAAATTTTAAAATCTTTGATAATGAGGCCTAAGATGTGCTTTAAAATATTTTAGCTTAAAACAAGAGATAGATAAAGCAGTGGGAAAAATTCTAATTACACAGGTGACAGGTATATAACAGTTCATTATACTATTCTCTATACTTCTGTGTTTGTTAGAAAATTTGCATAACAAAGACGTGGATTACTCTATAAAGGTAGGAAATACATGCCACTGTTATTAGTGGATCTAGACATCAGTGCCAGGATTTGGCCTTTTATTTGTTATTGATTATAGGGATGATATCACAGTTGTCTTCTTATAGCCTATTTATACAAAAACCTATATCTGAACATTACTTCCAACACTGGTGCCACTGTTATCATGACAAGAGCGCTGCTGTTAAAATGTAAGTTCTATGAACATTTTTAAGCGTTCTGGATTATAGGAACTCCAGTGTGACATTTTTAAAATATCTTCAAATGAAATTTAAATCACTTGGAATAGGGGGAAAGTTCATGGACATTCAGTGGGGAAGATCCAGGCCACTTCAGAGACCTCATTTCTCCTTTGTGTCACAGCCCTTTGGTGGCTGGTACATCATTTTATTGCTAGAAGTGGTTCTGAATAAAAAGTAAATAACTTCTTTCATCACTGCTTCCAAAGACTAACACATTCAGACTTTTACATTTCAATGATTTTACTGCCAGTCCTCCCAGGAAATATATAAGATGACTAGCATAGCCAGGGAAATTACAACCTTAGGGAATCATACCTGGTCCATGGATTGACTGCAGACATGATAAGCAAGATCCCCATTGGATTTCCACCCACAGCTTCTATGTCTGAGAATAAAAATCACAAAACCAGTCCTCCCTTCTTCCTCCCAATTCTCAAATCAGAGATTTAGTAGATCCTGTACTCCTGGGAGATCCAGGAAAGTCCGGTGCCCTCCATCTCAATATTTCTTTGTATCTCTTAAGAACTTCCAAATTTAGTTAGAGCAACTTCCCTGGACTTTTTCCCTTCAAAGCAACCCATTCAAGAGATTTTTTTCAAACCAGATATTATAGTTAACAAAATCCACTAACATAGCTGGACATTTAACACCCTTTGATTCTGTCCAACTTCATTTGTTAAATTGATTTAGTGTCTAGATTTTAGTTTTTAACTTTAAAATGTCTAAGAAAGTTATTTTTCCATTTGAAATCAATGGGTGTTATCCAAATTTAAAAATTCAAGAGATCACCAAACACAAATGTTAAAAACTTGCAAATATCTGGAGCAGATCTGAGGAGGATGGGGAAAGGATTTTGCAGTGGGATTTCCAGAACTAATTAACAAATTGTCTCAAATAATTGACTATAAACAGCATGCCTGGCTGTTGGTCAATATAAGGTCCTTTTTGCACTTCAGAAAACTAACAATAAAGGAGTAATTCTTCCATAATTCCTCAAAGGACAATATCATTGAAAAACAGGATGTTGTCCCAAATACGGTTTTATGGGATCCCCCTTAAGTTTTCACAAACCACACTAACCCATTAAACCTTGAAAGTCAACAGGACACTTGGAACCATTTTAATTATATAGTAACAGGTTGTAAAAGCAAGTGTTGTACTACTGGCATTTTCCCAATTCTTCTGCATGAATTCCTCAGAGGAGAAAACAAAGATCTGTAAGTGGAATGGAAGTAGGAGATTTCTGAAACTATTTTATCGCTTGAAAGAACACCAACTTTTATAATTCCTCAGAGAGTTCAGTTATAGTAGACACTTATTAGAAAGCAAAAGGAACAATTCTGTATCTTTTCATCTGAACAAATTTACCTTTTTAAAGTAGAGAGTAATTAATATAGTACTTCTGATAAGAAAAAAATATTTTTTGTCAATTCTTTTTGTATTTTACATCTAATTACATGGAGGTCCTCTGCCTATAATTTCAAGCTATTGAGCTCAGGTAGTAATGAATAACATCTACAGCTACCATAGAAATGCTGAGTGGTGAATTTTAAAGAAATATAAATTAATAATGAATTTCCACTTTATCATCTGATTAGAAAATTCTCACATCCAAGAATGGTATTTTCCCAATTGTTCTTTGGATATGCACTCAGGTGTTTGGCTGAGATCATGATGAGGTGAGTAGCACTGCCATCTGGCCCATCCAGGATAGGCACATCACCCCAAACAGGCCTGAATTCCAATTTTTCTTGTAACTAGAAATAAATGTCACTAACATGTAAGCAGAACACATGCATTTAAAATAAAAGTTCAGATGTGTTTAGCCTGTAAGGTATCCATGAAAACCCAAGGAAAATTTCCAATGTAAAAAGATTTGGAAGATACTTAACTAGTTCCCATTGAACACACACAAATTATTTCTCTTAAAAATATGTGTTCTTTGTCATTTAGGGAAACATGCTTACTTAAATCTGTATTTTATTCTTTTATAAAATCTAACACATTTTACCTCCCCACACAAAAATACAATAGTAGTTAAGAAAGAATGGCAGATAAGGCAGGCCTCAGGGAAGTTCTACAGTTACACTGAACTTGTCACTGAGAAATTTTAAGTCTGTAGCTACTATCAAATACCCAAGATGAAATTAAGTCAAAAAATATTTTATTGCCCTCCATTCTATAAAATTTGTTAAGCATCTAGCGTGTCCTAGGCACCCTGCTAGGCCCTGTTATATGCAATGGCTCATTTAACCCTCACAACACTTTGTAAGTAGTATTGTGAATCGTATAAAATGAGAAAAGAGATTCTTCAAGCTTAGCAGACTTGCACCCAAATTATACAATAATGGTTCAGGAATTCAACTCATGCTATTGTTATGAAAGTCAGTATTCTTTCCTTCCTTTCAGAATTGATTGACCACTGAGCAATCCAATAGCACCAGGGTTGATTACAAAAAAGGATTGCCTACCCAAATAATGGAAGAAAATATTTACAATAAATAGATCTAATAAGGGACTCAGACAGAAAATACATGAAGAGTTTCCACAAATTAATAAGACAAAAATAAACAAAGAAATAGACAAATGAGTAAAAATTTGAATAGACACTTCTTAAAATAGCATTTTTAAATGGGTAAAATATGATATAAAAGCATTCATTCATTAACCATAATGGAAATGCAAATTAAAACTATGGTGATATATAATTATGCATGCACCAGTATACCTCATAAGAAAGAGATTAAGTGGGTGAGGGTATACAGCAATGGACAATTTGCTATTATAGCTTAAATTGATATAATCTCTATGGGAAACCAGTTGGGAGTAACTACTAAAACTAAATGTGTATTACGTGTGACCCAGCAAGTCTAGCTCCTAGGTTTTATACCAAGAGAAATATGAGTATTGAAAGAGATGTTCAAATGAATTCACATCAGCACCTTGAGTAATAGTTCAAAATTTAAAACTACCTAAATGCTGAGACTTTGGCACAAAGAAATAGCAGGGTGAGTTATCATTAATTACCTATGCATTTACTATCTAGAACATTAATTTACTTTAAATAATTGGCTTGCCCTCAGTTCAGTGTCAAATGATATAAAATTTACTTCCTCCCAAATGGAGGTTTATGGTGTCTAAACATTAGTATTCTTGTGTGTGTATATATACATAAATACATGCATATATGTAATATATGTAATTGAATAATGAGTATACACACACACACACACATACACATAACTCATGGAATAAGAAGAAAGATACATTCTAATTTTATGCAACCAACTGTGTGGAACATTTTTGCAAACAACTCAAAAACTCAAAAAGCTATACTGTATGTAGTAAATATCTAAAAAGAAATCACAATTTTTTAAGTTTAGCAGAGTATAGACTTAATACTTTTATAATACAGGGAATAATTACTCCAGATTGGAAATTTTACAATATGTAGACTGAAAAAAATTATTGGAAATTTCTCTTCCTGTCTTTTCCAATGAGAAGAAGGAAGAAAAGTGTTTTCTCTAATTTATTTTCAAAAAATAAAAATAAAAGAGAAAGAACAGCTTGATTATATTTCCTCAGTAATTTCTCAGGAAGTTTTGCATAGAACAGGCATTCATCAGGCTGGGGATGTGGCTCAAGCGGTAGTGTGCTCACTGGCCTGCGTGCGGCCCAGGTTCGATCCTCAGCACCACATACAAACAAAGATGTTGTGTCTGCCGAAAACTAAAATAAATAAATAAATAAATATTAAAAGTTCTCTCTCTCTCTCTCTCTCTCTCTCTCTCTCTCTCTTAAAAAAAAAAAAAGAACAGGCATTCATTATACTATGATAATGGGACCCAAATCAAAATGGCTGCTATTTGATGGTAAGATCTGTTTTCATAATTACATATGTGGACTAGTTTACCTATATCCTCATTACCTCAGAGTTAGTTAATTTTAGTTTGATTGGAGCATCAGAAATGTGGTTCACAGTTCTGAATGCTAAAGACGTACCAGAACACACTATCTTCCGTACATTCCAATAAGCATCAGACATTAATTTTTTAATGGTACTTTCAAATAACCTGAAGTCTAAGATTTGCAAATAAATTATAATTCCTAATTGATCTATCTAGTCTGTGTCTATAGTGTAGAAGAAATAGTTTTGATTAAGAGTAAGAAACCTAATTTCTAATATTGGTTGTACTCAAGACCAATTCTCTCCCTACATCTGAGTTCCCTTTTCTGTAATAATGGACTTGGATGATATTGGGTCTCCTGAAGAGGTGTAATCCTGTTTTGCATTTCTGACCAATTGGGCACTGGTTAGACAAGGACCAAGTCCTGAGTTCTCATGATTCTTCTAACTGCATAGGTCTAAACACTCTGAAATCTCTACTTAACCCAATGCTACGGATTAACTTTTTGCTCATTAGGTGGGTTTACTCTTAAGTGTGCTTATTCTCAGCCTATTTATGCAAGTTTTATATATAATTATCATTTCTAATTGAATTAAATAGTATGTAAACAAATAATATGATTCTCTAAAAGAAAATCATTTCTCTAACAAAGTTGAATCCTCCAAACATAAATAGTGAAAGTGAGTCTGGAACTAAAATTGCTCTTAAAGTAGGTGTGGCAACACAATTGTAAAACAGTTTAAGAATCTAAACACTTTCTGCACTCAGCTTTGAATTCTCTATTTAGGTTTTCACTCCATTTAAATAAACGAAACACAAACTTATAAATATGGGTAATGCATAAAGGATGGGGGAACTCTGCTAAGGAGCATTGGAATCAAGAAAAGGCATTCTCACAACATCAAAAGATAGAGGAAGCAACACTAGTATTTGTGTTAAGTTAAAATAAAATTCTGAAGGTGTGAATTGTAGGTTGTGCTCTCTAAAAATAGACTTAGAGTCAGATTTTCATGCAGGGAGTTTATTGGAATTTCTCCAGGGAGCAACATCTATCAAGAAGTGAGGGATGAGGAGATGTGTGAAGGGGAAAGTTGAAGTGCTCAGAGTGGTCCCAGTTGTAGTGGGGTATAGGCCTTATCCCACCCTTCCTCCCACACCCATAGTCCATTGAATGAGGGCTGTCCCCTGAAGCAGAGGTGTGCCCTAGGAAAAGCAGCCCGGCCCCTCTGGGTAGAAGGCAGGTACCAGGGCGGAACTCTACTATGAGCCACCAGCAGCTTCTTTTCCTGAAGGTAGAAAATGAATACTTTGATCCAAAGTAGGGCTCACTAATATGCAATCAAAAGACTATTTGAAAAGAGTTTAGATACAATGAGAAGTACAGTGAGAAATTTAAATTGCATATATAACTGGGAATTCTCTAGTAGGAAAGCAACTCACAACTTCTTTCCATCCTTCTGATCATATTTGCCCCTGTAAATTTTGCTTCCTTTCATCCCCCAGGGAATATTTGGCAATGTTTAGAGATGACTGGGTTGTTACAACTGCAGAGGCATGCTGCTGGCATCTGGTCGGTATATGCTGGAATACAGCCAGACACCCTACAAGGCACAGGATGGCACTCACAGCAAAAGAATATCTGGACCAACACAACAGTAGTGGCAAGGTTGAGAAACCCTGGTCCAAACCAACACTTTCATCAACACTTGAAGATAGAAAATATTTGTCTTAGATGTTTTTAGAATTTTAAATTGTTGATTGCAAATTGCTTCTTCTATCTCATTTTGGCCACTTGACACAATCATGTTGGAAAAGATTCAATGCCAAGAATTAAGATAAGAGTAGCAGAGACTATTCTTGGTTCAAAAACTTTCATCTTTTGGCAGGCATGGAGCTGGGCCACGTTTCTGTCTCCGCAGTTTGAATTGCTAAGTGTCTGAGGTCACTTCCATGGAAAAAAAAAAATGGTTAATACAAGATGACCACAGTATGAGTTGACAAATCACATGACTCGGTGCCATAGCGTTTATTTCCCCCTTTTTGATTCACAAATGCATAAAGAGGAGGAGAATAATGAGAACAAACCTCACAGGGAATACATTCCACAGATGAGGTACGTTAACCACGTCATGAGTGAGTTCTAAATTATTAAATCTAGTTGCTCAATTAGGTTAAAAGCAGGCCTCTGAGGAGAATCAAGTCTAATTAAAGTTTGAGATATACATTTATAAGTGTGGTTCTCAGGGGAGACTGGTGTGATCAACGCAGCATAGATACTTGAGGACACACAAGGTCCCTTGACACTGGAGGCTGGCACTGGTGTTGGAGGACAAGACTTTGAAGGGCAGCTGAAAGGCTAACAAGGTGTGGCCCCGCTGCAGCCAGAGTTTTGGTCTTCTGAGAATTCATTGACAGGAGGGCAGCCTGGCTATTCAAACACAGTCTTCAGAGGAGTGGTCCACAGTTCATTCCTGCTATGTTTATGGCATAAACTTTCAGAGTCTCTGTTAACCTCTTGGGTTTTAGGTGAATAGCCATCCATAGAGCCCCATAAGGTGTGATGTCACATTTTTGGTGGAAAGCGGGAGTACACTCCAAGTTCCTACCACAGCAAAACATGTCACTGAGGAAGCAAACCAGGCACAGCTAAGGAACAAGAAGCCAAAGTGATGTGTGCCACTTCCACACCTAGACATCTCCTATAGATGACTCTTGTTTCTCATTTTCCACATCTCTCAGCTGGAAAGCAACAACTCCAAGCTTAAGAACTAAAGTTCCTAAAGAGTATGTTGGGCACCCCAAGGGACTGCAGCAAGTTCGCAGTGTTATCCTGAGATATTGTGTATTTTCCAGGGAAACACTACATCTATCAAATACAGATGCTCTTAGACTTTCAGTGGGATTACGTCCCTATAAAGCCATCACAAGTTGAAAATGTTGTAAGTCAAAAATGCATTGAGTACATCTAACCTTCCAAATATGGTGGCTGAGTGACACAGCACACTGTGGAGGATGGGTGGTTCACCCTCTGGATCGCTGGAATGACTGGGAGTTTCAGGTTGCTTCCACTACCCAGCACCACAAGAGCTAACACCAACCAGGGAAAAGATCGAAACTCAAAATAGGAAGTATGACTGAATGTGTATCACCTTTCCATAATCATAAAGTCAAAAATTCCTAAATCCAAGCATTGGAAGTCAGTGACAAACTGCATTACATACAGTACTACCTCAAGGTAATCCTCAGTTCCAACATTACATTACATTTCTTTCCAGAGTCTCTTATCATTGTGCTTGCTGAAAAAGAGAAAGTGAAATGTAAAAATCAATACAGAACAGGAAATGAAGTTGGGTGGTATCCAATCTGATCTCAAGGTTTGAGAAGCTGTGTAGTACTCAATGGACACACTCTTTCCAATTGGTACATTATTCTTGTAATAATAAAAATATTTCACTTCTGATTTGGGGATACTTTTTTCTAAACAGCTATTTTGTTGTCAGAACATAAGACACTTATTACATTTTAGAGCTGATCTATTCAATCAACAGAACTAATAGGTATTTTTGTGGCTTAGAACTACTGTGAAAAAATTACAGGGATAAGGGTGCCATGAACTTAGAAAAATGAGGGAACCCTTCCCCTGCAGGATGGCAAAGGCATAAAACAGAAAGGACCTAACATTCATATTAGGCTGTTTCAGAAGCTATCTATTATAGAAGCTAATGTTGCTTGTGTTAGTCAGTTTCTCATTACTGTAACAAAACACCTAAGATAACTAATGTATCAGGAGAAAAATATTATTTGGGCCCACAGTTCTGGAGATTCCAGTCCAAGATCAGGCAGCCCCATTGCTTTGGGCCTCTGATGAGGATGGCACAGGATGATGGGAGATTCTATAGAATGAACTGCTTACCTCATGATCCAGAAACCAAAGAGAAAAAGACTGGGCTCCTACAATCACTTTCAGGGAATGCCCTCCCTAAGGAAATCCAAGTAGGCCCTCACCTTCTAAAAATCCCACCACTTCCCAATGGCACCACCTGGGAACAAAGCCTTTTTAACATATACCTTTTGGGAGATACTTACCTAAGTCAGAGTATAACTAATAATGACAATTCAAATTAAAGCAATAAATTAAGTTCTATCTAAATGCAATCCTTGGGATGAAATTGCCATTAAAGATGGTGCACTGTGAATCTGCCCTGGATTAAAAAGTAGACCCTCTGTGGGTGTGACTAAGTCCCAAGGCTTTCTCTCACGAGCAATGTAATTCATACAGAACATGTAGCACATCAGGGCATTGACTTAAATATCTGTAAAATTAGGACATTGGTCTGTCACTTGAATCTGTTCCAGTCCTAACCCTCTGTGTATCTAAGCTACACCTGTTCGGAGCTCCCCAAGTCAGACTTCTTCCCAGGAATGAGCCATTCTCTCCCAATCAGATGCTCCTCTGGGAAGAAGCACAACAAGAAAGAGAAAAATCCTCGAAAATGAGATTTTATTTAAAAAGAGAGAGAGAGGGAGACACTTAGATTATTTAAATTAACAAAGTATATTGGGTGTACTGGGTTTTACTCAATTCTTTTTCTCTATTACTCCTTTATCACTTTCATAAGGAAAATAAAGAAGATGCTTTCTTTGCACATCTGATTGTAGCATTCAAATGTGATTCTTCTACACTGACATTAATATTATATTGTGCCAGATATTATGCTAGGTACTTTGAATAAGGTCCTTGGTTTAATCAGTAATGTCTAATGGCCTTTTAATCTCCTCTTCCTTACAACCAAGCCTCTTTCCCAATCCTCCAGTGCTGCACTATATCACACAGGAACCCTCTTCCGTGAAGGGTCTACAATGTCCGTGATGTTAAAAAAATAAAAATCATAGTGATTGATAAAACTAAGGCTTCTGAGGCCACTCCCTAGAGACCCTGCTTCACTGTACCTGCAATATAACTTCTTTCAAGGTACTTTTTAGCAAGTACCCAGGTGACCTTATAATTGGACATCTCTCTCAGGACTTTGTTCTTACTGTTTCTGAACACATATCAGGATTGGCTTTCTCAGCTCCACAGGATCCTTCCTTTTTTGACATTATCTTAATTCACTATCACAGATTTTTTTATTAAACTTCAGTGTTTTTTTTTCTTTTTCATGCTTTTAGAAATGAAACTGTTTAGTACCATTTTATATGCAACTTGAAAGCTTAAGTGAGTTGCTTTCATGGACTTCAGGAAATGCTTGAATTATACGACATTTGCTTGTTTCACACATTTAAAGGGTCATATTCAAGAGGGTGAATTACATCATCTTATAGAATCAAAAGATGATTGGAAAATTCCTTTATTTTTATTTCTTGATCATGAATTTTCTTTCTCCACTAATGAATTCTGAAATGTTACTATCACCACAATTGCTGGTTGGTGGCTATCTTATTTCCAAATTCCTTCTCTGACACAAATGAATGTGCAGTGGTTCTTCCGAATTATCTTGTTTATTTATAGTTTATTGTGTGGTGTTAAATCTTTTCTCGCCTGACACCTCTAGGACATGCATTATTGCTCCAGCTGTATTTACTTTCTTAAATGAGATTTGGAATGAGTTACTGATCACCATTCAACAAAATGTTTTCGCCTCCTGAAATTTCATTTATCCTGACAAAGGAGTTTGGCTTTCAGTGGCTAGAGAGTATCTATTCAATCGATCTATATATTTTTTTAACTAAGAACAGAGACCTCCAACATGTCAACTAGAAACCATCTCACCCACCACTCTGGCCACCACTCTCTTGTCTCTCTCTTTGGCAATGGTAAAATGGATTCTTTGTCCTCAAAAAGAGAAATCCATATTTTGTTGACTTTGCCAACAATTAAAATGTTGGAGAGCTGGGCAGCAAAACTGTTCCACTGGCATCTTTCACATGAACCATATCAAAAGAGCCAGGATGTCTCTGTCTTTCCAAGTTACTTGCACCTCTGGTATCATACACAGATTGCCAGTGTCAAATTTGAAATCAGAAGTCTTGCTCCAAATCCATTTGAATGGTGTCATTCACTTTGAGGAGGGTATCAGGGAAGTGAATGTTGTGAGCATCCTGGATCACAAGATAAGGAATTCTTTCTGTGCCCACAAGAGCTTTCTCACTTTGCACAACTTGTTCTTGGCTTCCTTGGATGTAAGATGCTGAACAATGATGAACAACAAAGTGACCCTTTGCAGTACTAGATCAGAAGGCAATTCTCTTAGGTCTTGTCCATGCAGACATCCATGAAACCAGGTTGGGGGGGTGCATATATCAGTTTGAACTTTGCTATCAATCTTCATGAACTACTGCATGCAGATCTTTATCTCCTGACAGGTCATTCTTAGGTCTGATCCGTAGAAAAATGATGAGAGGAAGATATTCTCTTAGCTTCTGGGGACTGGCGGGTACTCAAGGAACAAAATATGTCAGTCATTTATGCAACTTCCATGACTTTGAAGCTGTTACCCATTTCAAATGCTTCTTGGGACCACAAGCCAAGGTTACGCTAGGTAAGGAAAGAAGAAAGAGAGTATCTGTGACACTTGTTACTATTGACTCTTGACAATCAAAAGAGGATAATGCCTTTACAGTTTGAAAATTTGGAGATATATAACTTTTTTCATAAAATGTATACTTGAGAAAAAAAGTCTCATAAAGGAATAGATTTTTCTCTCATACTTGTTGTCCTTAAAGACCTACAAGTCACAAAGTGTTGAAAAAAATACGCACACATACACACACACACACATATATATATACACACATACATATACACACACGCATATATATGCCAATGAGAAATATTTAAATATGTTTACTGGTTTTTTGACAATTATAGTGTTTCTTTTTTACTTATTTTTTGTACCAACAATTCCAAGAGTCAAAGGGAATTTCTAAGAAAATATTTTGCTGCATGAATATTTCCTTTCATTTACAATAGTAAAAACATCAATGATAGCCTAGGTAAGCAAAAAAAAAAAAAAAGCTAAATAAATCACATTCATAGTATGGAATGTTACACATCATCAAAAAGATGCTATAAGATATGTAATGATATGGAAAGTCCCCAACATATTTTTTTATGCAAAAAACAAAAGTGTTCATGAGCATATAGTACAGACACTGTACTAGATTCTGGGTTCTCCATGATGACAATGGCAGATATAGCTCCTGACCTGGAAAATTTAGAATGTACAATACAAAAGAAGAAGAAGAAGGATAAGAAAAGGAAGAAAAAGCAAAAAGCAGGCATATATTTGGAAAATTTTGCTTTTTATTATTTTAGAGATACATTGCAAAAGAAAAAACTACGGAAGGCCGTTGTTTTTTAGCTAAGCTCTTCTATCAGGCTCCAAAAGAAAAGAATAAACCAAAATGAAATCATTCATGTTAAAATTCTGCCACAGTCTGGCTGGGCACAATTCAGGAGCCTCTTGTCAAAAGAAATGAACTTTATTTTTAGAACCACACACGCCAAACAAAACCGCTCCTCAGGAAAATCCCTCAGAGCCTAACTGCCACCACCGGCTTCCCACAAGCCTCTCTCTCAACCACAAGCCTCTCCACCTCCCACAATCCTCCTGCTCTTGAGGCCGATTGGCGGGGTCGTGTGGGCAGAGCCAAAAAAGTCCCCCAATGAGCAGCTCTGTGGTCTGAAAGGGCAGGGAAACAGCCCAATGAGCATCACCGCAGAGGAGCCAATCAGCTAGATGTTGCTGGGGCGCTGTGAGCCAATCATCAGCTGGCAGTCTGAAAGGGCGGGGAAACAGCCCAATGAGCATCACCGCAGAGAAGCCAATCAGCTAGATGTTGCTGGGGCCGCTGTGAGCCAATCATCAGCTGGCAGTCTGAAAGTTTGCTGGGGCCCCTTGGCTGTGGCTCTCAACAAAATTCAACATAACCAAATTTAAAGGAAGCAGAGGGATCCTCAAACAGACCAGCTTTTCCTGAAAATAGGA
Source organism: Marmota flaviventris (assembly GCF_047511675.1). Lineage (NCBI taxonomy): Eukaryota > Metazoa > Chordata > Mammalia > Rodentia > Sciuridae > Marmota > Marmota flaviventris. The sequence continues at coordinate 100,587,277 of NC_092501.1, read as the reverse complement.
GATTCCACTCTACCACAGTCAGTATAATTAGGAATTAATTATGCTTTAACCTTTGTATTTAACCTTTATAGTAAAACCTCTGCTTTAACCTTTATATTAAAAGATTAACATGAACTAAATGGGCATTAACCAACAAGCTTCTTTGTATTATTCTGTTTGTGTCGCCACCTTAGAAAACCCACTGTTCTGCCATTGACCAATGGAAACTCCCTTTCCATTTTATAGAAATGAGATTGTTCCAATTCATAAATCCAGAATAAAAGCCAATAAATCTATGGCTAAATCTGTTCTAATCTTGTCTTTTGACAACCTAGATGAACACATTGCTTATTTGATTGCAGAACTGCAAACATTGTCATTTTTTCCCCTTTGTTACATTTGCTAAATAGTAATGCTTTATTTTTATTAAAAGGAAAGCAATTTCAAATATAATTTTCAGCAAAATGTTCTAAGTGTGTACATGGTGTACATCGAGGCCATTAGTATCGCTTGAGGGTGCTGAAACTGAAAATGTAAATAGATACCAAGATATCCATGACATCTAAGGTGTAATGGGGAGAGAACAAGAAGAGTCAATTTCCCTTCAGCCGGTCACCTCCCACCTACTTCCACTGACTACTTGAAGGCATATCATCCTGGTAAATACTGTAGCCTACTTTGAAGTTACTATCTTCTTTTTTCTAAAATGCTTTGAATGTGAAGCAAAAACGGTGAGATATTGTGTGGGCATAACATAAGGTGAAGGGCCTATTCCATCTTTAATTTTAATTAGTTATCTTTTAATGATGAATTCACTTCCTCTCACCCCATAAAACCCTTGGCCACCAAACAGTGTAACTTGAGGGTAGGGTGATGTTCGCTTTACTATTATATGGATTTTATGAAGAACCACTAAAGTACCTTGTTAACTACACCTTCTCATTTATTGTGAGGTCTTTTTTTTTTCTCTTTCTCTCTCTCTTTAGTAAATCCAAGGTGAATTCAAATGAATAAAATAGTGAAAAGTAAAGAGCTTGGATGTTTAGCAAAACCTGAGGGAGATTATATTCATTGTGTGTCATAACACTGAGAAAAAAGAAGACAAGATTTTCTCCCCAGTGCTCATTTTGTGTGTTAAATGCTTTAATCATTTTGAGCATAAGGGCTTTCCTTCATTATTACTGCTATGCTAGGAAGGTCTAAGGTTTTGTTTTCTTGTACAATCAATGATAAGAGCATCCTACATTTAGAAAGTGATTTGTATTCAGATGTTTCCAAAGCTCTTTGTGTGCAATTTTTGGTTGCTCTTATCTGTTTGTTTATTATAAGCTTTATCTACCTGACAATTTAGTGAGGTCAAAGTTTTATGAACTGCTCTGGCTTACTAGATTAATTTTTTTTCTTTCTTTCTTTTTTACTTTTTTTTTTTTTTTTTTTTTTTTTTTTGAGTACTAGAGATTGAACTCAGGGGTTCTTAACCACTAAGCCACATCCCCAGCCCTTTTCATTTTTTATTTTGAGACTTGCTCTCACATGCTGCTTAGGGCCTAAGTTGTTAGGCTGGCTTTAACTTGCAATCCTCCTGCCTCAGCCTCCCCACCTGCTGGGATTACAGTCATGAGTCACTGTGCCCAGCTGGATTAGATTTTAAAATATCTGTATGGGTTGGAATAAGGCTTGGAGGTTGTGAAAAGTATGCTTTAGCTACAGTTTAACGTTACAATTTTGTGTTTTTATTCTTTGTGTTCCTAGAATATTTATTTCCCTTCAGTAAAGATTATTGTTGAAAAATTTTTTATTTTTTTGGGGGGGGGCAGGTGTACCAGGGATTGAACTCAGAGGCACTTGGCCACTGAGCCGCATCCCCACCCCTATTTTGTATTTTATTTAGAGACAGGGTCTCACTGAGTTGCTTAGTGCCTCACAGTTGCTGAGGCTGGCATTGAACTCATGATCCTCCTGTCAGTCTCCTGAGCTGCTGGGACGACTGGCATGTGCCACTGCATCTGGTATTGTTCTTTATTTATTTGCTTAAATCTGTTCTAACTACCGCATTGTAGTTTAAACAACTTTTAAGGCATATTGAGATTAGTTTGAATTTTGTGAACGTGGGCAAGCTGTTTAATCTGGATCTAGTTTCTCATGGCTAAGAGAGGAAACCAATACAGACTTCTCAGAGTTGCTCTCTGGAACAAATGAGCTGATGCACGGGAAGTGCCTGATGCTTAATAAATGGTAGCTGCTGACAGCATCACCATTGCTTAGTGTGCAATCATGCTAGAAATAAACCAGGACAATGGCAGACCATATAGATCCGTTCTTCCTGATCACATTCGTCTATCTCTGAATCTGACTTAAAAAGCTTTTTTAAAAACTTTAAAAAAAAAAAAAAAACTTAAAGAAACTTAAAAACTACAGTCCCAAAGTAGAAAATGTATACTTAGTTATCCAAGTGTATGCTTGCTCTGAAGACAATCAGTTATGGGGTAACATATGATTCTTGGTGATATTCCTTATGAGGCTGCATACAAAATGTTAGCTTTCTATCATTGACAAAATGCTGGAGATAAATCAACTTAAAAGAAGAAAGATATATTTGGACTCATTGCTTCAGAGATTTTAGTTCATGATCACTCGGCCCTGTTGTCTTGGATCTTTGAGAGGCAGAACATCATGGTGGGTAGCACATGGCTGAGAAAGCTGTTCACTTCATGATGGTCAAGAAGCAGAGAGAGAGGAAGGGGCCAGGGACACGATATGGCCTTCAGTGACATCACCCAAATGAATGGCTTGCTCCAGCTAGACATGGTCCCACCCTCTAAAACTTTTGTCACTTCCCAATAGTCCAGTCAGCTGGTGACCAACCCTTTAACACATGAGTCTTTGGGGGTGGGGGACATTCTAGATCCAAGCCATAACACCAAGTAATGCTAGGCAAGCGTGTACAGCTGTCATGAAACAACTTATCTCCCATGACTCCCAGAATGCCCAGGGATACGGTTAGCTAAGAGGAAACAGAATATTCTGAGATTTTGTGCAGTGATGAACATAGTTTCCTATTGAATTAAGAAAAAAAAATAGTTGCTAAAAATTAAAATATATTATAAAATAACTTAATTTTTAAATTTAATAAAATAAAAATAAAGTGAGTGTGGAAAGCCTCAGAAATCCAGGTGTGCAAGTTCTTTTCAAACACAGACTCAAATACTAATAAAAAACAACATAATGTTGCCAACTTAATATCAACTATGCATTAGGCATGTTTTTTTGTACTCATTTCTTTACCTACATTATCTTAGTTGACTTTAGTCATCATTGTGAATTAGGGACTATTATTATATTCATGTTACAGATGGGAAAAAAATATGAAAGGTGAGATAAATACTAGACATAGGACAAGATGTCCATTCTATCCATGAGGATGAGGGTCCTAATGTAAGATTTTGTCAGGAAAGACAGTAGAATGAATCTAACATAACTTTCCCATGTTCATATGAATACGCAACCAGTATAACTCCACATCGTGTACAACCACAAGAATGGGAAGTTATACCTCATGTATGTATAATACATCAAAATATACTCTTACTCTACTATTATATATATCTAAAAAGACTTGAAAATATATCCATTAACTGAAAGAAGAAAAAAAAAACAGTTGTCAAGGACCATCTTTGGACCAATAATCAGGAGCACCCTTGGAAAAAGGAACTCAGTATTTATTACGTATTTGGGTATTCTGTGAAGTACTTCATTTGCTTTTATGAACTTTATTTCTCATAACAAACCTACAAAGTAGACATTATTATTTTGCCATTGATATTATTATCCCCATTGGAAGAGACCAAGATTTATAGTGACTAAGCAACTTGCCCAAGGTCTTATCATCAATGAGTGACAGGATGGAGATGACTTTCAAATCTAGTCCATCTCATGTCAGAGTTTATGCTTCAGAATAACACATCCTGTGAGAACCCAAATATCGGACATACTTAAGTTCTAGGCTTTTCATGTCTGTGTTGCTACCTTCCAGAACAGGGCCTGGCATAGGGTCAGTTCCAACAAGAAAAAGCACTGTACTTTGGGCCAGGCACTAAAAGCACTTGAGATGCGCACGCAAAACACACACACACACACACATACACACACACACACACACACACCTTAAAATCTCAGCTTATTTAATCCCTGCAACTATCTTTATAAGGAGGATACTGTTATTATCTCTGTCTTCAGATAAAAAGACTGATTAATGAATGAGAAATGGAGAAAGGGAAGGAAGGGAGTCGGGAAGGGAAGGAGGAGGAGGAGAAAGGAAGACGAAGGAAGAAGATTTTGCAACATGGAAGTTATCCTGTGGATATATGACTTCCGTGACCCTGCTCATCTGTGAGACTTGAAAATGTACCTACAAAACCGTCCCCACTGTTTCAGTTTTTCCTGGTACAGAGACAATTAATGATTTTGTATGATTCATCGTTTACATTCCATTTGCATCATTAGTCACTGTTCTGATTTAAAATGTCACCAAAGCTCAATGCCTTCTCTGGGCATGTAGGCACAGCTGTGCGAGTCTCTGTGATTGTTGGGGCTGTTCCTATGACATGCTGCACAATCACTCTGTAGGTAAAATTTCAACAAAGCTGTCTGAATGTCATCTCTAAAAAAGATCAAAGTTGACAGTTATGATGACATGAGGGGCATGATGCTGGAGACAAGCAGACAATTATTAGAGGCAAAAGAGCAGGGACGCCAGGGAGCAGAATCCAGCCAGTTAGAAGCTTGGGAACAAGTCAATGGGACCTGAGAAAAGGGACTAAACAGGCAGCCTGGGCTTGGAGAGTCCGGGGAGCAGGCTGTGGTTCCCTCCTCATAGATGCTCTTTAGTCAGATCTGCCAGCCCTAAGAGCCTGGGAGACACGCAAGGGCAAAGTAGAGAGCTGGCCCCACATGCAGGCAGGAGCTGTGCTTCTGGTTTTGGAGTATAAGACCAGGCAAAGCCGTCCTTAAACTCCATTTGATCTCAATCATTTACACTAATGAGCTAAGCAAGGCTCCTGAAGTTCTCCTAATTGCAAGATTCATCCAGAAGCTAATGCTGAGCTGAATTGCTTACATGATGCTTGCTTTGGATTCAGTGATCTTACTTACATCTACTTGCTTTTCAGTTGATTCTCACAGGCTTTGCAGTTAGTATAGGGTGTCACTCGCCCATGATGATCATGCTGTCTCTATCTTCCCATTCATCACAACCTCCTATTCTCATCTGCATTTTGAGGACAGGACGGGCCCACATTCCCTCAACCAAAGACTTTGGGACACGATTTATTTTGGAATTTGGAATGTTTCCAATTTTCAAAAGATATTCTTTCTCCTACTAAGGCATAAGGCAGCACTCTTAACAAACACACTAACATTTCTTCCATACAAACAAATCTATATTCTAGGAATTAATAAATATCACAAAATATCTCACGTCAATTTAGATTTTGATGCCAAATGAGTTGCATATTTTAAAAAAAAAATTGCAAACTTCTGGTTTCACAGCTTAGGGATTCCATATTTGCCCATAAGTGACTGTGGACACAAAGTAAGAAACAGTGGGTATAATGGGCAACTTTATTGAGAAAAGAGGAAAATGGATGAAACTTGAGGTTTTTATATAGAGAAGAGGGAAATGCTAAAAGAGAATAAAAAAAGAAGAAGAAGAAGGAAAAACTATGACAGTGTTCCCCCAAAAGAAGTGAAAACACACAGACCCCAAATATTTTGGACAAATGAGGAGTCCTATCTTTAGCAGTACCCAGGACCAGGGCACCCTGCAGTCTATGGTACTAAATAAAACATTGATCACATCTATCTTATTTCCATATACACATAAACTCCACCAGGGGTATTTCATGGTGTTCCCATCTTTCCATCCCAGAATACATCTAGCATATGACCTATGTATACAGCTATTTAATACAATAACTTTTTTGGAATTAATTCCTTGGAGTATACACAAGTTATTGACTAGAGAAAGATGATAATATTTCCTAGAAGCCAGTAACTCTTGACCATATTTATGCACCATGGCTCCACAATTTCCAAGACAGCATTAGCTGAAGGACAGTCTGAAGATTCACGACTCAGAAGAGTCTGTCAAAGATGGAGCACACCTCAGCCTGACTGCTGAGGGCCAGCAAAGGTCTCATCTCATTGATGTCAAGGCCACTGCAGGGAGGAAGTGTCCCCTGAGTGGGTGGACCTTCTCAAAACAGCTCCCAGTACTTTCAATTTTAAATACCATTGAAAATACTTCCTGAGGAACCTGTTCAGCAGAAACTCCTTAACTGCCTCTAGCCCATTATTATAGATTTTTCTATCCAGTTCAATGGATACTTATTATCACCCCTTTCTCCTGCCTTCAGTGTGTAAATCCTCAGTGCTGCTTCTCATCTGTTCCCCAGCAGTATCGTATCTTCATGGGCAACTTCTGGACTTACACACCTAGCTGATGTCTTCTTCGTCCTCCAGGTCTACACATGAAAACCAAACTCATCACAGAATCCCAAGCACACTCCTCTTCTTTTATTTTTTCCATATTTTTACAGGTGCATCATAGTTGTGCATAATGGTGGGATTTGTTGTCACATATTTGTACATGCACACAATGCATTTTGGCCAATATCATTCCCCAGAAATTCTCCTTTCCCTGACTCCCTCCTCCCCAGCCCCGTCTCTTTCCTCTTTCCTCTTCGATTTTCATGAGCTATTCCTCCACCTTTCTATTCCTTTTACCTCTCTAGCTTCCACTCCTTGCCTTGACTTTTAAATGTTTATAAGGCTCATAACCTTCCCCAACACCAGGGATAAGCAAAAATATTATCATACCTCCAAAGAATAGCAGGTTCTCAATGCCTCTCTTCACTTCCATCCATGTTCTTCCCATTTCTCACCCAGACTCTTTCAATAGTTTCTGCATGGGTTTCCTTTCCTCCAGTGCACCCATCACATCAGCAATCTCAGTCAGTTAGGAGTTGCATTTATCTGAGTAAGAGATCTCTGAAAAACAGTGGCTTTAGAACAGGATCTAATTGGAATGGGTTGGACTTCATATATGTGTAATGTGTCAAATATATTCTATTCTCATGTATATCTAAAAACAAGAAATGTAAAAAGAAAATAAAACAGTGCCTTACAAGATTGGGATCAATTTTATCTCTTTTTTTCTCTCTGGCCAGGTTCCTTCTGACTTAGTGCTCTACCATATTTAGACCATGGCTCTTCTCAAACTTTAAAGACAGCTGTTGGAATTGAAACCATCACTGTCTTTTCCAGGAAGGAAAGAATAAATATCTGGGGAAAATGAACAGAGTCTGCTCCTTCTTAAAGTGTTTCCCTACAGGCCCCCAAAGTAACTTCTTTCAGACACAAGAGAGACTATACTGATTTTTTAGCTGGCATGTGCTGTTCTCCTAAATATTAAATTTGAAGTTATAAGAAAGGCAAGAAGGTTAAAGAGGCAATATTGAACTGCCAGTCTAGTATTCCTGAAATAAATCTGCAATGAAAGGAAAAACGAATTTAGCTGCATAGCTACGAAGTTTGTAGCAAAATGTTCAAATCTTTTCATGATCTGACTCCAACCAGTATTAACAGCCCTTTCTTGTACTAGTCCTCAAAGTAGTAGCTCTCAGATATTAACATGAACATGAGTCACCTGGGGATCTTGTTAAAATGCAGAGTGCTTTAGTAGGTCTGGGTGAGACCTGAGGTTCTGCATTTCTAACAAGCTCCCAGCTGATGCTGGTGCTACAGGAGAGTAGCAGTGTCCTGGAGCAGTGGTTCTCAACTAGAGGCTGTTAGCTGCCAGGAGGCATCTGGCACTATCTGGAGAAAATTTTTTTTTTTTATCACAACATGGGAGGTGAGGTCAGGGAAGGCAAGGTGGTATTGACATCTAGTGTGTAGAGACCACTGATGCTGTTATATATCCTACCATACACAGAAAGCCCTACATCAGTGATTGATGATTGATCTGATCCAAGATATCAACACTCCTTAGGTTCAGGAATCCTGTTCAAGATAGCATATGTTCCAGAAAGATGGGTTATGTTATTCTAATAGGCCCTGCATTTTCCCATCTTTACTCACCATGTTACAACTAGTTTTTGTCTTCCCTAGAGTCAGCTCTATCAATTTCTTAGTCATGGATCAAGGCTATAATGATGAACCTCCTACTCTTCAAATGCACCACAGCTGCTGCCCTTCTCACAGTTGTGTGCCTCCATGAAATTGTCTTATATGTGCTTGTATGTCACATATTCCTGCCTCAATTTATATTCCACAATAGATTATTAATTGATCAAGCTGGATACTACTCCTTTATTACCTTGGTCATCTCCACAATAGCTAGTGGAGTGCTCTACAAATCATTGAATAGGCTCTCGCTTGCATTTTTCCAGTATATATAGATGCCTAAAATAATTATTTTAAACATTTACATATGTCAGTTTATATGTAAAATAATATATACTAAATATATATTTAAGCTTTTAAAAAGTTGTCCTCTTAGCATTAGCTCAACCTTGGCTCTGTCTTCCCTAATCTCTTTCTTACGCCAAACACCAAGGCAGATTTGAATACATTCCAGTCCTCATAAAACTTAACTGTTATTTCCACAGGCAGGTTTTAAATGCTGGGGGGCGGCGGGGAAAGAAAGCTTAAACCCTCATTTAGAGCCACTGTCTGTCATTAAGTTTTCCCTGATTTGTTCGGAGCCAGGGTTCATGGACCAGCGCCTATTTACCTGGTTGGCTGAGATTAAAATGAGCAATAGATCCTCTGGGTCATCAGGACAGCTCCTAATGCATTTTTCATTAAGTTGAACTCCCACTTGGGTCCTCTTTCTGAGGTTCAGACAGAGGTAAGAGAGGTATGTGCTTCCTTGTTTACTAGCATTTAAACAGGGTTGCTCTTTTCTCACAAACCATAACAATTTTGTGCTTAAGATGATTTCTGGGAAGGTAGAAACATTGTGTTTATTCAGCCATCTGTTAAGAGAATACTGATTCATTAGAACAGACTTCCAACTGTTTCACATTTCAGAACTCTAATAAAATATCTTAGGCAAAGGTCAGATGAATAACCTACTTTTCATAAAAAATACCCACATGTATTACAAACATGCATGCATGCTCATTACCCATTCACACACATATACACATTCATGCATGTACTCATATATGCATACCCATATGCCCACGAGTATACACATGCTTGTACACATATACATACACGTTCATAGCCCCCACACATGCACACACAACAAACACCTACATATAAATACATTCACACATACACATAACAATCATACCAATATATGTACATACATCTATACTCACCCAAGGCCCCCACACATATACTCATACACATATATACACCTATAATGGGTTGAAAAGTATCCTTCCAGAGATCCATGAAATCTCTTACCTTATTTGAAAAAAGGTTCTTCGCTAACGTTAATAATGACCTTGTGATGGGGAGATCATCCTAGATTATACAGATGGGCCTAAATAGCATCACAAGTGTTTTATGGTATAAAGGAGTAGCAAAGAGAGATTCTCACAGAGAAAAGGGAAATGCCTTGTAAATACAGAGGCAGAGAGTGGAGTGATGCGGCTATAATTCAAGGATTGGCAGCTGGAAGCTGGAAGAAGCAAGGTTCAGGGGCTCCCCTCCAGCCTCTGCAGGAAGCTCAGTGCCACCCCACCTTCCTTTTGGCATAGTGATACTGACATCAGCCTTCTAGCCTCTACAACAGTGAGAGAGCAATTGCTGCCGCTTTAGGCCACCAAATTTATGGTTGTTTTTTCACAGCAGCCCCAGAAAAGTCACACAACAACCATCAATAGGCATATATATGTGCATACACTCAAGTATTAGCACACATCCACACAATCATGAACACACATATACATCCATATACTCATGTGGTTTTATATGCATGCCTTAACAACTCAAGTTAGTTATCAACAAAACACCTTCAGGGAAACCAAAAACTTGAATCATTTCCTTTTCAAATAAATATACAAGAAAATAGGTTTTCAAAATTAATAACAATTGAAAGGAGATCAAGCGAATTTTCATTTGGTCTAATACACAAAAAATAATGACCAACATTGGATGAAAGTCTATGATGTGCTAAGCCACTCTACTCATTGTTTTATAAGTACAATTATGATAATCATATGCACACAAGAAATGGAGCTGCAGTGGTCACCGAGTGACAGAGCTGCAGTACAAATTCAAGCAGTGGAACTCAAAGTCTACATTTTAACCAAAAAAAAAAAAATAGTATCTTTTAAGGTCTTTTCTTTAGCTTCTGAGCAGCAAAAGAAACCATCCACAGAGCGAAGAGACTGCCTAGAGAATGGAAGAAAATCTTTTTTCAGCTATTCATCTGACAGAGGATTAATATTCAGAAAAATAAAGAACTCAAAAAATTTAATGACAACAACAAAAAATAATTCAATTAATAAATAGATAAAAGAACTGAACAGGCACTTCTCAAACAAAGCACAAATGACCAATAAATGTGTTTTTAAAAATGTTCAACATCAGGAAAATGCAAATTGAAATGATATTGAGATACCACCTCACTCCAGTCAGAATTTTTTTTTAAAGAGAGAGAGAGAGAGAGACAGAGAGAGAGAGAGACAGAGAGAGAGAGAGAGAGAGAATTTTAATATTTATTTTTTAGTTATCGGCAGACACAACATCTTTGTTTGTATATGGTGCTGAGGATCGGCCACACGCATGCCAGGCGAGCGCGCTACCGCTTGAGCCACATCCCCAGCCCCTCCAGTCAGAATTATTAGCAAAAAAATAAATTAATTAATACAAAATGCTGGTTGAGGGTGTAGGGAAAGGGAACCTTATACACTGTTGGTAGGAATGTAAATTAATACAGACATTGTGGAAAACAGTATGGAGGTTCCTCAAAAAGCAGCAATAGAACTACCATATGATCCAGCCATATCACTCCTGGTACATATCAAAAGGAATCAAAGTCAGCCTACAATAGACACCTGAATACCCAGGTTTATTGGTCTATTGTGAATAGCTAAGTTATGAAATCTTCCTAGATGCTCACAGATGAATGGATACATAAAATGTGTTAAATATACACAATGGTGTATAATTCAGACATAAAGAAGGATGAAGCCATGTTATTTGCAGGAAAATGAATGGAACTGGAGATCATTATGTTAAGTGAAATAAGTCAGACTCAGAAAGACAAGTTTCACATCCTTCTCATATGTGAATCTAGGAAGAAATGTATGATATGCAAGTAGAAGGAGGATAGTTAGGGTAATGGAGGGGGAGTGGGGAGAGAGAAGTGGGGAGTGTGGATACTTTACATGTCCATTATATGCATGTATGAAATTGTCACGATGAAGCCCATTATTTTGTACAATTAATATGCACTAATAATTATGATTTTAAAAACCTATATATTTAATTATACATTTCATCAGTGCTACTTTCCATTTTATTTCTAGTCACAGCATATGTTTTAGGCAGCTTTTTTGTTGCTGTGACCAAAAGACCTGGCAAGAAAAATTAGAGGAGGAAAAGTTCATTTGGATCATGATTTCAGAGGTCTCAGTCCATAGACTGCTGACTCCATTTCTCTGGGTCTAAGGTGAGTTAGAAGATCATGGAAAAAGAATATGGTGGAGTAAAGCAGCTCAGACATGGCCACAAGGAAGCAGACAGAGTTCTCCACTCACCAGGGAAATAACATTCAACTCAAAGTCACTCTCTAGTGACCTATTGCTTCCATCTACACCCTACCTGCCTACAGTTGCTGTACAGTTAATTTATTTCAGTGGATTAATCCAGTTATCAGGTTAAGGTTCTCTATAACTCAATCATTTTACTTCTGAAAATTCCTGCATTATCTCTCAGATGAGCTTCTGAGGGATACCTCATATCTAAACCATAACAGCATCTGTGCACATGATATAATCTGGGTTAATTTGGTCATCTTTATCTGAAACCAGAATTCCATCTGGTAACAACCTTTACTTTACTTTGCTGACCCCCATCTACCTTACACAGCAAGAGATCATCCACCAATGGGGGCACAACAAGGCCACATGCACTGTGCACACATGGCACTAACCCACACCAACATCATCTTTACTGAGCTTTCCAGGTACCACATAGTCTTAGAGCTCTTTCTATGACTATGACTTTGGAAAAACCATTATTATCAATTATGTTCCCTATATATGGGTCACATATTCTGATGCACAAATTAAAAAGCATGCATGATAAAAGTATGTTTAATTTGATACAAAATACTTCTATTTGGATCTTCCCCAAAATAAGATTATTACACCTGCATCTCACCACACAGTGCAGGCATGAATCGCAAACTATTCTTATGTCAGATATTCCAATTATAGCAAAACCCACTTCACCAGAGGCATGGGGGAAATGCAGCATATTTTTATACAAGACTGGCTATTCTAAGATAATAATTAAAATGTATCTTTGTTTATGTAAGACCTTACATAGGAAATTCCTTCTTTTGGGTTACTCTGAACAATCACTTTATTTTTTCTATTTCTAGTCTAGATCTGAAAGTCAACAAATCATCACTTTTCAACCATCAATCCTGGCTAATATTCCACCCCAATATTTTTGCAATTATTTCTCCAGATTCCCTCAGTCACCTTATCTCAGGTGGAACTGTTTATCTCCTTTCCTAGGTAACTCTGTGTATTAGTCAGGATTCTCTAGAGGAACAGAACAACAGTATATATATATATATATATATATATATATATATATATATATATATATATATACACATACACACACACACACATATATATGTATATTTATCATACAGGCTATATATATAACATAGGATATATATAATACAGATATATATAACATACAGGATATATGTGTCATATATACTATATGTCGTGGTGTGTGTGTGTGTGTGTGTGTGTGTGTGTATGGAATTTATTTGATTGGCTCACACAACCAAAAGCTGGATAGTCCCACAATAGCCGTTGGCAGGCTAGAGAACTGGAGGAACCAGTAGCTGCACAGTCCAAGATGCTGAATCCTCAGAACAAGAGGGATCAATGATGCTACCCCAATCTAGGAATGAAGGTCTGGAAACTCCCTAGAGAATCACTGGGCAAAGTCCACTTTTGAAGAGTGAAGGAGCTGGAGTCTGATGTCCTCAGGTGATTGCAGCAGCTATCAAGAACCCATTCAGGAAGAGCTTGCATTTGTTGCTGCTTCCTTGTTCTTCCAACTTTTATTCCATCCAAGCCTCCAATCCATTGAACAATGCTGGCTTAGGGAAGATCTCCACTTCAGTTTGCTATCCCACGTGCCAATCAATTGTTGACATACTCAGATGTCCCTTAATCGTAGGCATCTCTGAATCCAAAGCATATCTTAATCCAATCAAATTGACAATTCAGATTAGACATTATACCTTGTGAACAGTTAGGCTGCCCTGGCCCCCCCCAGTGTCGGTCCTCCATTCTGGATAGGCACATAGGAAGTTGATTATTTAAAGAGACAAACTTTGACATTCAACAAAACACTTGGACTCTGCTTTTACCAACTGTTGTTCTAAAACCTATTCCTTCCTGAGAGTGAAGCAGGTGGTATCACTATACCAGACCTAAAACTATACTACAGAGCAATAGTAACAAAAACAGCATGGTATTGGCATCAAAACACGCCAGTAGACCAATGGTACAGAATAGAGGACACAGAGACTAACCCACAAATTATCTTATATTAGACAAAGGTGCCAAAAACATGCACTGGAGAAAAGATAGTATCTTCAAAAAATGGTGCTGGGAAAACTGGAAATCCATATACAACAAAATGAAATTAAACCCCTATCTCTCACCATGCACAAAACTTAACTCAAAATGGATTAAGGACCTAGGAATTAAACCAGAGACTCTGCGTCTGTTAGAAGAAAAAGTAGGCCCTAATCTTCATCATGTGGGATTAGGCCCCAACTTCCTTAATAAGACTCCTGTAGTGCAAGAATTAAAACCAAGAATCAATAAATGGGATGGATTCAAACTAAAAAGTTTCTTCTCAGCAAAAGAAACAATCTGTGAGGTTAACAGAGAGCCTACATCCTGGGAGCAAATTTTTAACCCTCACACATCAGATAGAGCACTAATCTCTAGGGTATATGAAGAACTCAAAAAGCTAAACACCGAAAAAAAACAAATAACCCACTCAACAAATGGGCTAAGGACCTGAATAGACACTTCTCAGAAGAGGATATACAATCAATCAACAAATATATGAAAAAATGTTCCTCATTTCTAGCAATCAGAGAAATGCAAATCAAAACTACTCTAAGATATCATCTGACTCCAGTCAGAATGGCAGCTATTATGAAGAAAACAAGTGTTGGCGAGGATGTGGGGGAAAAGGTACACTCATACATTGCTGGTGGAACTGCAAATTGGTGGAGCCAAAATGGAAAGCAGTATGGAGATTCCTTGGAAATCTGGGAATGGAACCACCATTTGACCCAGCTATTCCTCTTCTCGAACTATACCCAAAGGATTTAAAAACAGCATACTACAGGGACACAGCCACGTCAATGTTTATAACAGCACAATTCACAATAGCTAAACTGTGGAGCCAACCTAGATGTCCTTCAGTGGATGAATGAATAAAAAAAATGTGGCATATATACACAATGGAATTTTACTCAGCAATAGAAGAGAACAAAATCATGGCATTTGCAGGTAAATAGATGGCGCTGGAGAAATTAATGCTAAGTGAAGTTAGCCAATACCAAAAAAATTAATGCCGAATGTTTTCTCTGATATAAGAAGGTTGACTCATAGTGGGGTAGGGAGGGTAAGCATTGGAGGAATAGATGAATTCTAGATAGGGAAAAGGGGTGGGAGGGAAAAGAAGGGGGCAGGGGATTAGCAAGGATGGTGAAATGTGATGGACATCATTATCCAAAGTACATGTATGAAGACTTGAATTGGGTGTCAACATACAAACAGAGATACAAAAATTGTGGTATATATGAGTATTAAGAATTGTAATACAAAAAAAAAAAAAAAAAAGCACATGCATAAAGGCATAAATTGATGTGAACATACTTTATATACAGATATATGAAAAATTGTGCCCTATATGTGTAATAAGAATTGTGATGCTTTCCACTGCTGTTGTGTAGTTAAAATATATAAAAAAATAAACAACAAAAAAAAAAAACCGTTCCTTTCTGAGCGTGTGATATTACCCTCACCATGAAGACGACCACTTCAAGAGTGCCTCTTTATAACACACACAGGGGAAAAGAGGGCACAAATCTCTTCTTTTTCCAACTTCCTTGACAACAGGAGATGGGACCAGTGTGGGCCAGGAGGTTTTGGACAGTCCACAAGGCTTCAGAGCAGTGACAGTAGCAGAGACAATAGAAGGTTTGTTTTAATTCTTAAAAGTCAGGAAGCTGAGGCAGGAGGATGGCAAGTTCAAAGCCAGCCTCAGAAAAAGTGAGACTCTAAGTACCTCAGTGAGACCCTGTCTCTAAATAAAATACAAAATAGGGCTGAGGATGTGGGGGCTCAGTAGTCAAGTGCCCCTGAGTTCAATCCCTGGTACCCCCCCCCAAAAAAAAAAAAACAGGAAAAAAAATACACAGATAAGCAAGGGATCTGCCCTCAAGCATCCTCCTTGGTGTCCTTGCCTTAGCTTCTCTTATTTGTTCTGAGAAGGACAGTCAAGTACAGGGGACAAGAAGGACAAGAAGACAATAGCCAGCAAGTGAAAATATCATAGACAGTGGACCTTAGAGAAAAAAATATATATAATTGCTGCTTCTCACAGAAGGAAATTGGACTGAAAGTGCCAATTCTCTGAGAAGCAATGGAGCCTCCCCTATCTCAGAATCTTTGAAAGCTCCCAATGTGCCCCAGGGCGAGGGAATGTCTAAAGATTAAATGAGGAATAAATGATAGAGGAGGGGGTTACTAAATCCTGGGAAGAAAGGAGGTGTGGTGCCCATCTTCATGGGGTCACAATATTATCCAAGTGTCAATCACTTCCAGACACGAAGAGCAGGGAAATCTTGATATTCTACTGCATATCCCCACATATGCTTTCATACAGTTTTTCCCTTTTTCTAAAATAGAATGATTTACACCACCTGGACGAGATCTTCAGGTACTGCTGTCACACTGTCTGCTATACCTAAGGGCTTAAAATGGAGCCCTTCGCTCCCCATGTTTTCTCCTCCTCCTGGTTTAAAAATAGTTACAGTGCTGAGCTGCAGGTGTTTGCTCTTGTGACATTTTAAAATCTTTGAATATTTCTTGGATTCGAAGGAAGAAAGTTCCCACACAATGTTTACCTAGTCTTTTAAATGAGAATTGGAAAAGTGTTATAATAACTTGAGGTTAGAGCCTGAGAAAAAGGGCCTTCCTTTGTTTTATTTCTCTCCTCCTTTCCTCCCTGTCTCATTCCTCCCTTCCTTCTCCTTTCTTCCCTCTTCCTACCTTCTAATCTTCCTTCCTTATTAATAGATTAGCTGAAGGACAATTTGTAGCTTGGAATTGCTTCGTCCACTCAGGGGAACTCACCAGCACGGGCCCTCTGGGAACACAAATGAAAAGTCAAATCCTCACCTTTTGTGCTTGAGAAAATGAACACGGAGGCTACAGCGGGAGATACTAAAGGTGAACCATTTTTGTCTTTTGCCAAGCTGCACTAGGAAAATAAAAATAAAAAAAGGTTTTCCCTAAATGTGGATATAGGCTGTCAAACTATTGGGAGTTGTAACATGTTGAATAACTGGAATTATGGGAAATGGACCATTGGCCATTAGGATTATCTCCACAGGGTCACCATGGTGAGCCTTAGCTATGGCAACTGGCAGGAGGAGGCTGTGCTCAGCTTGGAGATGAGAGAAGTTCTGAGCTTGAAGAAGCAAGCTATCTCAAATAGTCCAGGGTGAACTGGAGGGCTGCATATTATCTGACTCATTTGAGTCAAAGAACAGGCAGGCACATGGACCAAGTAGCAGGCAGGTAGTTTACAGAGTATCTCTCAGCAATGCTTAATTCTAGTATCCTCTTTTGTGAACAAATTATTTTTCTCAATTTTTTTGTTATTTATTTATAAAATATGACAGATATGGATGCTGGGCAAACACGTTTAACAATATTTTTATCTCATATTATGTATTGCTAGGAGTCTTCCTGGTACATGAATTCCTTGTCACCCTCATTGTGGTTTTGATGAACCAGTGTTTAACTTTAATGAAGTCCAATTAGTCCATTTTTTTGTGATTAGAATCTTTTGATACACTGTTTAGGAAATAATTTTCACCCTAAATTCAAGAAGATATTCTTCTATGTCTTTTCCAAATCTTTGTTGTTTTATCTTTCACATGTAGGCGTCTAACACAACTCACATTACTTTTTGCATATGGTGTGAGATAGGGATCAACATTATTTTTTTTATAATATGGTTATCCAATTCACCAAGTGGCATTTGTTGAAAAGACCTTCCTCCCACAACTTGCAGTAATTCCTTTGTCATAAATCCAGTAACAATATATGTATGTGTAAGTTTCTGGAATCATTATTTTGTTCTATTATAACACCGAACACTGTCTTCATTTTTGTGTCTTTGTAATAAATTAACCTTGATATTTGCTTGAGTAAGTTATTCAGTTTATACCTCAAGATGCCCCATTCTATTATAAGTTCTTGAATGTTCACATGTATTTTTTAATTAATCTGTCTATAACACACACACACATACACACACACACACAATCCTGCTGAGATTCATACTAGGATTGCATTGAACCTGTTTATCAATTTAGGGAGACTTAATATCTTAATGACTGAGTCTTCCAGAAATAAGATTTGTAGTTCATTTTTGGCACATCATCTTTAATTCCCTGTTACAATGTAGTTTGTAGAACGGAGGTCTTATACTTACTTCATTAGCTTTATTTCCTAAGTGCTATAGATTCTTTATGTTATTCATTTCAAACTAGTTGTTTGGTTGTTACTAGTTTATGGAAATATAGTGAGTTTTATATGTTGATGTTTACCCAGCAATCTTGCCAACTTAGCTTAATAGCTCTAGGAATTTATCTATTTTACTTACATATTATTGCAGCAATGTCATTTTCCAACCGGAATGATGTTGCTCTTTCTTCCCAGTTTTCATATCATTTATTATTCTTTGTTCCCCTCTTGCACTAGCGAGGGTCTCCTGTACATTGTTGAATTATTGGCAGTGGGCCTCCTTGTCTGGCTCCTGCCCACAGAGGTAAAACGATCAACATTTTATTAAGTATTAACTTACTGTGGCTTTGTAATAAATTAACTATATCAATTTCAGGGTGTTCCTTTATATTTCTAGATTGATAAGCATTTTTTAAATCATAATTTTAAATTTAATCAAATGCTCTTTCTGAATAAATTGAGAAATTCAGTTTGTTTTCATTTTGTGCTATTGATAATAAAAATAAACGTATCAAAATTTGCGTATCTCAAAGTAGGTATATAGCTTTATGGTTAAAATCCAACATAAGAAAAGTCAAAAACCTTAGGTCCCAATATTCTGCCTGAAGAAGCTTAGATAAAGAAGAGCAAAGTTAAGCCAAGGTAACAACAGAGGGAGAAAGAACAGGAAAGAATAAAATAGAAATGGTAGGGAATATAAACAAATTAGGAAGCTGATTCTGTGAAAAATTCAACTAAAATGTTGTTTTTAAAAAGCTCTAGTTACTCTGTCCCCAACAAGACAGAATACAAGTCACCAGTATGAGGAATCAAAGAGGAGTTATCATTAGAGATTTTTACAATCATTAAAAAGATAATAAGAGGATACCAAGAAAAACGTGTAATTACACAAACCAACCCTACAATTTCAAAGATCAAATAAACAAATAAACAAAGTCCTTGAAAAAATATAACAAACAAATTAGCACAAGATAAAACAAAATTTCATTTTGTTATGAACTTATAAATTCCTCAGAATTACGAAATGTTGTATTTTTTATATGAATTAATTTTTGTATGTTGTGTTTTCATGACCACCCAGATCAAATTACATTCTAATTCACAATATGATTTCTTCTTTTACCCATCATCAATCTCTAAATATTCAGGGATTTTTTTAGTCATGTTTACATAATTGGTTTCTAGTTTAAGTTCCCTATATTTAGAGAATAGCCCCCATATTATTTCATCCCTTGAAAACTGTTGTCTTAATTTGTTGTTCAGTATAGATTTTATTTTTGTACATGATCCACTGGCATTTGAAAACATGTGTATTCTGAATTTTTTGAGTCTAGAGTTCTGCATATTTTAATTTAGTAAAATATCTTAGCTGTAACTGCAAAATCTTCCATATCCTTAGTGATTTTTTTTGTCTGCTTCTTTTGTCCACAACAAAGACAAAAGTATGTTAAATCTTCATTTCTTGTTGTAAATGTGCTTATTTATACTGATTGTTTTGTCAATTTTTGCTTTATAGGTATGTACCTACTTAGATACATACAAATTTATGTATTTGTGTATTACTAGGTACATAGGATTTTACATCTTCTATTGGAATTGACATTAAGGATTAAGAAATCTTACCTCAAAGTATAATCAGTCTCATATTAACACAGATATATTTTTTGAGGTATTTGTGTCATGGTATTTTTTTCTGTCCTTTACTTTCAACCTACCCTTCTGATAATCATTTTCCACATACTTCTCCTAAGTACATACATATGGTCCTTATTTATTTGATTTTTTGTGGTTGTTGTTCAGGTTGAAAATCTTCTATAGGGAGGCTTAGTCTGTTCACATTTAGCACAAGTAGGGTAATTGTTTGTTGATGCTTACAACTTTGCTGTTTTCTGTATCCATTTGCTCTTTGCCCCTCTGTTTTTCGTTTCTTCCATTCTTTCTGATGACTTGAGTACTGTTTCTTATTCTCCTTCACTTACCTTAATTATGTATTCTTGTGTTATTATTTAGTGGTTATCCTGGAGCTTATGATGCTGTCTTTCACTTACTGCATTTTACCTTACCTTACCCAAGCAGTTTTAGGACTTCCCAAACAATACAAGAAACTTGTAAGTATTTAATTCCATTTTCACTTTCTTACCCATTTTTTTTAATGCTAAGATATTCTTGTTTAACTAAAATACATTTAAGATAGTCAACATGTTTATAAGTTTTTTGTTTAGTTTTATTGATTTAAATTTTTAAAAAATACATGACAGCGGAATGCATGACGGTTCTTATTACACATATAGAGTACAATTTTTCATATCTTTGTATATACAGTATGTTCACGCCAATTCATGCCTTTATACATGTACTTTGGGGGGTTTTTGCATTACAATTCTTATTACACATATATACACCATATATCTATATATAGATATATAGATATATGTTTATATATAAAGTATGTTGACACCCAATTTGAGTCTTCATACATGTACTTTGGATAATGATGTCCATCACATTCCACCATCCTTGCTAATCCCCTGCCCTCTCCCTTTCCCTCCCACCCCTCTTCCCTATCTAGAATTCATCTATTCCTCCCATGCTCCCCCTCCCTACCCCACCATAAGTCATCTTCATATATTTTACTGCTAACATAAGATATAAACAGCATAAGACATTATTATTGTTGTTGTTTTAAAGAGTCAATACAATATTATCTTTACCCATACATGTATCTTTCCATTGCACTTTATTGTTTTATTGTTTTATATCTTTATTTCTTCCTGCAATTTCTGTCAAGGATCACTTTTCTTCAGCCTGAAGAACTTCTGCTAATGGTTTTTGCCCTCAGTGTGCTGGTATCAAACTGTCTAGTATTTTCTTCAACTGAAAAGTTTTTATATAGCCTTCAGTTTGAAGGCTATTTTCTTAAAATGTCTAATTACAGATTTTTAGTTCTGTTCTTTCAGCTCTTTAAAGATGATAGTTCTTTGTCTTCTGATTTTTAAATTTGTGTTAAAAAGCTGGCCATTATTGCTACTTTTTAGGATGATGTAATTTTTTTTTTGTCCCTGTCTACTTTTGAGATTTATCTCTGGTCTTTACCAGTCTTTGACTAATTTTGCTTTTATAACAGTTCTTTATATAAATATGTTTAAGCCTTTTTATAAAGATTTGTATAATTGTAGTGTCTATAATTCTCAATTTATTAAGAGGTAAAGCAAAGGAAAATTGTAGACTTCAAACCCAGTTAATACCATTAGCACTTCTCAGCAAGAGAATTCTGAACCAATAGAATAATAATGAGTTTCATCTTTAAAAGCAACCTAAAAATATTGTGACTTTAGGAGAAATAATCTCCTCAAGAAAAATACTAAAGATTATAAATTCTTTTAGTTATAAAGGTTACCATCTAATCCATCTGAATTGGTAACTTCCTAAAATTAGCAATTCTTGGGTTTTTATCAAATATAAGGGTCTCATGATTCACCTATTCTGTATTTGGAAATTTTCTCACTTGATAAAATTTATTTACATCATTTACTCATAGTCCTTTCAAGGTCACCTGTGAACATGCACCAATGAGGAGAAATTTGAGTTACCTGATTAGCGCATTTCAGACTGAAGTCAAATAAGGCAAACTTTTGCCTTTCTTGTTTCAGCTCTTATATTAAAATCAAGTATCCTTTTTATAGTCTCTTACTGCTTGGTTGTCTACATTTTTGTACAATTTGTTAGTTATTTTGATGTTTTAAAAGGCCCTTGTGTATCATGTTTAAGTGCAGACTATATCCCTAGGCACAGAAAGGCCATCATGTGTCTCATGGAGAAAATACATTTATTAGAGAAGCTTCATTCATACATAAATTATAGTGCTGCTGGCTGTGAGTTCAGTGTTGGTGCATCAACAAATATGGATTAAATAAGTCATATTTAAACAGAAACATACATAAAACAATCCTCTATATTAGTTTACAAAAATGTTGTACCCAAAGCTCATAGGAACCTAGCCCTGTAGTTCCCCTAAGAGCAAAAATGGCATCTGTAAAGAACATGACTTTTATGAATAATGAGAGTCAGCTATAAATGGACAAGTAATAAAACTGAACATCAAAATACATGGGTATTTTCAAATTTTCTAGCTATGAACTGGTTATTGCATTAAGTCCAATGTAAATTCGATTTTCAAAAAATAGCTTGACCAATTTTAAAATTTTTTTTAATTGTTGATAGGCTTTTATTTTATTTACTTATTTATATGCGGTGCTTATAATCGAATCCAGTGCCTCACACATGCTAGGCACGCACTCTACTGCTGAGCTACAACTCCAGTCCCCCCAAATAGTTTAACTTTTAATGATATACTCTGCAAAAATAAACAACTGGATGAATTTTTTAATAAAAACAAGTTAATTCCACCTTTCACTCATTTTGATAGAAGAGGAACATTACCTTTCTATACACTTCTCAGCTGAAACATATTTACTCTTGAAATGGAAGCAGCCACCCATACTTGCTCCTCCTATCTCCCAAGGTATAAACATTTGTGATAACAGGCCATGGATTTGGGGTTACATTCTGTGCAGTCACATTAAGTGGCATTTATTCTTCATTGTCCTCACTCTACCTAGGAAGCTGAGTGAAGATGGTCGTACTAGACTCAGGAAGCCAGAGTGCAGTGCTGGAACACAACTCCGCCACTTACCAGCTATGGGGACATGTAGTCTGTCCCTGAGGTTCTTCAACTCCGCCGCTTATCCACTGTGGGGACATGGTCTCTGTCCCTAAGGTTCCTCATTGACAAATAATGTTGGAAATAATACTACCTCAAAGAGTTGAGAAGAGGGTTAAATAAGTTGACATTGATAGAGCACTCAGAAGACCGTAAGTATCATTTTTAAGATGTGTAATCTGTCATTATTGTTATATCATAACAACCCTATATAAAAGACAAAAACACATTCGGTGATATGATAGTGGCTGAATGATCATACAGAAGAAGTCTAAGTGTCTTGAAATTTGGTTGACTCTGCAGGACTCTCTCTTCCTCTTGTCCCTGCTCAGCATAAACATTATAGGTCATCGAAAGAGACGTTGATCGTCTACTGATCAAATCTATACATGATGTAAAAACAGAATGAATTAAACCCAAAATTGTTCTTTTTCCCTTGTGAATCATATACTTTACTACTACCAAACTCTTCTAAAAGCTGAATCTGATTTACAGTTCCTCCCTAGAGCCTCTCATGATTCTCATTGCCGATACAGATTTGAAACTCTTTATTGACATTGTCTCCATCAAAGATTTCCTGATTTGACCCTCTCCATATCAAGAGAAACCACTTCCAAAACTATGAGAGTCAAGAGTTCTGCCATACTCTCTACAAGGAGCACACCTAGAGGACTGGTTGGTTTTACTTCTAGATAAAATATTGCCAAAACATCATCACCAATTTAAGCTTAACTAAAAGATAAGAGGAAATGGGACCCAACACAAAGTCTTTATGAACAATTTATGGTTCAGCCTTAGGAAAGATAAGTGAATAGGGAAGGAGAAATTGGGAGTCATGTTTCTATGCCTGTTATCCAGGATGGAATGACCAGTGCTCTGGATGCTGCTGTGTTAAAACAGAAGAAAATGAGCAAGGAACACAAGAAGGTGAATTTCTGTTCAACAGAAAACAACTTTACAGTGATAATAACCTGTTTGAAAACTACCTCAAAAGAAAGTCTCATTTTTTTTAACGAGCTAAAGAAGCTGCCTAGCATTTTTAGAATGATAGTTTTGATGAATAAAGTAGGAGCTGGGAGAATATGTAAAGTAAGGGCAATCATTTAAGACCAAATTCTGAATCATATCCTTTATGGATAATCATGAATATGCAGTGCTCATGGGCTTAGTCTCCAAACGCTTTCCAGGTAGTAAAAAGGAAATTGAAGTACATAAAGAAATTTATACATCTTAATACACCTTTCTTTTTCAAATGAAAAAGATTTCTTATAAGCTCTCTAAATAACACAAGTGAGTTATAGCTCCAAGTTTAAAACTTGTGCAAACACAGTGATAGTGTGTCATCAAAAATTGAGGGTCAGTTTTAATCTCATTCTTTACAAAAGACCATGTTTTAAAAATTCAATTTGATGCAATATTATTACCTTCACAATTCCATTTTTGTGTGTGAACTTCCTGATTGATTTTTAATCCAGTGCTTTTTAAGAGGTCAATTACAAATGGCTAATTATCAGAGTAAACCAGGAATTTGTAATAGAGTACCACTGCTGAGATTAAATAGTCTACTCCTTGGAGCTCAAGGTTAACGCTCAGTCATGAAGTAGAGACAAACACCCAATTTGGATCCCAAGGAAATTTATATGTGCTTACTAGAAATAATGTGTTTCCCAACATAAAAAGATGATTAACCAAACACTTACTGTTTACTCACTGTGAATTTGGATACAGCAACCTGCCAACCACTAATTCATCCCTGTGTTTTACTTAGAGCTGCTTTAAGGCTGAGAATGTTTTTGTAGCCAATACTGCCAGGGCCTCATATAAAAACTCTCAGCACTCAGATTTCCTGGTTGCAGGGTTCTGGCCATAAAAGTATCTGCAACTCTCAAGAGAGTTTTTTCAACTGTGGCACCATGTTCTGCCTCATGCTAGGTGGGCTAGAGTGGCAGGGGAGTTTAGACCTTGGTGGGTATCCCCAACTAATGTGGAGATTGGTGGATAAATATTCCAGATTATTTGTCCTTTGAGTGGAACAATTCAGGGTGACTTCTATACTGTCTCTGAGATGTCTCCAGTGGACTTGAACCAAAAACAGTAGCCAGATTTTTAGTTACCCAGTATTGGTTTCCTTTCCTCCTTCTCTCTTTTGTAGAACTTCCTATTGGTGCTTCCTGGGACCATCTCCTAATAAACTACCTGTTCTCACTTCCTAGTGTCAGATGTCAGCTTTGGGGAAATCAACCTGAGGTATTGCTATCTGCATACTTGAATATTAATAGGATTTTTATTTTAGATCTATTTTCCAAATTTTTATTAATGTGGCAATTTTACTTTTAAGGCTTAAAAAAAGTTACACAGACAAGAACATGCAAAAACTAGTATATTCAACAGTAGATGAATTTCACTAAAAAATGATGAGTAAAAGAAGGCATAACAAAGGGACACTCAATATGACGGATAAATATTCATTTTCTATGAGCTGGTGAGATGAATCTTGAAGGTTGCCAATCAGAGCACATGATGCTTTTAGGAAATCACACCAAGGAAAGATCCTGGGTACTGTTTCCTGTTGTACTCATTGATTGGAGTCATGGATATATGGGTGTATCTATTTTGCGGTAATTCACCAAGTTCTACCCTTATTTTTATGTGCTTTTGTTTGTTTGTTTCTATATTATTTTTCAACAAATTTTATTTTTAAAATGAGGTTACAATTAAGTAGTCCTGAGTGTTCATCATCCCCAAAATATTCTTTTCTAATTTAATTTTATCTTGGATGGCACAGGAAAAAAAATTATATGAATGCCATTTAACCCATTACAACATACTCTAATTTATTATCTCCCCTCAGATTCTCAAAATGAATATGCCAGCCATAATTATTCCTGAATATATTGATTGACTTTATTGCTCACAAACTGGTGATCGTTTAACATTTTAGAAAAGGCAAATCCTGACTGATGTTCGATTAAAGCTTCAGACTCATGTGTTTTCCATGTTCACATATGGCCTTTGAAAAGGATTAACACACCAACTATTGTTATCTTCTAATCTTAGAAAAGCTAGAAAAGTAAGATTTCAACAGCTGCTTTAGGTACAGAAAGCACTATTCTCTTACAATGTACAAGAAGAATCTCTAAAAACCAAACAATCAAAAATTTTAAAAAGAAAATGCTACCATAATATACTGCTGAGAAAATATTTGATAAAGAAAAGTAAGGGAGAGAAGTGTTTGTATATCCTGAACACCATTCACAAATTGGTTTTGTAGAAAATTACATCAAAACACAATTAATTTAAACCCCATGGTTGATAAAATTTAATGTTTTCCTCACTCTTAAAGGAAGGCATTTTCCTAACCAAAAAAACCATTCTCTACTGTTTCTTCTCACAAGTTTCCTATCAACTGTCATGGATGGATTCTCTTGCAAGGTCGCTTACATTAACATCCTGCAATCTTTCTGTCTCTGGGACTCTTCCAGTCTGTGATATGTTGATACAGGGGTGAGCACATGCTATATCCTTTTATCAAATTTTGCCTGCCTCTCCATCATATGGAGACCTCATCACAGCACAAACTGCTGCCTTACTCTGCCCCAGAGCTTCTGATTCAGTAGGTCTGGGGAGGAAATAGACACCTTGCATTTCTTAAATTTCCTGGGCAGTGAGGTAGATGCTGGTCCTAGGGCTGCACTTTAAGAACTGAAGCCCAATATTCCATTTCTTTGTAATTCATCAAGTGCTCTAAAGCCTAGTCTCCCTTGTACACAAACCTCCAAGATAATCATTTACTTCGGGGCTCTTTTGATAGCTTTCCCAGGAAGCAAAGAGCCTAGTCCATGTAGCATTGTTGCCAGATACTCACTTTCATTTTCCATTCTTTTATCTCTGAATAACTCCCAAGCTTTCCAAGTTCAATATTACTTTTTAAAGAATTACTTTCAAAAACCTAATCTTTATCCCTCTCTCCTCCCTTGGTGTTCCTTCCTACCTCTAAAGAAGGCTTCTAGTTACATATTCTATTCATCCCTTTTGTTTTAGATGCAAAGAATTTGTCAGGACTCAAGCTATGGTCTCCAGGAGAATCATGATTATGTTTCCGAGATATCACCTCCTCCCAGTCTCAATTCTTCCCATGCTTACATTAACTACTTTCCTTTTCAATCTCATGTCCATAATTGTATTACATGACTCAAAGTTCTTTTGTTAAATAGCAACAACTTCCTGCCTGCAGTGTTTACTCATTCTCAGCACTTCTTTCTCAGCTAAGAAATGATTCACACTGCTTCTGAAATCTATCAGTTGGTAGCACCAGAATGTTCCACCACCTTATTTGCTTTCATTGTTGACCCTGAAAACATGTCACCCCAAAGCCTTGTCATCCTCTTCAAAGTACACCATGCAGATCAAAACTCTCAATGTGAATTAAAATTGACCTCTCCCACAAAACAAATCCAGATAAACTGCATCTCATTCAAGATAACTTTAGCAAACTTTGGTAGTGGACACAATCTAAACATACCTGTGCATATGTGTCTCTGGGGATGTGCTCATGTATGTGTTGTCTATTCTGGTTTTTAAAAATTTCTCCAGGTAAGGGTGTCAGTCCCTCTTTATTTCCTTTGCTATTTGTACCATGTACACAATAGCGAAACCAAAGATGATACTGGTATTGAAAATAAGGATCCAGGTCCTCATTCCCCTTTTGAAGATTTACACCCGAGAAAAGCCAAGGCAAAAGCAAAAAAGTTTTATTTAAAGGATAGAACGGAGAGAGAGACAAAGACTCCTGGTAGAGGAGAGGGTCCAAAGATGATACCCGAGGGAGTGGAGGTGTCCTGCCCCTTTTAAGGATTTCAGATTTCCTTTATTCTCATGCACTCTCCTCTTATCCTGCCTTCTTGGCCAAAAGTTAGAATGATCCAAGGGTGAAAAGAGCAGTCCAGGAGAACAGGCAGGAAGGGAGCCCCCCAGGGGGCATTCATTAACAACTCCTTGCTGGGGGGAACAATTTCCTGAAGGCAGGTAACCTTGGCAACAGGTTGGGGGAGAGGGAAGTGCACTGGAGGTATTAGCATGTTATTTCCTTTGAATTAGCCACCATCCTCCTGATCTGATCATTCATTATATACACTGCCCTTTTACCTGGGCCTCAATAGTATCATGCAATTTACACTTTTTTTTTTTTTTTTTTTTTTTTTTGAGTTAGAAAAGTTTGACACAAGCACTTCATGCAGGAATAACCAGTGGCTACTAGATTCCATCTAACCTCCTGAACCACATTGGTCTTTATGCTACTGGTCATAAATTCTATTTATTGCTGCACTAATGGGGAACAATTATCTTAACAAAATGTGGCATTTACCTGCATTATTGGTATAAATTATTTTGGATTGAGAACCACTGGAGTGTAAAATTTTTAAGTCAATTTATATAAATTTGATAAAAATTCAGGTTTTAAACATAGATGGAAGATCAAATTGTAGTCTAGAGAGAGTATGAAAAGGCAGGCAGGTGCAGACAAACAAACAAATGGATAGACAATCCTATTAAATTCTAAAAGAAAAGAAGTACAACATAAATATGGGATGCGTAAAATGTAGGTATAATAGTATGGTACTAGGAAAGGTTACATTGGATTTCTGTTACTCTCATACCCTAGGAAATATAAGTTCATTTTATATAAGCTAACGTGAATAATGGATGAGGCTTCTTTATGCAAGGTTTGTTGATGGAATTCATTTTCTTGATTATACATTTTGTGCCACATACCACATCTGAAAAGACAGTCCTTCCTGCCTCCAAGGCATGCACAGTGTATTGCAGAGGAAAAAAACTAAACTAAAATAGGATGTATAAGTACTTTAGGTTACAGGATCAGAAACTGGATTGCAGCACATGGGGACTGAGAGATGAGAAAATAAGTCTGTACTATTCCTTCAAGTTGTTTGGTGAAGACTTAAAAGTGTGGAAGGCATAGAATAAAAAGAAAGGTTATTTTTTTTAAAATAGGATAAAGGAGATGGTTTTAAGGTTGGCATTGGGGTGGCTAATAAAAGGAGCAATAGTGAAGTGACAGGAAGGAGGGAAATTGATGGAGAGTGACAGATTGTTGGAGAAAGGAAGGAAAAAAGGACCAAATGAACAAAGGAATCTAGAACCAGATAGGGGAGGAGAGGGGGGAAATACCCTTCATTTACATCTCGTAAGATCAGCAAGACCAAAACACAAATCAATGCTCCAGTACCTTATTCTTCCTTACATGGAGTCAGAAGCCCTCTTTTCTTCCTGCTCTTTGTATCATAATTTATATCTGCAAAACACCAAGACTTCTGCTTTGGAAACTACAAAGATAAATTATGCTGCTTCTGGCTTTCTTACCTTTCCTAATGCCTAACATTGCCTAAGTTGTCTCCCTTCCACCATTCATGCCATTTGGTCATGATCAAAGGTCTCAGGTAACCAAGTGTCATGAGCATGGGTATCCTCGCTAATAGAAAAAGACAAGACATAAAATCTGGGAAAACAATCAAGCCTGCAGAATATTTTTTTATATGGTGCCAGGGATCAAACCCAGTGCCTCACACATGCTAGGCAAGCACTCTACCACTGAGCCACAACCCTGACCCCCAGACTATGTTCTTTTAATTGTGAAGGAACAGAAACTTATCTCAAGAAGTTATCTCAAGTAGATAAGTAAATAAATAAGCAATGCTGAAGTAAATTAAATTAAAAGAGATGCTTTAATATATTAACCATATTTATACTTTGGGGCACTAATAACATCAGAAACCCCTGGGGGAAACCCTATTAACTTCATTCATTCTACCTCCTCCACAAGCAGAGTGCTGTCTCTTCCACAGTGGGCCCCTTAGTTACCAACTGGCTTCTGCTTACTCTGTTTCTGCACTGGAGTTACTTAGTCTATAAAGTACCACTTCAAAACTGATCTCTCTCTGATTCTTCCAAGAATTTTCAGGTAATTATCACAAGGCTATGTGGATCATTTACTTAGGTTTTTGTTTTTAGTTCCAATTTAGAGGAAATATTGACTGAATTCATTTCCTCATACCATCGCATAGATTGTTCCCTAATCTATAAATTTGTTGGTAATTTTCAGATAACTTTGGGCCAAACAGTTGTGGCAATGGGGCCAAGGTCCCATGATAAAAATAGGATTATTCATCAAGAAGAGAGAATGTGGCATGGGCATGACAGATATTATAATGGTTTGGCTTATCCAATGCAAGATGGTGTTCAAGGCATATGGGACTACTGATTCCTAAACTGAAATGATAGAAATTATGAATCAAAATTTTAGAAACCAACATTTTTCTATTTAAACTGAGATAGTAGTGAATTGGCACAGCAAATGAGTGAAAGATCTCCTGATAGAGATTGTTAGCTTCTCACAATTCAAGAGGATGAAGCATCGGACAAGAAGAGGGCTACTGGATTCTTGCTCTGATAGCTCACTTAAGACCAGGTGAGTATGTATGAAATTGAAATGTATGAAACAGAAATGTCTCCCAGTCTGATGGGACTCTTCCCTGAAATAATGGCCATTGGAACCAGAAGGAATACAGGATGCAGTCACACCATGTCCCTGAATCAAAGGTGTGCTAAAGAAATTTACCTGGGAACTTTGACATCAACAATTATGAGAAAAGAATAGACAAAAACAGAATGAAATATTTCCTTTTGGAGATACCTATGATTTATTCCTTCCCCCTCTATTTCTGGCTCCGAAGATTACATTTTTCAATACAATAGCCCCCAATCACATGTGGCTAATTAAATTGAAATTAGTTAAAGTGAAGTTAAATTTAAAATTCAGTTCCTCAGTGACACTAGCCATATTTCAATACAGTAGCCACTAGTCACATGTGGCTAGTGATCACTAAGGTGGAGAGTACAGATGTAGAATATTTCTTTCCCAGAACATTAATATGCAAACAGTAATAAACATCAAATTATTTTGATGAATTTCAAAAGTCCATCTGGAATATATATTTATGAGAATCATAAAAACACTAAAACAGGAGAAAGGTAGGAGAACTTTCACTGAAGGAATTTTAGAATATATGTAAATCTGCTATAATTAAAACAACATTAAATATTAAAGAAATAGAACCATAGATCAGTGGACAATTAGTACAGAAATATATTTAAATATACATGGGAATTGCAACATCATAAAATATGTCTTTTTAAATCACTAGTATCAAAATATTGGTAATAAGTTTTGAAAGAAAACAAAATAATGATTTGCTACTTACTGCACATCAATAAAAAAAAATTTCCAGATAAGATTAAAGATCAAACTGCATTTAAAACAGTTTAATAATCTTGGGATGAGAAAGATGGAAAAGAATTCTTAAAGAAGACATGAAATCATGAATAACAGGCATAATTATGGATTAATATTGGGAAAAAATCCTGAGTCAAAGACTTGCAGATGCAAATTTAAATGGTTTGTTTTGCAATATGCCTAATAACAAAAAGAGATCATCATTTGGAAATGAATTTAACATGTTCTGAATTTCAAGGATAAGGAGAAAGTTCTAAAAGGAATCTAAGCAGAAAAAAATATAGTTTCCCAAAGGAAAGAACACATTCTGGTCAAGATTCCTTTGAATAGCAACAATAATTATATAACTAAGCAATAAAAATAACTTCAATTCTGAAAGTATTCTGAATTAGAAAAAAAAAATAGTATAGGCCACTTTGACCACAATGCAATAAAAGTAGGAAATACTTTTAAAGTCCAATTTTTAAAATCCAATTGAATAGCAATTTTAGGAAACAAACCCACACTGTTCTAAATAATTCCTAGGACTAGAAAGATTAAAGCTATAATTACAGACTGTTTAGAAAATAAGTATAATGAGGAACCTTTGGTGCCTGAAGATGAAGAACTTGCTTGACCTGCTGGATTCTTTAAAATATAATACTAATAAGATTGTGAAGTAAAAAGAAATGAGAATACTCAAAGAATTCATCTATTATACTCCCCCTTGCAGGAAAACAAAGAAGTAATCTTCTGAAATCTTCCACTGGGACAGGAAAGAAGAGCCCATCTCTGTTTTATCCTTAAACTCACCAAAAGCTGTACAAGCTGGTGCTTGGGTTTCCCATCGCTCCTTCCATACTGCAAAAGCAGTTATAGCCTCAGGGAAAGTCAAAGAGGAAAAAACAACTAGCAATATTGGACATTGAACATGCAATAGTTGAAAATACAAATGCAATAGATGAAATAAATTGCAGAATTGGAGTCTATAAAAGCACAAGAAATGCAAACAAATGAATCAAGGAACCCCTTTGTTTTTGTTTTCTTGGGTTAATTCACTTTGTGCTTTTATCCTTTCCAAATTCATAATCCTTGATTAATGTGTTTGTTTTTTAAATGTGTTATATATCTTTAAATGTGATTAGACTTAAGAACCAATTGTATTTGAGGATATTTAAAATTTGTGTGCTATTCTCATCATGGTATAACTGTCTTGGAAAAGTTTTAGGAAAATATTTTATTTTCCTGCTTTGTGAATTACCTATGTGTATGTGTGTATATGTATGTATATGTATACACACACACACACACACACATATATATATAATATTTTTTAAAATTTTTTAAATGAAAATTAAGAGACATGATGAATAGAATTAGATACTAAAAGGTAGATAATAGAAGTCCTTGAAAATGACAAAAGGAAAAAAAATATGAGATATTTGAAGTTAATTATGACCTATTCCCCAGATTACAGAATGATCAATGACCTTTAAATTCAAAGATTTATAGAATTAAAAATGGAATAGTTAAGAAAACCACTCTATACACAGTACAGTAAAACGTAAGACTATCAACATCATAGATAATGAGTGACCTTTGCTTCTTATGCTCATTTGTTTCTTGCATTGACTGTATGATTAGAAAAATAGCACAAAATAACTGGAAAAGTTAGGAGTCACCTTCCTCAGAAATCCTTCCCCACCCAACTCCTTCTGAGGACAGATGAAAGGTTCCTATTTCAGAGTCCACAATATCCTGTTCTTATCTCATAAATTGCTTTTACTCTATTATGTACATCCCCACTTACCAGCATGTTGGGTGGTGAATATTAACCAGGGTGACACAGCAAAAGCTTGGGACATTTGTATTTGTTAATCTGCTTGCCCTGGTCCTACTGCAGGGTTACTGATCCTGAATCTTTAGGACTATAGTATAGCTTTTTAAAAATACTTCAAGATTTGCCTTGGCTAAAACCACCAACAGGGAGGAAAGACGCTATGTGTGCATCTCTACATTCCCAGGAGTTACACAGTGCCTGGTGTATATAAAAATAATCAGAAAATTATCTGTTGAATGATCACACGAAATGTAGATGTGCATTGTTTCGAATGACGGCTGAATGACATTCATGTCTCTGACACTCATAGCAATTTGTTTTGTAGTCTGAAAACCCAACATCATTTGTCAAACCTACTCTTAAGTCATCAGTGTGATCTAACACTGCCACACAATTTGTGTCAAGGATCAAGCTTTATTTCACTACTGACATACTATCTGGAATCTTGGGTGAAAGTGAAATTTAAATGCTATATTTGGGGTAACTTTAACAGAAATCACTCCTGTATCTTTGCATTCCAGATGCAGCTGTGACTACAAATTGTTTTAGTCCAGGGATGAGATTTCCCACTTGTCCTAGACTAATACCATAGAGATTTCTGGTTTAAAAAGGTATTGCATTTGGGATCTCATAAACCAAAAAGGGACTAAAATTGCTTAATGTATCAAGAAAATAATAACTTGTCCTTCTTTAGAATTTCAAATGAGAGTAGTGAATGTTGTCATCCCAAGTGGAAGATGCTCCAAAACAACTACTTATATCCAATTATTTATTTTGGAAAGAATACATGTACGGGTCTCCACCCATAGGGAATATTTAAATTCGTTAAATAATCAAATGTTTAGGACAATCTGGACAGTTCTTTGACAGTTTGGTACCTTATAAATGTCTATTGTTCTCCAGTTTTCAGAGTTTCTTCCTCTGTATTTTCTCCATAGGACATTTATAGCCAATCCACAGGGTTTGTACAGCAAGGATTATTATTGTTCCTTCATTACAAATGAACACTTGAAATTTCATCCTGATAAATGATTGACTCAGAGAGGCCTAGAGACCTGGGATGGCCACTAGGTCATCTGAACCCCTGAGTTGGGCTCTCTCCATCACTCCATAGTTCCCACAGGATTCTGCCCAAATAAGTAAGGGAATGCGGGCAGTTCTACATATTCCATTGTCTTTTACTCTCAAGTCTACTCCTCACTTCTTTCAACAGGTATATCTGGGAATAAGCTAGTCATCATTCATATGAAATCTAAAAGATAATAAGCAAAGGACACGATGCAATATCAAGAAAAAAGAACTTTCACTCATGGTTGGGATATACTTCTTATGTGTTATATCCACATGAATAAGTTTCCTCTTCCCACATGTTAGGACATAATGTTTGCACTCACCACCCCCCGCACACACACACACCCAAATTCATATGTTGAAATCCTAACTTCTAACATGATGGTACTGGGATCTAGAGCTTTAGGAAGATAATTAAGGGCCTTATAAGAATCTAGCTCTCTGCTCTTTACCACATAAGGATACAACAAGGCAGCCATCTGCACAACAGGAAGCCGACTCTCACCAGACACAGGATCTGCCAGTACCTTGATCTTGGATTTTCTGGCCAACTGAACTGTGAGAAATAAATTTCTGTTGTTTAAGCTACCCAGTCTTTGATATTCTGTTATAGCAGTCCAAACTAAGGCATTATAATTTTAAAAAATGCTTAAAAATCCTAAAAGCCAATTAATATCTTTAAAATTATTCAGAGTTTCCAGCTAACATTAATATAAAGCCCTTAGTATGTGCTGGAACCCTGGATCTTTCTACAAATCTCACTTAATCCATGCCTCAGTCTTATGACCCTGTGCTTACATTGTCCCTGCTTTCACAAGAGGTAAATGCAGAATGCACACTCATAACCACCATGCTCAGTGCCAGCAATAATCATAAAAATATATTAACATGACCCCATGCCAAAACTAGTTTTCATAAACAGTGAACTGTCCATGATTCAGGTGGGAGAGAAAGGCAGAAGCAGAGTACACAGCTGAGGGGTATTTAAACTTTTATGCCCAGGGGGAGCTCTAAAGCAGATGTGGAAATTGGTGGAGGAGTTCATCACAGGACTCTGTTATACCAGTGGGAGAACTGGTAATCCATAGGCTGAAGCAGGAATTAGTGTCAGTGAAATGTCACTTAATGAGAACAGTAGATCCCTCAAGAAAAGAGAAATTATAAGTTAAAGATTCATCTATTTTACAAAATTCTTCACAAAATGCATGTAACTGACTAGATATGCAAGAGGGACAGATTAATGATGCTTTTAGAGCTTTCCTGTTTCTGGACTTTGATACTAATTTGGGCTTGCTTTTAATTTTTAAGATAAATTCCAATAGAGGTAGAATGAACAGCTGATTCCTTCTGGTTCGGTGGGCTACTTTTCCATTAGATTTTATATTTTTTCAGGCAGCCATTAGCAGCGTTCCAGGACTGGGGTGTCAGATAACATATGCCAGGCAGATCAGGCAGCACATCAGTGGGCCAGCAATTCATTCATCCTGTTCCCCGATTCATACAGCTGAGCCCAAGATGCAGCTCCTGTCGGCCTTAAAACCTCCCTCTGACTCATTCTTGGATTGTCTCTCTGAGACTACGAAGCAGAACAAGAAATACCTGAGGCGCCAAAATCTGCACATTTCATTTCAGACCAGTTCAGACAGCTGGGTCTCCAGAGACTCTGGGCCCATGCACGGAAGAGAAAAACTCCTGTGAGAATCAGCAGAATTCCCACATTGAACTGTTTTCTTTCCTCTTAGATCCAAGATGAATCCAATAGCCATATCTAGGGTTTCTTCCTTAGCCAGCTGCTTCAAGTTCACTCAGAGCTCTTTGGCAAATATACTGTGGAGGTCCAGACTGGAAATGCCTCCCTCAACTCCAATCTCCTGAGCAATGGGATTTCAGAGGCAAGGACACATTCATTCAGAATTTATTTCTTGAGTATATACCATAAGCCACACACTTGGATCAAATCCAGTATTTTACAGATTTGCATCAATAACTTGAAGGTTAAACTGCTTCAACCATATATGTTAAATCATGCAGGTGTAGTTGAGGTACAATAACAATGAGTCATCCCACAATCTATTGCCATACCGAAAATGACCATTGAACTGTAAATGGTGTAGATCTTACATCCTGAGTAAGAACAAGAAGAGGCCTGATCTTTACTATCATTATGCACGCATTCAAATTCTGTCTCATCAAAGGGGAATTATTTACAATTTGATATTCCCAATAAGTTAAAACTTTATAGATAAATAATCTCTAAATGCTAAGCCTTCAAATTTCTCATCCTAAGAATTACTTGAACCCAATTTTTTTTAATAGCACACTGCTAGATGGTAAATTAACAGTGGCCCTGTCTCTTTAACTATAGAAGAGCTAAGACAATATTTTTCTTTATTATAACCAATCTGAATTAAGATGGGCCTTCTACAGAGATAAACTTGAAAACATAGTTATAAATAAATATATAGATTAATAAGTGAGCAAGTCTAAAATCTTCATCTATCATAACATCCTCCTCCAGTATGAATGATTTCATTTGCTTTTTAAATAGATAAATACAAAAACAGCGTTTTTCCCTTGGCAAGAAAAAAATTGTTTTGTATTATTTACCTAGACTGCATCTGTGTTTCTAAAAAGGAACTGTAAATACATTTCTGGAGCAAGACATGTTTCTGTGATAATATGAGTAATGCTTCTGAAACACACTACAGATTATTAGAATGCTTTCCAGAAGCTGCTATTGAACTCAGTCAGTTTAGCAAGAATACAAGATTAAGATAAAGGTGCTCTCAGCATTTTCTACTAAATTTCCAGGAGAGTGCTACAACTGGAAGTCTTCCAGGAGAGCACACAGCAGAAGGTGAGGGCCAGGAGTGTCTCAGACATTCAGAGGGCAATCTGGTTCCAACCCACTTTGAGAAATACATAGGCCAGACCGCCCTCTTCAAGGGGCTCCTTGGTATGAACAGCCCAGTTTGTGTGACATCTGCAACCACACATACTGGGTTAATTTTCAGCTTGTTCTGAAAAATTTATAATATGGTTATCACAGCATCTTCTAATCAGTGTTCAACCTTTAATTGGACAAGCACCTCAAAGGATGCCAAAGAGAAATAAAATAGCTGATATCAGATAGATAGTCTGTGTCTTGTGCACATACTCTCCCAAGCAAGGCCAGATCTGGGAGAATCGTGCCTTATAGCGAGTTTTCTCACGTCTCTCAGATCCCCTAGGATTGTGTGGTGGTGGTAACACTCACTCTTCTAGATCATGACCTATTTATGACCAGCATTTACTGGGATCAATGATGTACCTTCATGGAACTGATGGTCTTATATGAGGAGGTGGGGAAATAGCAAATAAATGACAAACTGAAAAATGCCCCAATATGATAATTTGGTTGATTTCATATAAAGTTACAAATTTTATGAAGAGAGTGAGAAAGTGGCACTGATTTGAAGAAGGTGATCAGAGATCCCTTCAGGGAGCTCTGAAGCTAGTATGGCCAATAAGAGGGGGCCCCACATTGTGCAGACATGGCCAGGCCTTTATACTCCTGACTCCATAGGTCCCTGAATGTGCTCCAGTCTATAGCTATAGAATCCCTGAATGGACTGACAGCTCTGACAGCTCTTCCAAGGGGCTAGACATTGAAGATTTTCTTTTTTTTTTCATATATATATATTTGTTCTAATTAGTTATATACAACAGTAGAATACATTTTGACATATCACACATAAATGTAGTATGGCTTCTCATTATCTAAACAATTAGACCAAACAATTAAACATGATGTAGAGTTACACTGGTCATATGATCACATATGCACATAGGGTAATAATGTCGGATTCATTCTACTATCATTCCTACCCCTATGCCTCCTCCTTTCCCTTCCCTTCCATCCCTTCACTCCCCTCTAGGATATATAAAGAAATCTAAAATCTTAACAGTAAAAATCCAATAACCCAATCAACAAATGGGCAAAGGAACTGAAAAAGATAATTCACAAAAGAAGAAATACAATCAACCAACAAATATATGAAAAAATGTTCAACATCTAGCAATTAGCAAAATGCAAATCAAAATTACACTGAGATTCCATCTCACTCCAGTCAAAATTAAATTTTAAATGTAATTAATGAATTTAATTAATTACTTAGTTAAATTTTTAATTTTAATATCTTTTAAATTGGACTGTATCTTACTAGTATCAGAATCATAATAATATAAGCAATAATAAATCTTGGCAAGGATGTGTGGTAAAAGGTACACTCATACATTGCTGGTAGGATGGCAAATTGGTGCAACCACTCTGGAAAACAGTATGGAGATTTCTCAGAACACTTGGAATGGACCCTATTTGACTCAACTAGCCCACTCCTCCGTTTATACCCAAAGGACTTAAAATTAGCATACTGCAGTGACACAACCACATCAACATTTATAGCTGCTCAATTCACATAGCTAAAATATGGAACCAATCTAGGTGCCCTTCAACAGATGAATGGATAAATAAAATGTGACATATATACACGATGGAATATTACTCAGCCTTAAATAAGAATGAAATTATGGCATTTGCCAGTAAATGTATGGAACTGGCAAAGCAAAATAAGCCATTCCCAAAGATCCAAAGGCCGAATATTTTCTATGATATGTGGATGCTAATTCACAATAAGGGGCTGGAAAGTAGGTAATGGAGGTAATTTGGATTAGCAGAAGATCTTTCTTTATAGAAAATCTGAGTGGGACCTCACAGCATCCGTGTGAGACTTTAAAGCATAGGAGTTATACAACTTAGTTCACTATATTTCATCAATTCTAAGATGCAGTTTAGAGTTAAATTTTAAAATTTAAAGATAATTTTAATATCTTTTAAATTGGACTGTACATTACTAGTATCAGATAATCCTCATGGGTCAAATAGTCATCATTGCCTCTGCATCTATAAACATCAAAAGTGCTTGCACCAAAACTTACAGGTCTCAGCAATACGGAAGAAATGCCTGGACACAATATCTGCACCACTCTTTTAAGACACAGGAACCAAATGATTATGGGAAAAGGATGGAAGATGTCATGTCAGACAAGTTCAGCAATGTTTCAGTTTTCCTAACAAAAGAGTCAAAAATCAGCAAACCACATGAGTCTAGCACCATTGGTTTTTAGTTCTGTGATTTCCTTTAAAATAACAGTGTATTGCCAGGCTCGGTGGCCCACACCTATAATCCAGGTGGCTCGGGAGGCTGAGGCAAAGAATCTCAAATTCAAAGCCAGCCTCAGCAAAAATGGGAGGCTAAGCAACTCAATAAGACCTTTGAAAGAATGAACAAGGCTCGTAGTTGGAGCAAATGCCCGTTTATTGAGGAACAGTTCTGCATATTTATAGAGGGGGGGGGGTGGTTTGACAGTTGGCATGGGGTGCTTTTTTATTGGTGGATAAGGATCAGGTGAGCCAGCAGGGCTAGTCTGATTGGTGGGTAAGGATCAGGTGAGCCAGCAGGGCTAGTCTGATTGGTGGGTAAGGATCAAGTGAGCCAGCAGGGCTCACCATTGGACAGCAGGATCATGTGAGCCAGCAGGGCTCATCATTGGATGGCTCTTCTTGGGGGATGGGGAAGTTACTCTTTGGAGCAGGGGCAACTCCCAACAACCTTGTCTCTAAATAAAATACAAAATAGGCCTGTGGATGTGGCTCGGTGGTGGAGAGTTCCTGAGTTTGATCCCCAGCACCAAAAATAAATAAATAAACAAACAAATAAAGTTAAATAACAGTGTATCACTATGTTCTTGAGGAGAACACTGTACATCATCAGAGACTGAATTCAAAAGTGACCACCAAAAGAGTTGGCTTTGAATATGAATACCTTTATTTTATCTTTTCCCAATAGATCATTAATATTACACAGATTATAAAATAACTTTTCAAAATCTAAGTCCCTTTTAAATACCAATACTCTTTCCTGCATGACATCTTATAATATGGATTCCCAACTCCTCCCTTCCATCTCTCAGAACATTGGTGTCAATTCTTTTACTTAAACTATAATCACTTAATATAATGTTGCTATTATTGTTTTGAATAAAATTTTATCTACTAGAGCAGTTAAGAAAAAAAAAAAAAGAAAAGATGCTATCTTAATTTATCCCTTCTCTAATGTTCTTTCTTTTTTGTGCAGATAAGACCTTTGACCTATATCATTTTCATTCTTTCTAAAGAAATAATATTTCTTACAAGGCAAACCTATTGTGGAAAAACAATTCCCTCAATTTTTGTTCAAGAAAATCTTTATTACATCTTCACTTTTGAGAAATAATTTAACCAGACACTGAATTTTAGGTTGTTTGGGGTTTTTTTTGTTTTGTTTTGTTTTGTTTTGTTTTTGTACTGGGGATTGAACTCAGGGGCAGTCAACCACTGCACCACATCTCCAGCCTTACTTTGTACTTTATTTAGAGACAGGGTCTCACTGAGTTGCTTAATGCCTCACTATTGCTGAGGCTGGCTTTGAACTTGCAATCCTCTCCTGCCTTGACCTCCCTAGCCAGCTGCTGGGATTGCAGCCATGCGCCACCACACCCAGCTCTTCATCTTTAATTTTCTACAGTTTAAATATGATGCTGCTTTGTGTTCATGATTTGGGCTTCATGAGCTTGAACTTTATGGATCTATAATTTGGTATCTATTGTTAATTTTGGAAAATTCTTGGTCATTATTGTTTCACATATTTCTTCTGTCTCTTTCTTCTCCTCCTCTGGTAATGCCATTATATGTATTTTACACCTTTGTAGCCACTCTACACATCTTAGACATTCTGCTCCATTGTTTTCCTTATTTTTTCCTTTGCATTTGCGTTTTAGAAGTTTCTATTAACATATTTTCAAGCTCACCTTTGTTTTCCATAGGACTCTCCGATCCTCTGGTGAACCCACTCTCTATTTTGTTGCACTGATTCTAATTGCTAACGTTTTCTTGTGGTTCTTAGAGTTTTCTCTTCTCAGCTTACGTTACCCATCTGTTCTTGCATGTCATCCACGTTTTCAATTAGCTCCCTTGACATGTTAATTAGTTATTGTAAATTCCCAATATAATAATTCCAATACCTCTTCCTTACCTAAATCTGCTTCTGCCACTTGTTTTGTCTCTCAGACTTGTGCTTTTGGCCATTTGGCATACCTTGCAATCAATTTTGTGTTCTTGAAAGCCAGACATGTTATAACTTGTGAAAGGAACTAAGGTAGATAGGGAATTAGGAATTAGGCTGCTTACTATTTACTGTCACTGTGGGTGTCAGAGGCTAAAATTTGCTCTAGCGTCATTGTATTCTTTCCCTTGTGTTTGGATTTCCCTAGAAACTGCCTCCTAAAATAAAGTTAGGCTTTGCAGTTGTGCAATAATAATAATCCCTTGTTTTTACACAACAGCTCTATCTATGTGGTGATAAGGGTGGAGAACTAGAAGTTAAATATTCTACAATCCAATTACTACATCTCAGTCTTTTAGTGAACTTGTAACCCTGAGCTGTGACCTTCACAAAGTCTCTCTAGTTTTTTCCTTCCTCAGGTGAGACAAGAAGAATCGATGGAGCTGGAATTAGGTATTTCCTTGCCTTCATAGGTTGGTTAAGCCCTGGTACCTAGGATAGTAGTTTGCCCTATGACCACAGTTCTCTGATGGATTTAGACAGTGTTGTTGATTTTCAGTTTGTTCAGCTTTGTTCTTGTGTGATCAAGATTGACAACTTCTAAGCTCTTTGCTTGTCAGATCAGAAACCTTTCCTTAATCTTATGCATCTACAGTGATATATATGCCTAACAGAATCTAAAAGATATTTTCAATATGTTTAGAAATTTTATCTGCTAAAAAAAATCAAGTCATCCTTTAAATGGTCAGACGTTTTCTTTCTTCATAGTAAATAACAGCATAACCTCCAAGTCAGTCCGATTTTAATTTGTGGAGATACTGTAGAACACTTATTATCTGTTATTAAAAATAGACTGGACATAAGAGGTCAAGAATGGAAGTAAACAAACCCACAGGAGCTTGTTTTGATGTTTCAGGAAAGTAAGAAGGATGGATACCGTTCAGTTTCAGAGATTGGGTTTATAGTATGAAATGAATTGAATGAAGCTTTTCCTAATATGCCAAACATGTTCCTATGGGAAGAGACACAGCCTCTTTTAGGAGGTAAGAATCCACTTGTTTGTAGGTTGGGTCAGTCAGCCTGTCAAGATCTGTCCCCATCTCCAGAACTACGCAGCCAGATATTCAAGAGTCACTCAAGAGAATTAGGTGATTGTACTGAAGAGAAGTTTATCAAGATTGATAAAGTAAGACAAAAAGGTACAAATAGAAAATAAAGTTAGGAGAAAACCCCTACAATATTAAAATTAAAATATCAATATGAATTCACAGCTATTAAAAATATAGTTGCTAACTGTGTCCAATAAGAAAGCTTAGAAATAGCTAGAGCTTAGGTCTGAGTTTCTATGTACCAATTCCTACTAAAAGGAAGTGAGACTTTTTGAGGAGATATTTTTATTTACTTCAAATAAGTAATCCAAAAGGGAGGAATACAAGAGTCTCCTCTTTTTGGAAAAATGAATGACAATTAAAAATACAGAAACAATAATGTTTAAATTTCAGCATTAAGTGAACAATTGGTGGTAAAGAACTGTGAAGTGTCAGAGATTCTACACAGCTTAAAGGCTAAGTGAGCCTGCACAGTTCTATGGGGGATGGAGGAGACTGGAAACTCCTGGGTCAGAGTGAAATGATTTCATTAGTCAGCAGCATTACCATGTTTGCACTTATTTTCCAATGTCTCCAAAGGATAGAGAATAACTAAGCTAAATGTTAAGCATGCAGTAGGTTTGCTTCTTAGGTTAGGAACTCCAAACTTATTAGCAAACCTATTCAACCTATTTCACTGAAGGACACATTATCTTTATTATCTTCCCCTTGGTTCTGGAAGAAAACTCTATCTCAATCTTCCTAGGCTGTATGCTATGAAAATATAGAAAAATAAATAAATATAGAAAAAAAAAGCTCAGAACAAAAGCAATCAATGCATCTACTTACAAAATGTGCAGAAATAGGAAAGATCTATGAAGCATTTTTCTCCTAACATTTGTCACTACACAGGTTGTTTAATGATTGAAAAGAGAGAGTATCTACTTTATAGAATGACCTCATGGTCAGCCCCTTAATTAATAATGAAATTTTATATCACTGATAGAGGAAGAAGGTGTTACTGTATCCCTTTTGATGTTTTGCAATATGAGGTCATCTACATTAACTATAGTGTCATAATTTTTAATCTGAAACTCACCAAGCTTTTT
Organism: Marmota flaviventris; assembly: GCF_047511675.1. Classification (NCBI taxonomy): domain Eukaryota; kingdom Metazoa; phylum Chordata; class Mammalia; order Rodentia; family Sciuridae; genus Marmota; species Marmota flaviventris. The sequence goes on along the minus strand of NC_092501.1, from coordinate 100,543,979 downwards.
AGACCTAACACTCTATCTTCTAGTTTATTAATAACTTAAGGATAGAGGAACAAGTTAAAGGGTATCATGAAGAAACAATCATATGAATTCAGAAAACTCTTTAAAAGGCAGTTTAAAGGACTTCTTCAGGCTAAAAGTAACTTAAAAGCATAACAAACAAATGTAATATATAAAATTAAATTGGATCCCTGCTTGAGAAAAGAAAATAGCTACAAAAACATTCCTGGGACAATTAGGGAGATTTGGGTCTGAACCAAATATGAAATGATATTAAGTGCTTTTTTTTCTATTTTTCTTTATGCTGTTCTTTTTCCAGGAAATTCTTGACCATGTACTTCATCTTACTTTGCCACTTTTCTGGAATAACTCCTATTTCTTCTTTATGACTTAGATCAGGCTTCATCTTCTACCCACAGTTTTCTTAACCCTCCCTATTTTACAGACTATGTCACTTGCCTCTTTCCCCTAATAGCCCACACTTGGATATCATAATGTGTATTGCATTTTAATTACTGAATTATTTCTGTCTTCACCCATGAGAACAGCAAATATGTCTGCCTCACACTTACATCTTGTCTATTTCTTAATAAGTGTTTGTGGGCTGGATAGCTTGATAGATATAACTAATGGAAGTTACAGAGCAAATAAAAAGGACTTAATGAGCTAAAGATGCAAACACAAAAGGAAAAAAAAAGAGCACTCTCTAAATTTGGGATAAAAAGAACATCCAACAGGAAGAAGAAAACCAAGAGGCATTAATTTAGGGCCACAAACCTGAGCTGCATTGGAGCAATTTTATTCAGCAAGGAAGCCCATTTAATCATCCTGCCTGTAAACATTTCTAGTTGGTCTTACCCACACTGCCTTCGACCAGTTTACCCAAACTAATGAATTCTGGTTTTCTAGATCTAGCTTTAAGTTTTCTGCAATGATCTAAATCGGATGTCATTAATCATCAACTGAATTTTCTACTCCTTCTCCCAAGTCAGTTTCCAAAGCTCCATCTCTTGTCCCCACTGTTCTCACATATGACCCTTTTCCTCTGGTCTGTGTCTTTGTAAATGATGCCACTCATTCAGGCTAGCACCATCAGTCAGATCCAAGCTCCATTTCCTGTCTTTGATCAAGTCCGTCATGAAGTTCTTAGGCATCTAACTAGCTTCTTGGCCATCCTCACAGCCAAACTCAAAGATTTGGCAGCATGCTGGAAGAATAATTGTAGAGAAAATAGAAACATCATCCTACAGAACGTAGTATGATCTTGTTACTTCTCTGTCCATTTTCTAAATGGGCTAAATACAAATCAACATTAAAGGATACAACCTGCATTCACTACCGACCTTGCTAGCATTGTCTTCCAACATCTCCCTTCTTATCTCTTATACTACAGATAACCCAAGAAATTTCCCAATGAGCAGATTTTTTTCACATTTCTGTCTTCATTCACACTATTACTTTGCCCAAAGTGTTTTTTTCCTTCATATCTCATTGTTTTTGCCTATCAAAAATCTCATCCAAATATTAATAAAATAATACTCATTCTATAGTGAGCACTAAGAACAGTCAGCTGCAGAATTCATTATCCTCATTTAAAGCTGAGGAAAGAGATTGGAAAGGTTATGTAATTTTCTCAAAATCATGCAGCTAAAATTAAAGCTCAATTTTGTGCCCGAACAATAGGTACCAGAAAACTCAGCTTTGAAGAGTGAACTACCAAGGGCAGCTACTCTTCTCCATATTTTTGTCCATACTGTTTCAATATATAACACACTAGCAAGCTTCCCTTATTTTTTTATTACAATTTGCTTGCTTTGGGAATATTCAATCAGCTCTCTATCAAAAGCTTCAGATCAGCTCAGGTGTATTCTCCTTCATGACAGCTTCACACATTTCCCTACTCAGAATCACTGATTTTAAGATTGCCTACTTTGTGTTAGACTATTGGTACTTTAGGTATACTTTCAGTGATCCTCAGTAACCCTAAAAAAAGAACTTCATCTCCATTTTAGAATAAAGAAACTGAAATTAGGAAAAATTAACTTGCCTAAGATTATGGCACAATTCATAATATCAAAGCTGAGATTCAGCTTGTGACTTTACGCCAGAGCATGAATACTGTATGTCATACTGCTCCATCCCCACCTCCGCATTCCCACTGAAATTCTCAGACTCCACTAGGGGTCACATTAACTGTAGGTTCAGGGCCATGTACTGTTTACCTCTGTGTCTGCCACTTGTCTTTACAAATTAGCTAACTTTAGAATTTAATTAATACTAGCATTAAATTCATTACTGACAGAAACAAAAAAATGAAATGGTAACTTAAAAAAATAGAAAGGAGCTGGATACAGTGGAGCATGCTTGTAATCTTAGCAGTTCAGGAGGCTGAGGCATAAAGATTGTGAGTTCAATGTCAGCCTCAGCAACTTAGCAAGGCACTGAGAAACTCAGTGAGATCCTGACGCTAAATAAAATATATAAAGGGGCTGGGGAAATGTCTAAGTGCCCCTGGGTTCAATTCCTGATACCAAAAATAAGTAAATAAAATAAAATAAAAAGGAAAAGTACATGAGAAAAAGAGAGGAATTTCTAACCTTAGTATATCTTGGTATAACATTAATTATTGTATCAGAAATAATCAATTGCTACCTAAATATCACCTACAAAATAAAATATCTTATATGTTGTAATATTACTATGAGAAAAGATACAAAGTATTTCTTAACTTCACAGCCCAACACTAAGTGTTGACCATATATACACCGAAATAGTTCTTTATTTATTCATTTGTTTAAAAGAAGAAGTATGAAATTAAGATTTTTCAATGCATGAAACTTTAAAGCATTTGTAAATTTCAATGATTCCAATCTTAAATCACCAAATTATGAGATATATTTTGAAATGTTGACATCACACATCCAAGATTCATTAATTTTTTTCTCATCATTAGTTGAAGCATTAACAGAAAAAGACCCGCATTCCAGATTGCTGTTTACAAAATTTTTCTCAAGAATCTTGTTATGATTAATTTTATATGTCAATGAGACTGGACCATAGGATGCCTAGCTATCTGTTCAAACATTATTTTTGTTTGCATGTGTAAGGTATTTCTGGAAGAGATTAGCATCTGCAATGAGGGACTGAGTAAAAACAGATGGTCCTCCACAATTTGGGTGGGCATAGTCTAATCCATTGAAAGCCTAAATAGAACAAAAAGTGTAGGAATGTGAGATGCATAATCCCTCTGACTGACTGCCTAGCTGGGACATCAGTCTTCTCTTGCCCTTGATATTCCTCAGACTGTTGCCTACATCATTGCTTCTCTGGCTTTCAGGTCTTCAAACTACGCCCTGGGTTTATCTGGGTCTCTAGCTTACAGATGGCAGATTGTGGGACTTCTCAGCCTCAGTAATCACATGCACCATTTACTTATAATGAATACCTCCCTTTCAGGATTGACTATATCAGATATACATGTCTTTCTTCCCCTAAGACTTTTTTACTGAGAGCTTTGGTTCCCAAAGTGACATCAGAATATTTTCACTTGAGTCCAAGTTTCCCGCAAAGTCAACATTTCTAAAACTAAATATATTACCCTGTCCATCCACCATTCTTCCAAATCAAATGTTTCTGTCTTATTTTACCATTTCTGTTAAAAGTCTCACCATGATCTCCTTTGTTTAGATTTAGAACTTCATTTTCATCTTTAAGGGAAAAACAGTGTTTTGTTTTTTGAAGGTATTCCATTAAAAACCCTTACAATATTTACTTGTATAGACTTACACTTGGAGGAATGCTCTTTGTGAGGAATGCTTTTAAATAAAATTACCTTAAAAGAATTTCAGATGTCATATATATCAGATGGTTAATTATAAATAGGTCAGTAAAATTGTGTTCAACAGGTCAATTTTCAAAAGGTAGTTGAACAAATTCAGCTTCCCAGACCAACACAGTTTATTCCTCTAAGAAAACAAACACAATTCTCTAGAGTAAACATTCTTTAAAAAAGGTATTTGTTTGGGGTTCTTTTTTAACAATCAATTTCAAGTTTATAAAACATCCTTAGGACTTAGTAAAGCAAACCTCTGATTATTACAGAAAGGCCCCATGCCCTTTTCAGTAAACAGGTTGACAGGATACAAAAGATGACACGATACAGAAGAAATGTGTTTTGCTTTAGCTTCTGGCTTCATATAGGTACATGTGGATAATATCATTCAATTAATGGCAAAAATAATGCATACTTTTTTTACATTCATTACATGTTCAAATGATTTAGTAGAAACTTGACCAAGTTACTACAGTGACCATGGATCTTTCCCTCATAGATTTGCTAATTAATGGATAAGCTGTGTTTAAGTTATCTAAATTCAAAATGCAAACACAGATGCTTAGAAATGTCTCTATTCCTTTCTTAATGCACACAGATGTCCTTAATCCCACTCACATCCACACAACTCTGATTAATATTTGGTTCCCTCAAACAATGTAGGAGTCAAGGTGGAATTTATAATGTCATTTTGTTTTATTCCGTCTAATTTAACTTATTTTTTTAACCCAACCAGGAAATTTTCTAATTATTTTTTCACACACAAGTGCACATACATAGTCTTCAAGAAAAAAATAATTTCAGAGAAGTTGAATGTTAAGTATTCCCTTTGGATGTGTATAATACTCATTAACATATTAAAAAATCCGAAGAGTATATTCTAAGGGAATCTGTTTAAAATCCCTTAAACTCTTTGGATAATGGAATTTTGAACTCTTTATAACATTTTTAAGATACCAGATACCCAACAGAATCATATGGAAACCCCTTGGAAAATCCTTTCACTAAAGGTTGAATTATCTTTCTTATTCTCCCTTCCCAGGCCTCCTCCTCCCCTACCTATGGCAATGATTGTCCACATTATTTTAGTCCAGAAATACATCTTTTATCTAGTGCTCTTATTCAGGATATTTCTCAGCTTTCCACAGCTGTTAATGTTTCATGCAAATCTGAGAATTAAGAAAAATAGTTTGCCCAAATGTCAGCGGCATAACCTTCCTAGAAAACTAAGGATATGGAGGCATCTTTCATAAAATTTATCTCATAGCTTATGGTACTTGTGTGATCTTGAAGGCAAGAATATAATTAATCTCACAAATTTTAGCACTTATTAATTTCAAGATCTGCAGTATTTATTTAACAAGTGACAATAGTATAAAATCGAATGTTGCTTGGTTCCTAATCAGGTAGCATGCAAAATAAGTACTAGTTCTGCCTTACTTTTAAATGTTTACAATCTAACACAAAGAAAAACTACAGAAAAATATAAGCATCTAGTGATCTATTGGATTCATAAATTGTTTAATCCAGATATGCTTTGCTCCAAGCATGCAGCCACAGTAAATCATAAATAAACAGTCATTGAACCCACAGAGCTAAAAAAAAAAAATCTAAGGAGAAAGTCAGATTATTCAAAGATCAATATATATAAAAATACCATAAAAGAAGCCAAAAATGTAATATATAGAGTACAGCACACAAATTCTTAAGAGTTCTCATGTTACTTAAGGTGTTGCCATTGTGTGATTCCTTCTCCCTAAGTGTGGGCAAGATCTTTGACTTGCTTCCAGCCAATAGAAAAATGGCAACCGTGATTAAACACGTTTATGAGCAAAAGAGCAAAGAGCCTATCTTACAGGGGTCCCTCATTCTCCATTGCAAGCTTTGAAGGAGCAGGCTGCCATGAGTCCCACAACTTCAAGGAAATGAACTCTGCCAACAAACCAAGGAAGCTTGGAAGCAGGACCATTTTTGATTGAGCCTTCAGATGAGAACCCAGCCAAAACTGGATGACTTCTTGATTATAGACATGAAACCCTAACTAAGGGATTTAATTTAGTTGTATCTGAACTGCTGGCCTACAGAAACCATAAGACAAGTATGTATGTTATTTTGAACCATTAATATTGTTGTAGGTAGGTTTTGTGAAATACAAGTAATACATATAAGTTCAAAGGGAAAATACCAGATAATGAGCACTAAGGCAGTTTTTTGTTCACAGAAGTAGCTTTGTTATACATATTATGGATGTCAAGGAGTGGTTATAATTTGAACCCTTAATAAAAATAATAAATATCTCCTAGTTCCAAGGAACTATTTAATTTTAAAATTAATTACTAAATAAATTAGCCAAATAAAAGCATGCTTGTCAATAAGAAAGTTTTAGCATAGGCTACCTATAACATAGTATGCACTAAGAAGAAGTAACCAACAGGGCCCTACTTTGTAGGAAGGCCCTAGTGTTACACAGAGGAGTTTTTACTTTATTTGGGAAGTAAATGGATATTCAAGATTTTCGAGTTGGCAGTGATGTGACCAAAGGTAGTTCAGAGAGGAATCTGGTAATATGAAGTTTACATTCTGTGTCAAAGAAAGGAGAAAGCCCACAGGAATCTAAAGAAACCAAGGAAAGAGGGGACCAGTTAGAGAAGTGAGGAGGGGATGATACGGGATGATTCATTTTATGTGTCAACTTGGCTGGGTTCAGGGAGCCCAGAATGCTGGTAAAAATTATGCTTGTGTATGTCTATGAATGGGTTTCTTGAATATATTTGAATTTAAATCAATAGACTGAGTGAAGAATATTGCCCTCATGAATGTGAGCATCATCCAATCCATTGAGGGCCTCAATATAGAAAACAGAAGACATCTTCTCTTTTCTTAAGCTGGGATGTTCATCTCCTGCCCTTGGAGATTGGAGATCTGGGTTCTCAGGCTTTTAGACTCTGGGACTTATATAAGCAGTCCCTTCATCCTCCACCCCTGAGTTCTTGGACCTTTAGGTTCAGAATGAAAGTTTCAACACTAGCTTTCCAAGTTCTCAAGCTTGCAGATGTCATTCTATGGGACTTTTCAGCCTCCATAATCCTGCAAGACAATTATCTATTATAAATTGTCTTTTGCATGCCTATAATCACCCTATTGGTTCTGTTTCTCTGGAGAACCCAGACTAATACATAGTGGGTTAAGTTTCTAGAAGTATACACAAGAGGAAGGAGAAGAGCCTAGTGACTTCTCAGAATGGAAAGCCAGGGTTGAGTCAGTGGTTTCCAATCTGAGCTTTTTCTCATGAACAATTAAAAAAGACCCATGAATGGTCAAAGGAAAGGAAAAGAAAGCAACTATTACACTTCAAGATAGTGCTGCGGGCAAGCATGTTATTAATGTGACTTGATGCAACAATCTCTCCCAAATTTCTAAGTACTTCACTGAAAATGTCTCAAAACAAAGCAAAATAGCTTTCTGTGGAAGTATTAGAAATAGGAGTAAGTCAAACCCTGCTATCAGCTGTGTTCATGCAATGTCCTTTAAACTTTCATATTCCTGACTACAGACAAAACATGAGCCGCGGTTGATGACTTTGTTATCATTGTACTACATTTCTCAAATGTGTGTGATAATGACTTTTTTTTATATAATGAGATACCAGACACCTACCTTCAGTGATAGGTGAAAAAACTGAAGGTTTAATATCCTCAGCAAGCTAATTATAGGTCGCCAGATTACAGGTAATTCAGAGAAGCTACAAAATCCAACATCTTTATTTCCACCATCACTGAAACCCCTGTGACAATGCTGTCATTCTCCTTTGTGAGACCAAGCAGGATGGCAGGCTCTAAATAATGCATAAGCTACCAACATTCCTGCTCATATCCCTTTTCAAAAAATGGTGAAGTGTCTCTTTTATGGTCCACAAAGAATTGAAATCATATGGTGAATCCTGATAATTGCTTTCAGAAGGAGCTCTTGGCACCAGCTCCAAGTTCTTCAGTTCGCTCATGTCGGGAACACAGACTGCCACTGAATATAGATGAGCACAGCACCCAGAGAGCCTCCCAGCTGCAGAGCTCTCCCCAGGTTGCCAGGATCCACTCCAGCTTGAAATCCTGTCTCTCCTTCTTTCTCACCAATTAGCATCTTCCTCACCCACGTCATTTCTTTCCTATGAAGTCAGGTTAATATTTTACACAAGTCAATAGAGCTCACAAAGGCATGTGAGACTCTTTCACTCTTTCCTTTTCCTCAGAATACAGAACCCCAATCCAAGAAGACTGAAAACAGAAAAGAAAGTATAACTCAAGTGGGCATGAGTTCTAACTCTCAATTACTGGACCACACAGATACACACTGATGTTTCAGTGTTTTGCAGGGAGCAGGAACAGAGAACGAGGGAAGGAGATGGACAGGTGGGAAAACAGGGTCTATTTAAGCATAATGTGTCCTTTCCTTGCCCGGCCTGGCCCTCTCTCTGGGTCCTCCCTAGGCTTTCAACTTTCAGGATTAATTTTTCTAAGGTCACTCTAATGAAATCATCTCAATCTGATCCCTGAATCTGTAGCAATTCTAACAGCAAGATGCTTCTCCATGAGATGTATCACACTGCTGCTTTGTTTACATTTGTTATTTGTATGTGACTTACTTTCATTACCAAGTAAAGGCTATAAGGAAGAGAATGTGCAATTATCTCCTGGTTATCACCTATGTTCCTTCCAGTGTGCAAAATTGGGACTATACCAGGTTTTCAGCAGATACTTGCAAAATAAAGTCAAACTAAGCTTAGAGAAGATGGTTTCCTTGGAGAAGTGGGATTAGTGACATGCACGGGGTTTAACTGGGAGGAACTATGCTTTTATAATCTTGTACGAAGAAAGGGAAATACAACGCCTAGAAGGTAAATGAGGAGCAAGCTGGGAATTAGGAGCTGAAAATTCAACATGTCCACATTTATTCACTTTTAGATTCAAATGTTTGAATTGCATCATGGAAAGCCCTAAAGCCATTCAGTAGAGATTTACATATTAGAGATTGTAAAGAAAGGGCAAATCAATTTATTAAAGCATATTATTTTATTTGCATGACTTCTTTTCTAAAGGTTTTTTCCAGTGATTTTTCTTTCTAGTTACCTATCACGGCTTAGTGTTTTGTCTCATAGCTCTGGATGCTAGCAGATTGATTCACTGATCATATTTAGGGTTCTGCACCACGCGCACGCGCGCGCGCACACACACACACACACACAAAATACACACTAATTGGTAAATTATCTGTAGGCCTGCTTTATTTTCGAAGAAAAGAGGTAGAAATGGGCAAAGTATTTTCATAATATAGCCTGAGGAGTCATGAGCTGAGCTTTTGTTCTGAGACACAGCCTACATTTAATCTTCAGTCAATGCACACTGGAAAAAGTCAGTCTGGTGAAGTGGTGGAGTATGTTCTGAAATCCTAGACCTGCACAACTTTGGAAAAATTAATTTATCTCATTAAGCCTCAGTTTTGACATTAGAAAAGAAGGCAATTTCTACCAAGTAGGCCTATCATGATTGAACATAAGTCAAAAACCATGGTTCTCAGACTTGAGAACCCACCAGTATCCTCAGAAGGGCTTGTTAAAAAACAATAGCTAACAGGGCCAGTGGGGGGGATGGGAGTGGGGTGCAGGTAAGGGGGAAGGATAGGAAAAATGAAAGATCTTTGATTGGCAAAGGGGAGGTGGGGAGGGAAGGGGGTATGGGGGCAGGAAAGATGGTGGAATGACAGGGACATTATTATCTAGGTACCTGTATGACTGCACATATGATGTGATGCTACATCATGTACAATCAGAGAAATGAAAAGTTTGTACAATAAATAAAAATGCATTCTGCTATCATACATACTTAATTAAAATAAATTAATTAATTTTAAAAACAGTAGTAGTAAGCTCCACCACTGGACTTTCTGACTTAGAAGTTCTAGAATAAAGGCCAAGAATTTGCATTTCTAACAAATTCTCTCAGATAATGTTGATGCTGAGGGTCTAGAGACTACATCTTGAGAACTCTGGTCTAAAGCACCTTCCAAAAACAGGCATTCAAGTATTATTTCTGAAAAATAGAAAGCACTTTAGTGAAATATACCAGGTGGATGGGAAAGACATTGACAATCCACAGGAGATACAACCAAGAACTCAAATCCCAACAACTTAGAACACAGGTGGAAGGTCACTCAGCCAAAGCAAATGTGAAAGACTTGAGAGGAAATAACTGTTTGTTCTTTAGTATTTATACTGGGAAGACATTGTTTCACTTTATAAATGTCTTTTTTAAATTTAATGGATATGCAATATGCTGTATGGAAATAATTTACTTGTCTCTCTTCTTCCTCTTTATATGTGACCTCTCCCTCTGAATGTGGTAAAATGTTAATGGCCAAGGAGTTAGATAATTAGCATTTATGGAAGTTGCCTGTGTTTATCCTCTGTGCATAACTAAAAGAATGGGTATTTATCTGTTAAACTTTTCCAGATTTAGTTCTCACACATGTAATAGAATGTGGTGTCAGAAAAATTCTGTAAATGTGTTTTGTTTAAAAGTGAACACATGGAAGCTGGAATGTTGGCTCATAATATAGGATATGGTAAAAATATTGACTATCTAATAGCTATAATTTTTAAACAACCAATACACACATGCAGTGGCAATTTGAGAAAAAGAAATTGCCTAGAGGCACAAAAATCTCTCTTGTACTGGTATAGTTTTAAAAAAAAAAAGTGATGATTGAACCAGATTAATTTTGAGATTTGGGGCCACACCTGTGTTCCCTATTAATTCTCCAAGCCATCAAAATGTAGAAGCAAAGATAACACAAATTTTCCTATCCATCCACCCTTCGTATCTGAAACTGACTGATCCTTTCAATTTCCCTTTCCCCAGTGTCCCCTCATTTTCAATTTCTCCAGGTTAGAGCCTAATTTTCTCCCATTTGGATTATTTCAATAACTGCTTGATTCCTTTGTTCCATCTTAAAATGTTTTAAACCTAATGCCGCATAATATTTCCCCATCCCACCAACCCTCCCTTTCTAAAGCAATGACTTCAAAACCTAATGAACTGAAGTCCAAACCTGGCCTAGCAAACACAGATGACTTAATCTAGCGCAATCCCATTTTATACTCTTTCACTGATATTTTTACGTTCACATATTGAACAACCAACGACTTTCAGCAAAGCTTAAGCTTCCCTCCTTCTATATTATTGTCCACACTGTATTTGTCTCCTTAAGTAACTGGCAAAAATTTTAGTGCTTTATTATTTAAAAAACAATTTCATAAGAATAGTCTCAATTGATCTTAAGGATTAGGTGGAATCATACACTAGGCATTTTCCTTTTCATTTATCAGAAAAGTAAATAGAGACATTGAGATACTAGTTATTGATAGAAATACCCAGCAGAGATACAACTGCAAAAATTGTAAAACAAAATCACACCAAACACACACACACACACACACACACACACACGTATGCTCACAAAAAGAGAGAAAATTGGGAATCATTCCAGCCTTAGACAATCTTGTTTTATAAATCATAGTAAAGAACTAAGTTACAAGATCTATATATCAAAATAATTCATCTGAAAATATGTCTTGATAGAAACTGAATCAATTCAATAATAATTACATTTAAAGCAGGCTGATGTCAAATGAATCCCAATAGTTTGAATGTGAACCCACTATGGAGCTACCAAATATTCATTGAAAAGTCCATGACAAATTGGTTGTTAATTCCAAAACCCCAGTAAATAGAATTGCCCCTCATCTCCCTTTTCCCAGTAAGTTTTTATTCCTTGATTTTTACATCCTCTTATCACTCAAAAAGGAATCTATAAATTTGTAATGATGTTACTTGTTGGCTTACTATATAACATAGTTGTCAATAAAAGATAAATATGTCTTATTACAAGGCAAGAGGTAGATGGTAGGCTTCGACCTATATAATATAAAAGACCTCAAATTTGATTGTAAGCCTATGTCAAAATAAATCTGGCACCTTGTTAAATATGGAGACATAAATCAAAATCTTCAGCTCTTGGACCCAGAAAGCTGTTTTTTTAAAGCACTTCAAATGATTCTTATGCACTGTAATCCTTATGAAAATCTTTCAGTCATAGCAACAATAGAGTAGCTTATATGAAACCATACTTTCTTCCATGGACAATTAGAATAGATGAATAAAATACAAGGGACAAAACTGCTATTCAAAGGCACCCAAGGGCAACTGGGGAATCCTAGACTTGAGAGATTCACCTCCAAAAGGGAAAGAATGTACATTGTGGTGAGCCCCACATTCACAAACATTTTTTGTTTTGATTCATTTGCCAATTTCTAGCATAGTTCATAGAAACCAAACCTGAATTAGGAAATTCAGATTTTCAAAATTTAAATTCAAAAAAGTTTGAATTCAGAATGCTCAAGGCAGCCAGGAATTGATAGACCTAAATCCAGAACAACAAAAAAAAAGTACAATAAGAAGTAAACCAATGTTCAATTTGGCTTTTACCCATTAGGCATTGGCTGGATGGCACAAGAGGTAGATAAAGCCAGCATAAAGCAGCAGCAGCTGTGATCATTAAAAGCTAAACATGACTTCACATTCTCACAGAGCTTGGAAGTCCAAATGTGAGTTCAGGGACTTCAGTAGTAGAGGGGTTGGGTTAACCATCTGTACTCTTCAGTAAGACCCCAAAGAGAAGCACATTAGTCATGAGGACAAACCAGAAAAGACCTTTTTGTAAATGAGACTCAGTTCCCTTCGTCTCAAAGCAATTCTTGAGAGCGTGGTGGACATTCATCAGCAAGTGCTCTCAAGAACTGCTTTGAGGAGTAATGGCTACAGTACTGGGCACTGGAAATAGATGTCAATGCAAATACATCAACCCTTCAGCCAGTCCTGTAGGAGCTAGAGCAGGGAGGTCCCTTCATAACTGTCTCAACCGGGAAAAGAGTGGCAGATCTCTTTCCCCTGCAAGGGTCAGTTTTGAATACAGGCTGCCTCTCCGTGGGTGTATCCCTGGGTTATACTGCTTCTTTTAGTCCAGAACAATTGCAGCCAACATTTAAGCACCAGGGAAATAGACATACCAACCTGGTCGATCTGCGGCCATAGCATTCACCTTAGCATATTTCACTGGTATTTACCATAACCTATGAGGATTCAATTGTCATTATCAAATGACAGATGCAGAAACAAAGATAACAGTGGTTAAAAAAAACTTACCCAACATCTTTGTATCTTGCTAGCAAGAATCTTATGCTGTTTACTGCTCACTGTGCTAAAGTTAAACTAATGAATGCCTACATTCATTTAATCAAACTCATTAAAGAGAATAAAATTCTGTTCTCATATCTGGAGTCAAGTTTATCTAGAAGAAATAGTTATTTACCCGATGCCTTAAACTTCTTAATCTACTACTTTGAAATGTCTTCTACCTTATATTTTTAAATTATTCTATGCCTGAAGAAGAGTTTCCTCCATCAGCAGATGTTTTAGTAAGCAACGAAGAGTAGATTGTTCAGGCCCATTAATTATGCATTAAGTCAAAGCATTTATTAACATTTGCTATCATCATCACCCTATTGTTCTAAACACTGAAGGAATGGGGGCTGGGTATGGAAATTAAAAACCAAAACAAACCAAACAAACAAAAAGTCTTGCCTCTGAGGGCTGTTTATTCTCAGCCAAATAAGCAATGAAACTGAAATTGCAGTAGTTCTCATAGCATAGGAGTCCTACAGAAAGGTGAGATTATTTTTTTAGATGGAATTTAAATTCAATTTAATTATCATAGGGATTCTAATGACTCAGTTGTTCTAAAACAATGAGAATTTGAGTTACTTGCTCTTGTTTGAACTATAACCAGTCACCATCACCATGTTTTAGAGTCTAAAGTCATCACAGCCCTACTAATATAGTATTTTCTAATAATTTTATTAAATTGTAATTTATATAAGCAAACTATAAATATTTAAAATGCCTGCTTTGATAAGTTTTCATATGTGTATGTACCAATGAAAATATCATAAAAAGCAAGAAAATAATGAACATATTCATGATCCACAAAAGTTTCCTCTCATTTCCTTTTTCCTACCCCTCCATGGAACCATTTTTTAAATATATATTTATGCAAGTTGGCAAGTGTATCTTTCCTTCAATTACTGAGTAGCATTCCACTATAAGGACATACCACAATTTGCTTATCCATTCACCCGTCAATAGACATTTGGGTTGTTTCAAGTCTGAGACCTACAAGTCAAGCTGCAATGAATTATCTCGCTTAGGTCTTTTGGGGGACAAGATTTCAGTTGTCTTGGGTAAACGTCTAGAAGTGGAATGATATATCATATAGTAAGTGTATATGTAGTTATTTTTTAAAAATGCTGAACTTCTTTCAAATCAATTTTGTTGTTTTGTATACCCCTAGCCATAAGGGTATGTTCTTTAGTATTTACTCCCATCTTATTGAGACTGGCAGGCAATACCAGAGATATTCATAATGGAAAGACTTCTTTCTCCACTGAAATTTCTGCCCCATAATCAGACTGCCTCAAGCTTGTGTGGTCGTCTGTGTGATTCCCCAGTTAGTCTTCCTTCCTCCCCAGGACACTCTGAGCCCCCCAGGTCTCCCACCTAAAATTCTGTACACTTCACCTATTTTGCAAACAAGAGGACTCTTCTCATCTTGGAAAATATGCTTTACTAATCCTACTTTTAGGTAGTAAAGTAATGACTACTCTGACCTCTAGTATTCTCTCTCCCTCTATACCAACTCTGCTTGCTTGATTCACTGTTTTTGGTAGCCCCTCCTCTTGTGTTATAGCTCTGTCTTCTGAAGACGGAATTGTTTGTCATTTTCCTTGCATATATTGAGAAATTTCTGGGTAGAGAAAGGGAGACATCAATTCTACTGTACCTAAAATGGATGTCCATTCTTCCTTTTATGTAGTAACCAAATAACAATAAATCAGGGTCCAGTGCTTAAAGATCATATGTGCTCCAGTTCCCTATGAGAATTATTTCAGTTTTTGAATTTGGGGTGATGTTTTTGTTCTTCTCTTGTTGTTGTTGTTTTGTGTGTGTGTTTCCAGGAATTCCAGGGACACACTTTGTGTTCTTCAAATCTATCCTTGTTAATGTGTGTTATCTCAGACAATTGGCTCACTTTAGATTGCCTCTTCTCCTCCTGCAGCTCACCTCTTGCCAACTAATAACTACCCTCTCCAGGTTACTGCCACTTTCCACAGATATCTTTTTTAATTCCCAAAGACCTGCTGAGCTCAAGTTATGATTTTAGCAGGAGATTATAGAAGGCCTGGGGATAACAGACAGCAACACAGAGAACTAACAACTGCCAATAGAGAATGAGTCTTATTGTTCACAAGACCAACACTAACCTGAGTTCCTGGCACTTCTAGGCCTCACTCCCATTTCTTGTAAAAGAGCAGAAATTGTTTACAACATTCAAAATGAGAGATTTCAATAATTTTAAGAAGATAAATATCTTCTCCCAGTGAATGTACATATATAAACTATATAGGAATAAACACCGGATTTTCTATCTTTGTCCCAAACAATGGGTATCTGACTTTTGTTCTATATCAAAATACTTAAGACATGATAACTAAAACTAAGTATAGTCAGCTAGTAGGCTCTGGTCCACACTCAACCCAGTAGGATCACAATTTCTCTTGCCTTGGACACTGTATTCTGTTGCGCAGCCTGATGTATCCTCAGTATTCTTGGGTACCACCTCCCATCACTCCATCACTAGCTAACTACAAACCATTTGGGTCAGTTGCACAAGGAATTTTTTCCACACAAATTATTGTCAGGCAAAGTCTCCCTCTGTGCTTTGAAAGTTCCTCTTTATATTGAATGTGCAACTTGATATTTTTTAGCTCTACCAAATTTCACCTTTCTCGTTTTTGCTCATTGCTCAACTATCCAAGCCATTTTGAACCCAGATTGTCTTGTCAAAGTTTAGCAATTTCTCAACAGTGTTTATTACTCACAAAAAATGATTAACTTGCTTTGACTTCTAAATGTTGAGAACGTTTTTGAATAAAGCATAGCCACAGATGGGATCCTACAGCCTTCCCTAGAAACCTTAGTCCAGGTTAATCTCAACTGTTATTTAACATGCTAGACAAAGGCTTGGGAAACTGCAGCCTGTAGGCAAAATTTGACCTGCCATCTGCTTTCCTAAAGAAACTTTTATTGGACCCCCCAGTCACATTCATTCTTTTATGTAAATCAATGTTACTTTCATGCTGTAATGGCAGAGTTGAATAGCTACCCCAGTCACCATGGGCTGCAAAACCTAAAATATCTGTTGTGGTAATTTATAGCAAAAGTTTGCTAACTGTTAAAGTAACAGATGGAGTCATCCAGGTCTAAATACTAAATAAACATATTTCAAATATCATCCTTTTAAAATGAAAATAAATATATCTACAGCCATCCCTTGGTCTCAAACATCCCATAACATCATCCAAAAAGGAAATAAAACTCATTTTGTTTGGATTTTTCTCAGTGCACTCCCCCAACTCCCAATGATTATTGTTCCCTTTCTTCAAATGGTAATTTTCCTGCTGAATAACTCATTCTAAAATGTGGCTAGGAATCTTCAATCTGTCATTTAAAATTTCTTTTAAAATATATATATGCATATATAATTATATACATATATAATTAGATTCTATATGTGTGAGTGTGTGTGTGTGTGTGTGTATAGTAAAATTAGCTGCTACTGGTTCTCTTGCCTCCCTCTACTTCATCCCACTCAACCGGGAGGCTGTTGGAAATTTTGCTTCTTCAAGTAGATCTGAATGGACTTGAGAACCTCTGAGCTAGTTGACTTTAAAAAGAGTTGTCAGGATGTCTGCCTCCTGTGGTGACTCTGCCCCCTAAAGTGGTACCACTTTATCACAATTATTATTCCTCTTCCCACCCACTCCTGCAGCCTAGTGCTGTCTTAGTCTACCTTTTACCCCAAACAGAAATGCCTGCCACTGTGGAGGATTTCTCCTACCAGCTCAGGGCAAACCCCTCCCCCATTTGTAAATTTGGAACCTGTGCTGCTGGAGAGATGGGGGCCTGGGGTCATTGCCAAAGGGGAGGGGAGGAAGCTCCTGTGAGTGTGCTGGGGTGGAAGGTTGAGGAACTCTGGAGAAAGAAGCCAAAGAGGAGAGGAAGCTGTTGATCCATGATATGAAATAAAAACGGACTCCATCATGGGAAGCTCTTTTATTTGAATAAATATAAATAACAAGTGACAGGATCTAGGGAATTTTATTTCATCTCTCACCTGAATGAGTGCAAGGACCCCTGAATCCACCTGCATCTGCCACACTGCCCTAGGAAGACACTTTTCAAGGTTTCAAACCATCTCATGGCTCTCCACAGGAATAATTCCAAACTTCCTAACACACTAACACACACCGTCAGGGCTCCCTGCTACCACCTCTCCCTGTGGAGCCAGCACCCCAGCCCTAATGTCCTCATACCCTAGAACTCAGGCTATTTCTGTGCTTTTATATCTATGGCTCCTATCTGGAAAAATCCTCATTCACTCTTCCATCAGAATAACCACTCTTGATCCTTGAAGACAATAGCCGTTTTAACTTGTTAGTGATTTCCTAAACTACTCAAGGCAATATTAAATGTTCTGTTCTGGGCTCCAGTAATGCTCTGTGTAAAGCTCTTTAGGAGGACTTTTCATGCCATTTCATTATTGTTGGTTTCCACATGTTTTGCTACCAGAAACGGAACTCCTCGAGGGCTGGGCCATTCTTTATTCAGTTCTGTACCGCTAACTGCTATCATGGTGCCTCCCACATGGCCAGGGCTGAGTAGTACTTAATGAACAGGAAATGGATGACTGAACTCATTTGAAACAGCCTGATCCTTCCTTACAACCACAGTATCCATTTTAAACTCCAATTCCACTTTAATCATATTTATTTCATCCTTTCTGGAGTGAGATGCAGTCAGATCACCTGTAATTTCTCTACCTGCAATTTGCAGCTTCTTTAATTTCATAATTTGAAATCCATTTTAAATGGATCTTTTCTTCTAGTTTACCTCAAGTCAAATAAATGGTAAATTAAACCAAAAGATGGCTCTGACTGCTCTCACATCCATCAATTCCTCCCTTCCCACTGGGGCTATTTCTGCTTCACAGCCATTCCCCTGCACACATGACTGAATCCTCCCCAAGGGTCTCTTCTTGATTAGCCATGTGCCTATCATTACATTTGTGACTGTCACAGCCAACTCTCCTGTTGACTCTGTCCTGTTTGCTCTTTCTTTGCCTCGTGTTTCTTTGTCTGCCTCACAAGACTTCTCTCAGCATCACATAGTAATGAGAGGGGGACTGGAAATCAGAAAACCTAGAGCCTCGCCCCAGCTCTAATCATTAGCAACTCAGCAACTCAGACCAGCCAACAGACCCATTCCTGCAGTGGAAGGACACTTTTTTTCTGATTTAATTGTCAAAACACTTTGCAAAGCATGCACTAATATATCCATTTAAAAATACAAAACTGAAACCGAAATGAATTTCCCAAGGGATGCAGTATGGGATCAACCAGGCAGACCAGGGTTCAAATCCTTACTCTATCACTTATTTGCTAATCCATCTCCTATAATCATTTTGAGCAACAGTTTTATATTTATTAAAATGTTGATAATACCACTGACACTGTAGCAAACACTGTGTATGATAGATAAACGACTGGCCTGTAGCTCAATAAATGGCAATGTAAGGGTCCGGCGAAGCTTCGGAGAAAGAGACCACCAAGTGACCACTCATGCAATTGGCAGAAGGGGATTTATTGAACCAGCATGCTGGGGCTCCGTGCCCACTTGAGAAGGGAAAGCAACCCAGAGCCCCGAGCAGGGGCTGAGCACTGCTTAAGTACACTTTTTTGGGGAGGGCGGGGATTTTACATACATCACAGTCTCCTTTAACAAATCATTATACACCGCGGGGAAAATCAAACAACAACTCCTAAACATGATTAGTTCATTCATTGGCGGGAACAGGTCAGACGGGGGTGATAGGTCAGTTTTAAAGCGGGGTACACATTCAAACTGATTGGTTTAGGCCCTGCGATGCCTACGTGCGACCACACAGAGCCCTTCAGTTATTAAACAACAAAGCAGTCAGGGGAAATATTTACTGGGCGGTTCCAAGCATTGTCTTAACAGCTACAGAAATTTCAGGTTTTGCAGATAGCATGGAAACCTAACAATACCTAATCCTTTACATTTTAACTCAGACCTTGCAGCTTAGAAACTTTACAATACCGGGTCTTTTACCCTTTAACTTTTAAGCTTCAACTTCAATTTCTTTTACCCTTACAGCAACTCTTAATGTGTAGCAGTGACACCAGGATTCCAACCCGGTTATAAAGCCTGTATTTCCAGGATCTTGCTGTCCTGTCTCGTAGGCAGATTAATTTCTCCATTAGGTGAAGGATTGAATATATGGCTCTAAGAACTACAAAAATCTGGCTTCTTAGGTTAACCTCTGAACCTCAGCTTCTTCATCTATAAAATGAGAAGGGGGGAGAATAATTCTTTCTCAACTCATTGCCAGTTTTAATGATCTGATTAGCCAAAGTGGAATATTTTGAGAAGTTCCGTGTATAGAAGAATCACTTTCTAGCGTTCACTGATTGACTTCCTCACCACCATCACCTCAAAAAAGAATTTCTTAAAATTTTCCAGTATTTGAGACAACAGAAAAGTGAGAGAAAAGAGTTTACTGTTTGGCAAGGCACTTGGATAGCCCCGTGTAATTTATACTTGGTTCCAATTCAGGAAGTCAACCCTAACAAAACATCTGTTCCCTTATTCTAAAAATTAGTGCGTTCTCTTCCTCACCTAAAGAGATTACAATTAAGAATAAACTGCCCCCCACTAAACAAAATTAACTGAAACGTGCTGAAAATGGGGTCCAACATATAGGCAGCTATCCCTGACTGCAGGCTGTATGTGCTTGGACAGAATTCTTTGCTTCTGAGAGACCTCACACCCCAGGAATATTATGGGATTGTTGGATGGTTAAATTCCTGATTGGTTGTTATTTGTGTTATAATTACAGGATCTACTGAGGAAGATTTGCTCTGAGAGCGGCTGAGGGGTTGGAGTTAAGGCACACATAATACCCTGCATACCTGTGTTGTACACTATGGTCTGTTTTGTCCATATGGGTTCCAGGCATAAGAAAAGCTGACCTGAAACACAGATCCCATTTTACATTAGTCTGGCAATTTCTTATGGCCAGGGAAACCACAACTACTTCATAAAAGAAGTCTGGAATTGTTGATTATAGCCAAGAATGGAGATCAAACTGAGGACTCTACCGGGTTACATCAGAATCATCATAACAATCCAGTTAACAGATTTGGTTCTAGTTCATGATGAGTTGGCCCATTGCTTTTCAGCCTATGGGGAGATAGAACATCATGGTGGGGAACAAGAGGCAGAGCAAAACTCTTACAACCAACCTCATGACCAGAAAGCAAAAGAGAGAGAAAAAGGAAGGTGCTGAGTCCCAGTCCCTTTTAACAGCATGTTCCCAGTGATCCAAAGACCTCCCACTAGGCTTTAACTCCCAATAGTACCATGTTGGGGACCAAGCTTTTACCACTTAGACCTTTGGGGAGACAATTAAGATCCAAACTCTAGCCATATTTTTACCTCTGCAGAAATAAAGATATGGGATATAAAACAGTAAAAGAAAATTAAATTCAGACTCAAATCAACATTTAAGACCAACTCTGCCTCCTGGTCTTCCTCCTCAATAAAACTGTGTCATTCATCTTGCTCTTGGCTCCATCTCCTCCCACCAACTCTCCTGCATCAGAAATCTTTCCTCTCTCTTAGATCAATTCTGCCATCTTTATTCTTCCTCCCTCTTCATCTATAAAAAGATTCTCACTCTTGTTGACACCTCAAGCCAGTCTCCCATTTCCTTCCTTTAAGGGCCATTAATCCACAGGAGCAGCTGGTTCTCTACCACTGCTACCTCCTCATCATAGAGTCACTGGGGCGTCCTGTGCTATCATGTATATTTCCAATACCTAAATGAAAATGCTCTCCCAAAACACCAGCAATGACCTCATAAAGGTTAGCTCTGACTCCTTCTTCTTTTATTGAAATTGAGCATGATCGCCCACATCAGCTTTCTTGCA
Source organism: Marmota flaviventris (assembly GCF_047511675.1). Taxonomy (NCBI): domain Eukaryota; kingdom Metazoa; phylum Chordata; class Mammalia; order Rodentia; family Sciuridae; genus Marmota; species Marmota flaviventris. The sequence continues at coordinate 100,522,914 of NC_092501.1, read as the reverse complement.
CTCTTCCTCCTTGGCTATGAGAGACTGACTTTTGTTGATTCTCTATGACCCTTGACCTTTCATATTTTAGTCTTCTGTTTCTCTGCCTGGCCTCTAAATGTCAGTATTCACCAGGACTCAATCCTCAGACCTCTTATTATCATTCATCCTGGACTACCATGATAATGTAGTTACAACTTGGTTGCAACAATTAAGATAATTATACAATGCCTGGTGTTTACTAAGCTTTCAGTAAATAGCAGTAATTATAAAAAGTCTTTCAGCTTCATTTTCTATCAAACATAGTCATCAAATTTATGTTCCAATACATAGATTTTGTGCTTGCATACAAAAATCTTGGTATCTCCTCAATCATTGCTTTTACTGTGGAATATTTGGACCCCTTCCCCAAAAGGACTTTATAGGACCTTCAAAGAATTTTTAAAATATGAACTTCTCCTTGAAACCTTTCTTGATGTCCCAGAGTGCATTGTTACCTCCGTTAATCAATTGTTTCATGTCTTAAATAATTATATAGTCTCTCTAAATGCTAGGGCCTATGTGACAGTCTCCATAAGAAGTACATTCAGCCGGACATGGTGGCACACTCCTATAATCCCAGTGGCTCAGGAGACTGAGGCAGGAGAATCACAGGTTCAAAGTCAGCCTCATCAAAAGCAAAGTGTTAAGCAACTCAGTGATAGCCTATCTGTAGATAAAATACAAAAATAGGGCTAAATTTTAGGTGCCCCGAATGCAATCCCCTGTATCAAAAAAAAAAAAGAAAAGAAGTACATCCAAAGGACAGTACAGCAACTGAAATTAAAACACAATTCTAATGTGTTTTGGCATCTCTCCATTTGTAATTGCTATCCAGTTTATAATATATAATAACATTTCTTAAAAGATTTCCCCCTTTCAATTCTTTCTCATTATCTTTAATGGCACAGAACATTCTCCCATTTACCTAGTACCCATAGCCTTTTCTTTCTTCACAATATTTAAGTAGAGTTAGCGTCTCTCTCTCTCTCTCTCTCTCTCTCTCTCTCTCTCTCTCTCTCTCTCTCTCTCTTTCTTCTTTTAACTCTCCTGCTTCTGCCTGTTTCAAAATTTAGGACTTCCTTGGAAAATTGATCCCTCTTTGCATGACACAGAGTATGGATATTACAATGTAGGACAGGGAGAAAGCCATTAGCTCTCACATATGACAAAAACACAACCATCACAATTTTAATTTAAAATTGTACTTAGATATTCTACGTCATTTTCTTCTTTGTAACACCAAAACACCCATACCTCATGCATTTATTTGTAGAACACATAGTATTCATGAGATAGGAATTGAGATATCAGGAGGAGGAGGGGGGGGAAAAAGGTAACGGACAGGGACACTGTTCTCAGGGAACCTGTAAATGATCACGATCAGTATGTCATTTAGATTAAGAAGATGGTGGAATAGAGAAGGTCACGTTCCTGGCTGCTCCATGGAGTGAAACCAAGAAAACTGACAGGCAGCTTCTCAGGAAGATGGGTGAACAAAAAAAAAGTGGGGGAACTTCACTGGAATTTAAAACTAGACATTCAAAGCAGGTCAGGAACTCAGGAGTTTTGGATATAATAAACAAGTAAGAAATCCCAGAAGCTCCAGCCAGAGCAGGCCCTCTGTAGGCATAGTGGAGGGATGTGGGAAGTAAAGGAACTCGCACTTTGGGGAGGCACGAGTCATGTGTGGGCACAGGGCATTTATAGGCCACCAATATTGCCTGAAAAACCTGAAAGATACAGTGAACAATATCTGTGTGTGGGGAAAGAAGCTGCCATCTTTCCAGGTGGCCTGCAGAGGTCAATAGCAGGAACTATTTGGTTGAATTCTGTAAATTATTTGTAATTATTGTAATTATTGTAATTATTTGTTTCACCCTAAACAGTGAGGTACTGGAAGCCTCGAGGGACACTCTAAGTCCACAGGGTAGAAAATCTGCTGTCTCAGATTCATACTGTTAGATGGGTAGACACACAAACAACATGAAAAAGCAAGGGAACAAATCACCCCAAGCAAACCAAGATACTCCAATAACAGAACCCATCAGCACCACAGTGGAAGAACTGTCAGAGAAGGAGTTTAAAATGTACATAGTTAAACAGATCTTCAAAGTAAAGGATGATATAAGAGAGCAAATACAGGTAGCAAAAATCACTTCAATAGATAGAGATTCTTAAAAAAAAATACAGAAATCCTTCAAATGAAGGAAACAATAAACCAAAATAAAAATTTAATAGAAAGCATCACAAACAGACTAGACCACTTGGAAGACAAAATCTCAAGCAATTATGACAAAATATATAATCTTGAAAATAAAATGGACCACAGAGAGAAGATTTTAAGAAACCATGAACAGAATTTCCAAGAATTATGGGATACATGAAAAGACTAAATTTAAATGTATATAGTTGAAGGCACGAAGATACAAACCAAAGTAACACACAATCTTTTCAATGAAATAATACCAGAAAATTTCCCAAACCTAAAGAATGAAATGGAAAAACAAATACAAGAGGGTTACAGGACCCCAAATGTGCAAAATGACAACAGACCCACATCAAGTCACATTATAATGAAAATGCCTAGCATACAGAATAAGGATAGAATTTTAAAGGCCACAAGAGAAAAATATCCAGATTACTTATAGGGGAAAACCTATAAGGATCTCAGCTGATTTCTCAACCCAGACCCTCAACTCCAGGAGGTCCTGGAATAACATATACCAATCTCTGAAAGAAAATGGATGCCAACCAAGAATCATATATCTAGCAAAATTAGGCTTCATATTTTAAGATGAAATAAAAACCTTCCATGATAAAGAAAAGTTAAAAAATTCACAACCAGAAAACCTGCACTTCAGAATATTCTCAACAAAATATTCCATGAAGATGAAATGGAAAAAAAAAAGTGAAAACCAGTGAAGGGAAGAACTACACTAAAGGAACAGTCAATCAAAGAAGAAACTAATTCAAATTAAAAACTAGAAATAAACCAAAATGGCCAGGAACACAAATCATATCTCAATAATAACCTTGAATATTAATCACCTAAACTCATCAATCAAAAGACATAGACTGGCAGATTAGATTAAAAAACAAAACTCAACAATATACTATCTCTAAAAGATTCACCTCATAGGCAAGACATCCACAGACTGAAGGTGAAAAGATGGGAAAAAAAAACATATCATTCACATGGATCATGTAAACAAGCAGGTCTTATATCAGAAACAGTAGACTTCAAGCCAAAGTTAATCAGAAGGGACAAAGAGGACATTTCATACTGCTTAAGGGAATTATACATCAATAAGACATAACAATTATAGATATTTATGTCCCAAACAATGGAGCATCTACATACATCAAACAAACCCTTCTCAACTTCAAGAATCAAATAGACCACAATACAATAATACTGGGTGACATTAACACACCTCTCTCATTACTGGGTAGACCTTCCAAACAAAAACTAAACAATGAAACTATAGAACTAAATAATACAATCAATAAGTTAGACTTAACAGACACATAGAATATTTCATCCATCAGTGTCTGAATACACTTTCTTCTCAGCTGTACATGGATCCTTCCATACTGTAGACCATGTCATGAAAGCTATCACATATGTTGGCATACAATTGTAATATTACCTTAATATATTTTTAGTATCTGTAGTGTTATTTTGATAGCTCCCTTTCCATTGATATTAATTTTTTGTTTTCTTGCTTTTTTCTTAATTAGACTTGTTTGATTTTTATCAAATTTTAGGTGTATTATTTCTTCCCTATTTTATATATTTCTGCTTCTACTCTTATTTTTTCCTTCCTACTACTTAATTTGAAAACAATTTGTTGTTCTAGCTTCTTTCTGATACAAGTACTTTAAGTTGTAAATGTTCATCTGAGTACTATTTAATCCCAGAGATCCTGATATTTTAAACTTTTATTATCACTTATTTTGAAGCACTTTTTATTTACTTTTCTTGTGCTTTCTTCCTTGACCTCAGATATATTTATAAGTGTGCCATTCAATTTGGAAATAGTTGATGTAGATTGAGGATGTATGTATCTTTAAGGTAATTGATTTCTAATGTAATAAATCATGCAGGAAACTCAGTCTGCATGATTTCAAATTTTAAAAAAAGTAATGGAAATGCTTTTTACATTAATTGTTTTGGTTATATACATGTCAAAATTGATCAAATTGCATACCTCAAATATGTGCATTTTATTGTACTTCAATTTTACTTCAATAAAGCTATAGAAAAAAAGAAGATCAATATGTCTAGCACAAGAAAGATGCTCAAGTACTGTTTGGTAAATTGGTTTCAACCCCTTCCCCAGCTATGAATTTATATAGGAAAATTCTATTTATTATACAGCAAACAGACATGTAAAACTTCACAAGTAACTTATCATAGTTGTTCTTGACCTAGGTATTATAATTAGTTAGTTGTAAGAGTTCCAAAAAAAAGTTTTTCATCACAGCTAAAAGAGCAAAAGTTTTAAAATAAATCAATTACAATGGTTATTTCTATAACAAGATACCTTTTTACCTGTTTACTTGTAATAAATATGCTATTAGCTGAAAAATAAAGGAACAGAATTAAAACTAGTGTGCAGCATTGTGCTGAGCACACCCATGAGATCCCAGTGTCCATCACCATGGGTGGCCTGCATGAGATGTCCATTCACATGTGTGTTCAGGATGAAAACAGGTAAGAACAAATAACCTAATTAAGGACTCACATTTACTATTTCTCATAACAAACCAGAAAAATAAAGAAAAAAGAAAAACAATCTCAAAAAATGGCAGATGCTCTCTAGCACTTTCTTTCTCCTTCTTCATGTTTTTCCTCACCTTTTCTCCCCCTGGTATCATTTTTTTCTTCTTTCACAAACTCCCCTATTCCCCCCCCCCCCAAAAAAAAAAAAAACACACAAATCCTTCATCTTTGTCCAAATCCCTCATTCCTATTTGAAACTTTAAGAATTTCAATTTTTGATCCTGGATTCCTTGATGTTTTCCTCTTCCTGCCATGTATTTCCTGCTTCCTGTCCCCACCCCATCCTCTAGTTCCTGTTTCCAAATGGAAGTAGCCAGAAGCAGCAGCTGTGGCTTAGAAAGTGGAAGGGGCAGAGTGGAGGGAAGCCAAGCTGTGAATACGCCATGCAGGAGAGCTCATTAGCTTTAGCTTTCAACTGTGGAGATGCCGTGGTAGAGAGTTAACCCAGGGGGAGATTGAGAACACCCTGACTAATTGGTCAAGGCCCAACTGCATCCCATTTTCCTGGGAATAACACCCCTGGAAGTTAAAAACTAAAACACCTATTTCTCTTAATTTGATTCTCAGTTTCTCCTGTATAATAATTAGACTGCCCTCTTCACCCCTACCTTTTCAAAATCTCTACCCTTGCCATCCTTTACAAATCTCCTGAATTTCTCCTTAAGAAATTCTCCCTTGACTTTGGAGTAGTAGAGACCATTAGTCCTAATATAAGACTATCAGTAAATCTTTCCCCATGCTAAATATGCATATACCTTGTGTTTACAGATAGCATATTCAAATGAATAAAAATTAAACATGCTGAACCACAGAGAGACTAAGCAAGGAAAGTTATTTGGTTGACTAAAAATGTATACCTCAACTATTTTTTTTTTGGTAAGTTTTTAAAATTCATTTTATCTCACTACAAACTCATATTCAGCAACATGAATACAATTAGTCTGTGGAACACTCTACTTCATTGGTCTCACTTCCTCCCCTACTCAATCACAGCCTCTCGGCTGCTGTTTTTCCTAACACCTTCAGCAGGATCCTTTCATCCAAATCAACTCTACCCTCCTAACCTGATCCTAATTTGGAATCCCTCTTCACTCTCATACCAGAACACTCAACACTACTGTTCTGGTCAGATTAGCAGATAGAGAATTCAGGGGTGGTGAGCTTAACATATACATACTGGTTAACAATGAATTCATGATAACTTAAATATCATTTGGATTTTTGTCACCACTTGTTCATCTTCTACATGTCAGTACCAATCTCCACTCCCCTGAACAGCTCTTTCAAATCCTCATCTTTCTCAAGACCCAATTGACTCACTTCACTGTAAACAAACCCATTTCATTCTTAGCCTAGAGGATTTCCAGAAAAAAAGCATCCTTGGTTCCTCACCATTTTTGTAGAAATGTATGTATATTCATTGTCCCCATAGTCCTCCTTCCAGTCTCAGAGAAATAAGAATCTTACTGCAAATTTTTCCTTCAGTCCACACAGATCCTAAAAGTTTAAAAAAAATGGGAAATGAATTGATCCAGTCATTAATCCAACATTTGTTCACACCTTCTTTCTCACCCTCACTTCCCAACTTTCTTGAAAACCTAGCCACTGGTTCCTTTAAAAACAACCAAACTGACTTACCTTTAGTTTCTTACCCCTTACCAGAAAGCTTCAAACTCACAATGCTTCAATAAACCAGGTCAATATTTACTTTTATCTAGCAATATATAGACATAGTTGAAAACTCAAATAGTATTATAAGACTTTACACACACACACACACACATACACCACATACACTTCCTCTGTCTCCATCTTCCACAGGGACAACCATCCTCAGATTTTACTTCTTGAATAACCTGGGTACATCCTTCTCACTTGTTCTGGTGGAAAGGAACCATGACTTATTTACAATGTATGGATTCTAACACAGAAATAAGTTCAAATATACATTAAACATTTATAATGGTATATGCTTGGGTTAATTTCCTAGTTTTTTGAAAACAAAAGGTAACAAAAAATAGAACTTTCAACTCTATTTTTTGTTTAAGTGCCTTCTCAGTCATACAATTCCTAGGACTCTGATAAATATTTTGCAAATAACTAAAAGCATACATCTCTCTCCAAAGGGCTTAAAAGTAAACTGTCATTCTTCTTTATCAAAGAGGGATACTGAGAGAGTGAGTGATATAACCAAGGTCACAAATATAATCATTCAGTGTAGATGATGGTGACATAAACAGAATCAGATAACGATTCACAGAACACAGCAAGGAAGGCCAGGAATACTAAGCAGGGAATATTGATGTGGGTATTAGACAGATAATTCTACCAACTAACATGGCTCATCCTAAACAATAAAATCTCTGATCACTGAAGGAAGAAGCCAAATCAGGAATAAGAGAAGCAAAATTTGAGATCACGTGTAAAGAAACTCCCTCTCCCTGAAATTATAAAATAAGAAGTGTCCTATGGGTGAAATCCAAAGATCATACTCCCAACAGAGAATCCTCATCATTAACAGAAAATTACACACTTAAAATGCCTGTTTTTTTTAAGGGCACAATCTCACACTCCTTATTTAGGTATTTTCATTTCTTTCTTTCACTATTCTACTACAGCTGTGCTCACAAGGGGCACTTCTTTTCTAGCAATGGATTCAGGTTTCCAAGTCTTCTTATCCTCTGCTCCTCAAGGACCTGATCAGCTGCACGGCTCTGGTGGTGGAAGTCACAGCCTTGATGTCCCTGGTCTGGGGAGGAACAGCTCATTCCTGGTCAAGTCAAACTTCAAGGCTGACATTGTTAAAGGACTCATGTTGAATTTATGAGAAAGGCAAAGCAGTGCTAAAGATCACTGAGTTTTTAAAAAGCTGTTCTTCCTAGCCCAGCAACAAAGAAAATTATTTTTTAAATTATTTCTTAAAGAACTATAAAATACCACTGCAAAGAAGCAAACTCTGTGGGTAGAGTTTAACAACAAAAAGTGGAGGGATGTCTCTATTTCAGGACTCCTGATTATTTTTTGAAAGTTGATATGCGGGAAGGAACTAAGATACCCTCTTTCCTTCTAGCCTCTTCATATTAGTGATGTCCATGGTCAATGTACAAGCCACTAGGAATATGTGTATCTGGGAGTGGGACTTGAGAGTTGAGCTGTCAGGAGAGAGAATATCATATATTTCCTATTGTGATAAACAGACTCTAGCAACAACTTTTACAGTATACGCTAATCCATCATGGCCTGAACTAAGTGAACCTCATTCTTAAGAACTCTTACTTTCAGTCCCTTCTATCTAGAGAAAGCAATTTCTGCCTATCTTCTTTTGAAAATATTTCTTCATTAATTAACCATGTGGCATTTTGTTGTTGTTGTTGTTGTTGTTGTTTGTTTGTTTGTTTCATTCTACATTGATCAATATATATAGGCATCTCTCCAAACACAGGTCATCCTACATATCTAGTTATGTTTTGCATACATGCTAGATCATACATACAAAGATCATTCATGCAAAGACCATTCTATATAGATGTTTCTGTCTCACTTTGTATACAGTGATCAGCATAGCACTTGATTATAATTGAGTCAACTATGCATTTTAGCAAGCTAGAAAGTCCCTTGATGTACCTCTAAGGTGGGGTCAGTAACCTTTCAAAACTCTCAGGCCAGCCAATCTTCAGCTCCTCCTGCTCTGACTTTGAGGCTGGAAATGTTCAGGCTCTCAACAGGGTCCATAGGCAAGGTGGAAGGCAGATATATAGGGGTCCAGTCTTCTCCCTCTCAGAATAGATTGTGGCTAATACACTTTGTTTAGAGGATGCTTACAAAAAATGTCTCTCCTGCCCTGCCTGAACCCCCCTTCATGTTGTCACATAGCTTGACAGTCTGCAAACGAGATTCATTTGGGCAACATTTACTTTTAAGATGCCAACACTCCCAGAAGGCTCATTTAATCACTTTTTTCCTAAACTCAAACTGAGAGCAGCCTTCCCAGACAAAACATAAATTTTGATATGGAAGAAGAGGATAGATTTTGCAACAAGCAAGACCTTATTATAGAGTGTTAACAATACTCTATAGATACTAAAGAGTTTACCCAAGTTCCCACAACTGGTACATGATAAGATAGGGATTTGAACATAACAGTCTGATTCTATGATCCTTGCTCTTAAATTTTGTGCTACAGAAGATGAATGAGTTTCAGTGGCAGCATCAGAGCAATGCGAATAGGAGTTAGAGGGGTACAAGTAAGACTAACCACATTAGGTACCCATATTAGCTCATGTAATCCTAGACCAACACTGTAAGGTGTATTTTATTATGTAACCTTTTCCTCACAAATGAAAAGATGGGGCTTAGAGGGGTGTCATTTTTCCAAAGTCTCCTTGTGATATATAGTCCAGCTGGGTTTAAGATTCAGGTATGTCTGTCTCCAGAATCTGTGTCCTTACCTATAAGTCTGCACAGCGTGGATCTGGCCAGTTTGAAGGGCAGACACCATTTGGGAGCCCAAGAGGAATGGGGGTCACCAAAGCTGGGCTCTCTCTTGAATTTACCCTTATTTCTAAGAGTAGCTAAACCCTAATCTCAGCAGTAGTCTCATTGAATTGAGCAATATATGTGGAAAATTGCACTTTTTCTTTTTATGATAGTACTCTTATAAAGCATAAAAAATTAATGAGCAATTAACAAAACATTGAAGATTGAAGATTCTGGGTTCCACTTTCTTTTTTCTTTTTTTTTTTTTTGTAGTTCTATTTTATTTTTAACTGAGCAATAATTGTACATATGTTTTGATACATGTATATGTTGTGTAATGATCAAATCAGGGTTTCATTTTCTTTTGGTCCCTAATTCATCTTCTGCAGCACAAAAGTTAAGAGCAGAGACAATAGAATCAGAATATTATGTACAAATCCCTACTCTATCATACCCCAGCTGTGAAACCTTGGGTAAGCTAGTTAATCTCTCCAGGGCTAAGTTTCCTCATCAAAAAGATGATACTCTATACCTTAGAGTAGAAGAATAATTCAGTGAGATAATACATATAAATCAGGCACATAGAGAGGTAAAGGTCAGATATAGTTGCTTTACTAGAAAACCATTTTATTTGGTTTTTGCTTTACTGGGGATAAAACCAGGGCCTTGCATACACTAGGCAAGCACTCTACCACCGAGCTACATCCCCGCCCTTTTTACAATTTTTTTTTTTTTTTTGAGATAGGGTCTTGCTAAATTGCCCCAATTAGACTTGAACTTACAATCATTCTGCTTCAGACTCCCAAGTAGCTGGGATTACAGGTGTGCACCACCATGCCTGGTTTAGAAAACTTGTTTTAGTTCTTAAAGTATTTTTAGACTCTAAAAATTAAGAATTTTTTGTTTTCATATATGGAGATATACATGTATATATATGCATATATGTGTGTGTGTGTGTGTGTATAAATTTCAAAAACTATTTTACTATTTGGTTAATATAATAATAAACAAAAGTCCAGAGACAAAGAGAACTAATGTCTTTTAACAAAGATTTTTTTTCACAACACTTTGTGAATTAAGTAGTATAAGCTACAATGTTTTAAAGTAGGTACTTTTTTTCAAATATAGAAATATTGTTAGGATTATAGGAGCCTATGGTCTAAAAGACCAAGTATTTCAATTTGGCTTAGATTGTTTAAGTTCTATAAATCTAGATATTAAAGATTGTTATGTAAATTAATTTCAATTGATCTACACAGGTATTTCTACAATTTATGCCTTCTTAAAATCAGTTCCATTATTTAACATCATTCCATTACAGCTTAGTATGCAGTTAAATGCTTTTCTTCCCAGAGTAAAATAAAAGCTAAGAAATAACATGCTTAAAGCAGCACTTTTGATCTGGCAGTCTTCAATTTTACAGTCAAGAATGTGTTCAACAAGCCAGAGATGTACAATTCCCTGAGCAGGTGAAAAGCTGTGACTGTGCCGGCTGAGATGACAGTTTTCATACCCTTTTCAATGCATGTCGTGTGCATCTGTTCTATATCTGGAAATATGTTTTTACATATTTTTTCTGAAGAAAATTAAATAAGCGTTTCTATGTTTGGTTTTCCAGTTATCATAAAATATGCAAAAGAGAATATGGAAATGAAAAGCCAAGGTGATGCTTATCGGAGTGGAAAGCACTAAGATTTCAAGGCTGGGCATGAACCGAGACAACCTTTGTCGTCCTTACAAGTGTCTCTTTAAAAACTGAAGAAATCATTGCCTAGAATGAGCAAGGAGTAGAATCTTGTGTTTGTGCTTCAAATGAATAAGTTCATTCATTTGCAACTGGTAGATTTTTTTTTTTTTTTTTGAGAGAGAGAGAGAGGAGAGAGAGAGAGAGAGAGAGAGAGAATTTTTTTAATATTTATTTTTCAGTTTTCGGCGGACAAAACATCTTTATTTTATTTTTTATGTGGTGCTGAGGATCGAATCCAGCACCCTGCACATGCCAGGCAAGCGTGTTACCACTTGAGCCACATCCCCAACTTTTTTTTTTCTTAAGACTCTGAAGTCTCCTTGCAAATAAAGCCAGCCAAAAAGTAAAAGACCATTTGGTTGGCACTAAATTTGACCTAGAATTTAACTGGATTCCCATTAAAATGCCAATCAGTTTAAAAACATAATACCCATTACAGGATCTCTCAATTTTAAACTCTTTAGCCACACTATTAAATAAATAAGGAAGGAGAGCTACAGATTGTTGTTTGATTACAATCTGAGACTGTTAGGTCTGAATTGGATTGACTATCCATGTATTTGCTTATTATAATAGTAGTTCATTTCTGATCCTTTGGAATTATAAGCAGTTGTCTCTTGGTATGCACAGAGGATAGATTCCAATGCACACACACACCATGACAACACCCTATCCCATCTGCTGATATCAAATTTCACTGAAGCTCAAATCCCTTATTTAAAAAGGCTTAGAATTTGCACTGAACCTCTGCACGCTTTCTTATATACTTTACTCCATCTCTTTATTTCTTGTAATACCTAACACAGTGTCAATGCCAAGTAAATAGTTGTTGTACTGTATTGTTTAGAGAATAAAGACAAGGGAAAATGCCTGTACATGTTCACTATGGAAAGTTTTTTCCCCCCCAACCATTGTCAATATGACTTGGTTGGATCCAGGGATGTGGAACCTGAGGCTGCAGAGAGCTGACTGTACAAGAGAAGAGATACAAACACAAAATGTAAGAAAACTAGAACAAACCTTCAGAGCTGGATTAAAATGGGTAGTATCGATTTGAATGTGTGGTTCCTCACAGCTAGTTAATTAACTAGCTTGAGAGATGGGTAGAAGTAGTAAAATCATAAATGCGCATGTGAGGGGGTGTCCACTGAGAGGGCTCAGGAACAGTAATGCCCCAATAACAGTGGGCATGCCTAGACCCCACATCTCAGCTTCTAAATACTGTCTTCACTAAAAAAACCCAGAAACCTGTGGAGAAATGACTGGTAACTAGGCTGGGGCAGGAAAAGTAAAGAAGAGTCTGGAACATCCAGTAAACAAGGAGGTCCTTAAGCCTGATGGGATTGTGTCAAAAGGACACAGAAGGTACTGGCAAATTCAGGAATATCTTAACACAAAAATAAATAACAATAGCTATGGATTATAAACCACTGAATAAAATAGGAAGCCACGGATACACAAGAGATATAAATAAATAAATGGAAAAAATTGAAAGCTTAAAAACAAATGGGATACTTACTTAATTCCAAAGTACTTGTCAAAATACTTACAAAATTGGGAGAAAGCAACTGTAGAAAGGAGAGGTCTGACAGATACCACCTCAAACAAGTAATCAATTGGAATGAAGTTGTGTACCACCTGATAGGTATGTAGAACACCAGTTCATGTTGTGGTATCACTGCCAAAGGTGCAAAACCAGATTCTGATTATAATGAAATATCTAAGAATCCCAAAGTGAGAGACATTTAACAAAGTACCTGTGCAATCATGACATACTGAAATATCAGGTAGATCATAGAGATGTAATTGAACTTAGGGTTTTAACACATCCATGTATGTGCACATAGAAAAAAAAAACCCCAAATCCTAAATTACATTTAACTCTCATCCTAGGTATTCAATGTTACAAAGTAAAGAAAAACTACTGTCTTTGCTTCTGAAATAGCAGTCTAAAGAATGCAAGTGGCCACAGGTGTTGTTTCGAATGGACTGGACTTAGTCTCAGGATTTGAATGTGCAGAACTGGTACAGTTTCTTCTCATTGAGGACTAATTCAGTCTGCAGACACTTTGTCTGGAAACTTTAATAACTGGTTGGCTTGGTAACCAGGAAACTGCAATTATTTTGTAAACCCTAAGTCAGGATTTCAGCCAATGTCCATCTACAACGGTAAATGGTTAGCACACCAATTCCTAAAACCTGAATGTAATCCATAAACTGAAATGTGAGGCAATAACTTATGAATAGCAGTGATCAACAGCCCTAGCCCTGTAGATTTCTAGCCTTAACATCCTGAGCCTGTTGCAAAAAAATAGCAGTAAGAAATCTGTCATTGGGTCATTCTAAGTCAGGTTCTGCTGAAAGGGTGCTGATTAATGTTCATACATCAGTCAAAGGAGTCAAGTGCTTTATTCTAGCATTGCTTCTGACATGTGACTTAAGAGAAACATGGAAAAAAATTCACAGAATCTGAAAAAAAAACTTTAAATTTTTTCCTGAAAATACGAAGCTAATGATGCTGCTCAACTATTTTAAGCAAGAGAAACTTTTAATGGGATAAAGGGCAGTCACTATCTGGCTACTGTAGGGCACATCTCAGCCAAACTAGCAAACAAGGCAATATTCTTCTCACTGATACTTAAGTAGATAAGGGCAAGTATCCTTCTCAACAACATAGATGTCAAAGGCCTGGGTACCAGAAATAATTATAGCTAGTGCTTTCTGAGTTACTTTAAGAGATGGTACCAATATGGAATTTTGCCGTTATTCAATTATGGCAAGAGGGGCCAGAAATAGCCCTGATTTCTCTGGAGTAATGAACCCAATTTTGAAAATAATTGAACATATATCAGGATTAAATGATAATGGACAATCTAACTTACCATTGTGTACATTTTTTATTCATTCAATGTTTATGTTTTATGTTTAAATTGTTTTCATTATTCTACTTAATAAGCACATAGCATTTGCTTTCCAAGGCATATTTTTAATACTTTGCAAATATCAGCTCATTTCCTCCTTATAATAACCTCATTAACCCCCTTTTATAGATGAGGGTATTGACAGTGGTACGCCTACAAATTCTAAAAGAGTTTCTAAAATTAGTGAAATATAGTAACTTGAACAGACTCTGGATTTGTTTTTAAATGACATTTTAAAGCACAAACAAGCAAACAGCTTTCTAATTGCCATCAAATAGGCCCAAGAATTGGGAAATAAGAGTATAAAATAGCATTCCCCTTTGGGGGAAAAAAAAACCTTTACAAAGCCAATTCTTGGCTGTTTTAATGGTGTATATATCAACTATGGGCTTAGTAGATTCAAATGCCAAAAGGCTTTAACATCCACTACCCAATTCTAGAGTTCTTGCCATCACTCTTTCCCTGTCTTTGTTTTCCTCCTTGTATGTTTCACTTCTCTCCTACTCCCTCCAAGAAGTAATTATCAGAGGACTCTTCTTCCTCTGACACACTACAGGGGCTAATAAAGAGATTGGTGAAGAAGAGTCCCTAATATGAAAGGATTTACTTCAAAGGCACAGCACATCAAAGTGACTTGCCAGGAAGCCGTGAGATCTTGCTGAGCTAGGCTGGCCTGGGCCCCCTTCTCCCTCACCTCCCTCCCAGTTCAAACCACCACTCAGGAGCTTGTCAGGGAAGGAAGGTATTTCAGAGCTCAAGCAGTGACCTCCATCTGCACCAGCTGGGGAGACCGATAGATACATACCAGGTGTTGCATCTTTTGTTTTGATTAGATAAACGCTCTCAATAGCTATCACTGAATAATATTATCACCTAATTCCCCTGGGGACTTTCTCTTCTTGAAGTATTTGACAGTAGTTTTCAAATTAGGTGGCACGAATGCAGTGAGGATGTGTGCCAGTGTAGCCTCGTGTGTTGAGTGATCTGAGACCTAAGGATGAATTGTCTGTGATGTCATCAGAAGTGTCAGGAACAGAAGCAAACGAAAAGGCCTATCATGCTACACAACCAGATGAAGACTTTAGCTTCAAGACTGGGCAGTGTTGACAATACAAGAAGTAACCAGATGGAAACAAAGATTCTCATTGTCACACCGATTAGTATGAACATATGGGTTTGTTATATAAATGAAACATTTGGATGCTTTTGTCACTTCCCATCCATATCATTGCAGCAGTATACCTACAACCTTACAGTGGGGTCTCTCTTCCTCTTGACCATCAGGGGCTGTAGCACTTTTCCCTTTACACTTTCTCAATTTCTCAGCCCATGACCTGCCCAGAAAAGGACTCAGTGAATATTACCTGAATGAGTGATGATGAATAACAGTGGGAAAACGCAGATGAAGCCTTTTATGTGTAACGTTTTCATGACTTACAGTTGCCCTGGAAGACATTGCTTTGGTATGCATTGTCTAAAGACCCCAAAGCTCACTATGTAGGGCTCCAGAGAACTTCTGCTAACCATTTAGTTTGTATTTGAACTTGAATTAGAGACAGTTAATGACAGACAAAGATCTATCTTGCTTTCTACTCAGTGTACCAACTCTGACTCTATAGTGTAAACAGGATAGCAGAAATGAACCTGGGGTCAAAATATCTTTTCCACCTCTTTCAAGACTGAACCATATGATTGACCAATGTCATGTTTGGGAAACTTAGAAATAATTCAACATTGGACTTATAGTGCTGTCATCACTGTTTCACCATCTGCTAAAACCCATATTTTCTAAATGTCCTACAGTTTTGGACTTGCAGGGCTATCTATAATAGAAATTTACTTTCTCGTGTGCTCAGAGACAGTAACAAACCACTGTTATTGTCAACAGAAAAGCCCAGCAGCTGTGCAGACTGTTTCTTCTAATTTGGCTCCTACAGGAGGGGCCTGTGTTTCAGGGATGGTACACAATGTAGGGTGTAGGACTTGTGTGCTCCACCAAGTCAGCCACTTCAATAAGGTCCGGTTGGAGATGGCATTTCCTGTGTGAATAGGAGAAGAGTTACCTGTAAATATGATCCACCAGATCAAACAAACCTTTTTATAATCAGTTCACAAAGTATAGAAAATATTTGAGCAATTTAATACACATTTATGTTTAAAAAAAACAAGTCATCGAATAAAAGGGGGAAAAAAGAGAATTTCATTAGCCTGCCAAAGTCTATCAAAAATTTATACTAAATATAAAGTTTAATGGTGAAACATGAGAAGTCTCCTGTTAAAATCAGGAACCAGAAAAGAACATCCATTATTGCTTCTGTTTAGCATCATATGATAGGTTCTGGAGAGCCTAATAAAGTGTGAAAAATGCAAAAGATTGGAAAGAAAGCAACAAAACTTGTTTTACTCTTATCTGATATGATTTCCATATAGAAAACCTAAAATAATCTGATTAAAAACTATTAGTACCAATTACAGTGCTTATTAAAGTGCTTGGATATGTGATTAATATACAAAAATTAATTACAGTTCTATATATCAGAAACAAACAAAAGCATAATGTGCAATAAGGTACTATTTACCAGTTACTTAAGAAGTCAAGAAAAAGAAGTACAAGAGATTTATCAAGAAACTTGTTAACTTTATGAGAGATTCAAGAAAATCCAAATAAATGGAAATACTGTTTTCAGAGGAGATGCTAGAATTCAATATCAAAAGGATGTCAATTTTCCAAAAATTGGTTTACAGAGTCAATTCAAAATCTGGCAAGCTTTTTATGAGACTTGATACCTGAATCTAAAATTTATATGGAAAAATTAATAAGCAAGAATCGGCAAGAAAGTTTTAATGAAGAATGTAATGTAGAGATTAGCCCAACACAATTTCAAGGCTTATTATAGAAATAAGATAATTAAACATGAGTAGTATTAGTTCATAGGCATAAAGTTCAGTTACTGCAGGAGAACAGAGATAGAGCCATGCAAATGAGAGAAATGGCAAAGGATAAACTAATCAATAAAACTGCGGGAACAATAACAATTCTTAGAAAAATTAAGTTGGACATCTTCTCAGACCATAGGCAAAATCAATGCCCAATGGAGTAATGTATATAATTGTGAAAACAAAACATTTTGAAAAAAAATAAGAGACTATCCTTATGACCTTAAAATAGAAAAGGAGCTCAAAAGGGGGAAAGAAAGCTAATCAAATTATCTGGCCATATTATATGACATGGAAAAGCATTTGACAAGATCTAACAACATTCATGTTAGAAACTCTCAGCAAGGTAAGAATAGAGAGGTGTTCATGTCAACCTGATAAAGAGCATCTACAAAACAATCCTACAGCTAACATGATACTTAATGGTAAAAGACTGAATGATTTCCCTGCAACATCAGATACCAGGTAAGGATGCCAATGTCTCCTCTCATCACTCTTTGTTCATATAGGACTGGCAAAAGGATAAATAAATTCATATAAACTGGAAAGGAAGAGATAAAACTATAACTGCAGGGCTGGGATTGTAGCTCAGTGGTAGAGGCACACATGAGGCACTGGATTCAGTCCTCAGCACCACAATAAAATAAAGATATTGTGACCATCTACAACGAAAAAAAAAAATTTTAACTATAATTGCAAATTATGTAATTATCTACATAGTCTCCCAAGAAAACCACGAAAATAATCCTAAAACTAACAAACAAGTTGAGCCAGCTCAGTGCATTAGATTAACATCCAAAGAGCAATCCTATTTTTCTATATGAACTATAGGCAGGCAGTGACCAAAATCAAATCACAATCCCCTTTTCAATTTCTCCAATGAAGTAAATGCTTACTTAAAACACGAGTAACCAATAGATTAATCCAAAATATTATTAACAACTTTTTCATATTCATTTTGTAAAGTCAAACAACTCAGCAGGAAATGACAAAAAACTGTGAAGATGTAGCTTAAAGGAAGAGGAAACATTAATGGCCAAAAAAACTGAGGAAGATGCTCATGCTCACTAATAATTAGAGAAATAAACCTGATACCACAATAAGACATTATTTATTACTTATTAGATTCAGAAAAAAATAATAATGTCTTTTACTACAAGTGTTGGGGAGAACATGAAGCAAAGGGTATTGTGCATTACAGTTAAAACTTTTTAAATATTTGAATCTATAACTATCTAGAAGAGAATTGATAGATTTTTTAAAATGTATGCAAAGGAATATAATGATGAAAATAAATGTAGCTATTAGCAGTGACATGAAAGGATCCTAGAAATATAACTGAAGTCAAAACATAAAACACAAAAGACTGAATATGGCATGCAATAGTTTTGGAAAAGATTAAAAAAAAAAACAAGCAATGGTAAGCAGTTTAGACATATTTAGGTTTGCAATGAAATTATTTGCGGGGGTTGTTTTATAAATTGGTACATAATAATTTACAAATACTGGGTTTGATTGTAGCATATTCGTACATGCATATGACATAATTTGATCAATTTCACTTCCAGTTACTCCCCCCCCACCCTACCCCCTTCATCCCCCCATCCCCTTCCTCTACCCTTCTTCTATGCTAACAGTCTCCCTATTGCTTTCATGAAGTTTTTTTTTTTTTCCCCCCAGTACGAGGGATGGAACCCAAGGCCTCATGCATGCTAGGCTAGTTCTCTATTATTGAGCTATATCCCCAGCACTGAAATTTGTTTTAAAAAAGCGAGACAACAACAAACTGAAGGAACACACAGGAAGTTTCATTAAGCTTGGCAATGTCTTAGTTCTGAAGTCAGGGGTAGATTCACCAGTGTCCAATTATCTTGCTTATAAACATATGTGTGGTGTATATGAACTTTCTGTATATAAATCAAATATTATGAAACAAAATTTTTAAAAGTTTAAAAGCTAGGTTGGTTCCACATTCTAGCTATTGTGAATTGTGCTGCTATAAACATTGATGTGGCTGTGTCCCTGTAGTATGCTCTTTTTAGGTCTTTTGGGTATAGTCCGAGAAGGGGAATAGCTGGGTCAAATGGTGGTTCCATTCCCAGCTTTCCAAGGAATCTCCATACTGCTTTCCAAATTGGCTGCACCAATTTGCAGTCCCACCAGCAATGTATGAGTGTACCTTTTCCTCCCACATCCTCGCCAGAGCACTTATTGTTGTTTCACTTCATAATAGCTGCCATTCTTATTGGAGTGAAATGGTATCTTAGAATAGTTTTAATTTGCATTTCTCTGATTGCTAGAGATGGTGAGCATTTTTTCATGTATTTGTTGATTGATTGTACACAATGGCATTTATACACAATGGAATATTACTCAGCACTAAAAAATAACAGCACTAAAAAATAACAAGATCATGGCATTTGCAGGCAAATGGATGGCATTAGAACAGATTATGCTAAGTGAAGTTAGCCAATCCCTAAAAAACAAATGCTGAATGTCTTCTCTGATATAAGAGGGGGTGACTCAAAATGGGATAGGGAGGAAGAGCATGAGAAGAAGACTACCAGTAAATAGGGAAGAGAGGTGGGAGGGAAAAAGAGTGAGAAGGGGAGTTGCACAGAAGATGGAAGGAGAACCTCATTGTTATACAGAATTCATATATGATGTTGTGATGAGAAAAAGAAAAAAAAAGTGTGTCATATTAGATTGGATAGAGAGAAAGGATGGGAAAGGAGGGGAGGAGTAGGGGGGATAGGAAGGGCAGCAGAAGAGAATAGACAATATGATTGATGTATGTACATTCCATGTATGTATTATATGTCAAAATACATTCTGCTATCATGTATGACTAAAAAAATATAAATAAATTGTATGTTAAAAAATATCAAAATAAACAACCTTTTTAGAGTTAAAAAATTTTAAAAGCTAAAAGAAACATTTTAAAAATAAGGTAAGGAATAAAATATAGCCTTATAATCTTGTGTTTTTTGTTTTTTGTTTTGGTAGCAGGGATTGAACTCAAGGGCACTCAACCACTGAACCATATCCCCAGCCCTATTTTGCATTTTATTTAGAGATAGGGTCTCACTGAGTTGCTTTGCGCCTTGCTTTTGCTGAGGCTGGCTTTGAACTTGCGATCTTTCTGTCTCGGCCTCTGGAGCTGCTGGGATTATAGGTGTGCGCCACCACTCCCCACTAGATTTATAATCTTAAATTTTCCAGTAACATATCAGTAAAATGACCTTTCCTACAAGGAGATATTTGAACGGAAAGAACATTAGTTTTATAGTTTAATAATATCTGGTTTCAAATGTTGATTCTGGGAAGCCCAAGTGTGTGTTCAGTGATTTGGGGCAAGTTGTAAACATTCAGTTTCCTCCTCTGTGAATAGTGATGAATTATTGTTCCTAACTCGCAAGCATGTTGTGAGATGGAATAATCAACTGTACATAACATAGGACTTCTAGCACAGACTTCTCAAGATGGGAGTGTTCAGTCCATGGTGACTATATTTTTATTGATAGATTTTTACACAAGTTGACTAAAACTTTGAGGTGCCAAGATGTTATCAGTCTCCAATTTGGGGGGACCTCTTACTTTTTTTATTTCTTTTCTTTTTTTATTAGTTATACCTAATAGTTGGGTTATTTTAACAAAATCATATATGCATGGGATTTGATTTACTCCTTTTCAGTCCCTGGTACCCTCTCCCTTTCCCTTCCCTCTTTCCTCCCCCAATTCTCCTTCCTCTCCTCTACTGAACTTCTTTCACTTTTTATTATTTTTCATTGGTGCTTAATAATACATATAGGTGAAATTAAATATATTTGCACATGCACTTAATTTGTTAAATTCATTCTGCATTTCCTCTCCTTTCCCATCTTTCCCCCCTCCCTCTAGATCTCGTTCTACTTCATTGATCTTCCCCTTTATGATATCCAATTCCCCCTTCTTTATGATATCCAATACCCCCTTCCCTTTCCCTTATTTTTCTCTAACATGAGAGAAAATATTCAACCCTTGATTTTCAGAGTCTGGGTTATTTCACTTAGCAAGATATTCTCCACTATCATACATTACCAGAAAGTGCCATAATTTCATTCTTTTTTTATATGGCTGAGTAAAACCCCATTGTGTATATTTGCCACAGTTTCTTAATCTATTTATCTATTGATGGGCATCTGGGCTGGTTCCATAATTTGGCTATTGTGAACTATGCTGCTATAAATGTTGAAGTAGCTATATGGCTACAGTATGTTGATTTTAGTTCTTTTGGATAAATACTAAGTAGTGGGGCAGCAGGGTCATATTGTGGTTCCAGTCAAAATGAAGAAAATATCCAACATCTCTAGCAATCAGGGAAATGCAAATCAAAACTACACTAAAATTTCATCTCACTCCAGTCAGAATGGCAATGATCAAGAATATAAAGAGTAATAAACACTGATGAGGATGTGGGGAAAAGGTACACATGTACCTTGTTGGTGGGACTGCAGACTAGTACAATCACTCTGGAAAGCAGTATGGAGGGACCTCTTACTTTTAACAGTAGGAAGGTATACAGAGTGAAGGAAGATATAAACTGCCATAGAGTGAACATTTATTTGTTAGGCACTGTTCATTAACAAGAAATTCACAGATATTAAAACATTTAATACTCATTAAATACAATGAGAAAGCCATTATGAACTTCATTTCACAGATGAGGAAACCAAGTTTAATTGCCTTGCTAAAATTATTCAGCTGGTCACTAACTGAACCAGGACCAAGGGCTATGTGGGCTTATGTCCGCATTCCTTTCACTACTTCAGATCCATGTCAAAAACAACTGCAAACATCCTTTCTTCCCATTTAACATGGATTCTCCCCTGTGATATACCCTTCTATCTCCAATTTTGGTTTTAGGGTTCAATGTAGTTCACAGCCCATTTTCAGAGGGTTGAAAGTTCATACCTTTGAATTCCAAAGACTTTCCAATGCCTTCCTGGAATAAGTTCCTTGCCTTTTCACTTTGTGAAATTTGAGTTAACTTCTGGGAGCTTAAAAACAAGCCACTGAAAAGTTTTAGCAAACTTGTAAAATATGGTTGCTATACCTAGCATAAAAATAATGCCCAGACAAGAATAGTATCATGGAATAAACCTTCCATCTTCAAAACTCACAAAGATCTTTGAACTCTAATGTGTATCTTGCTGAGAAGGAGAATACAGAGAGAGAAAAGCAGAATAATAGTTAGAAAAGGGCTACACAGAAAACTTCTGAGATTTCCAAATTGAAACTGACCCTTCATAACAATATGGTCAATGGTGACTTACTCAAGGTAATACGTCATCTTCTTCTTCAACCCACCAGCAAGATTCAGTCCATAGCCTCATCTACTTTTTTACTGGGAATTGACTTTCTAAGTTCATATATAGTTTAAATTTACAAGTTTCCTTTATGTCTGTTATTTTCAAATTTTCCTCTCTGGGATAGTTGGCAGGTAGATGAGAAATCATACTGATGAAGAGTATAGGCTCTGGAGGCAGAAATCAGTCCCTATCCCAGTTCTATTTCCTGGATTCAGCAGTGTCCAAGTTATCTTGCCTATAAACACATGATGTGTGGTGCATATGACTTTCCTGTATAGAAGTCAAATATGATGAAACATTGTTTTAATTATGCAAATTTATTTTTACCAAAAAAATTATCTTGGTAAAATTATTTAAATACTCTGAGTCTCAGCTTTTTCAACCTCTACTTCACTGGATTGTTTTGAATGAGATAATGTAACAACTGTTCAGGGCATACCCTGGACATGGTACCAAAAGCCATCAGTATCAGCAATGAAGTAAATGCTTACTTAAAACACGAGTAACCAATAGATCATTCTAAGACCAAAAAACACAATGCTAATGCATTTTATACAGAATGGGATCTTACTAATGGTTGGATTTACCAGTCAACCAAATGGTAAAATGCCTTAAGAGAATTTTTAAAAATATATTTGGAAGATAGTTCCTGTGTTAGCTAATCTTAGTGGTCAATTTGGCTGAATTGAGAGACACCTAGAAAATTGGTAAAGCCTATTTCTGGGTATATTTATGAGGGTATTTCCAGGAAAAATTTGGCATGGGGCCAGCAAACTGAATGGAGAACAGCCATCCTGAATGTAGGAGGCACCATCCATTAGGCTGGGGGCTCTGATGGTACAAACACTAGAAGGGGGAAGCTCACCCAAATGCACATGCACTTCTTGAGAGGGGACAGTTTTTGTTGATGCTATCTCCCATGGACATCAGAATCCAGATTATTCTATTTAAACACAGACTTACACCAGCAATTCTCCAGTGAGCTCCAGGCTTTAAACTGAGGCTGTATTTTTGGTCCCTCTTGTTCTGAGACTTCTGACTTTTTTAACTGAGCAGCTACCAGTTTCCCCAACTCTCTGGCCTGCAGAAAGCCATTATGGGATGATCCAGCCTCTGATTCTATAAGTTAATCTAATAAATCCCCTCTTAAAATTATGCACATTCTGTTGATTCTGTTCCTCTAGAGAACCCTGACTTGTACAGTTCACAATAGTCCTCTGTATAAAATGAAAGGCTCAGGCAAAGCCTAGCCTTTATGTTTTCAGCTTGTGGATATCATAAGCTTTCTTTTTTTCCTGTTTTTTAGTGCCTCAACTTATAACTCTCTCTACCACATCAGAGACTCCAAATGAACTCACAGAAAATAAGGATAATACATGAAGGGATAACCAAGGTGGCACAACAGCACATCCTTATATTATTTTTTTTTAAGAGAGAGAGAGAGAGAGAGAATTTTTTAATATTTATTTTTAGCTTTTCGGTGGATACAACATCTTTTATTTTTATGTGGTGCTGAGGATCGAACCCGGGTCCCGCCTGTGCTAGGCGAGCGTTCTACCGCTGAGCCACAATCCCAGCCCCCTTATATTACTTTTTTGGTAGCTTTTTCTTCTCCAAATAGTACAATTTTATCTCTGAGAGAGGAAAAAGTATATTCCTGGTGAATTCACCTCTATAAGAGCATGAAAAACCTCTTGTGTTAATTTATGGCAGTTTATTTTACATCCATATGGGAAAGTTCATTTGGTTTGAACTTTTTTTTTTAGCCCCTGATGAGGCTGCTATTGATTTAGTACTCTACTAGAATACAAACCCACAAAACCCATAACATGAGAAAAGCTAATTATGGTAATAAGAATCAAGCATGCATAATTCCATTAAAAATAGTTAGTCACCGCTCTTCCTATATCATGACACTTTTTTTTTTAACAACTCTTCTGT
The DNA here is from genome assembly GCF_047511675.1 of Marmota flaviventris. Classification (NCBI taxonomy): domain Eukaryota; kingdom Metazoa; phylum Chordata; class Mammalia; order Rodentia; family Sciuridae; genus Marmota; species Marmota flaviventris. The sequence goes on along the minus strand of NC_092501.1, from coordinate 100,498,734 downwards.
TCATTAGGAGAAAATTACCTTTTAGTGTTAAGTGGACTATAAACGCAGTGTTTATGTTGAAAGTAGAAAAAGCTAATGTTACATTTTGTACCAAAATGATTATTGCTATTGGTGTCACCTTTCTGTATTACTTCAAATGGGTGCGTAAATGAAGCAAATCTCTATGTGCACTGGATCAGTGTCTGAGTCTCCATCTAAGAAGAGCGCCACCACTGGTTACAAGGATAGGCATGTTAGTCCAGGTGCAAGTTAAGTTGTCAAAAGTCACCTTATTGGTACCTGTTTCCTACAAGGAGCAGGTGTTTTCAAATGTATAGAAAACTATTGTGACAATTTTTTTTCAACAGAGAACAAATAAAAAACCATCCTGTAAAACGTTTTCCACAAAAATCCCAAGGTATTGTAGTTTCACGGGTAAAATGGACAGATGAAATCATCTCTTCCAATTCACCAGGAACTGGAACTGGAGGAATCTCTAAAGACAGATGCTTTCAGCAAGAAATCCACTGTGTTTAACAGCAAAAGCGAAAGCAACAAAAACATAAAAACCTATTTTACTTGTGAATAATCCTATTAGTTCTTTATTGGCCTGATTAATTTTGTCATTCTTATCTGTTGAAAAAATTCCTTCCATTTAAACATAGATTTGAAAAAGGTAGATACATACCAGTGATGAGAAAGTGATAGAACAAGTACTTTAGAAGAGGTAGGGCTTATTTATGTCCTACAAAAATATGAAAAATTTCTACAATTCTATTATCAAAGAGATGTGAATTAATGAACCAAATTACCATTTTCATCAATCAAACTGACCAATACTTTTAAAAAGTAATAAATGTTGGAGGTTGGATGAAGAGTGTTGAGTAGGAAATAATATCCCATACAATGCCAATGGCTTATAAATTGTTATTTTCTGATGTGCATTTTTGCAAAAAAGCATTAAAAGTTTTAAAAATATGTAGACATTTTGACGTTAAGTTCTGTTTCTATAAATTAACACTAAGGAAAAAATTATATACAAGGACCTTCATTAAAGCACTAACTATAAAATTAGAAATCATATATGTATGAATAATATTTTCTTCAACTTTGCTTGATTCAAGGGAGTTCAAGGGGTTCTCAGAGTCAATGTTGGTTTATACTAGATACCTAAAGCTCTCCTGTTAGTTTCCAAAAATTGCTTTTGTGGAATTAGTCAAAACCATTCCATAAATTCACAGAAGGACCTAAGAAATCCCAAATAACCATTCTGGATTATCCTTTTCCAAACTGCCATCTATGAAATTTGTATTCTTCCAATAGCAGCAACTAAACCCCCATGTCCTTCTTATACACCAAAGTCATTATCATTTAAGACTCTTATGGACATCTCCAAAATTACTTTCCATTAGAACAATTTAGACACCTTGCATATTATTGTTGCCTTCATAGTTGAAATCCCCTATAACATTTTAATGTGGCCTGCCATGCAATTTTAACAGGTACACACTTCTGAAGGTAGTAATGTTATTACTTTAAATTGCATTAAAATTCTTAATTGCTTGTACAATGTATTTTACTTTTTTTATTCACAACTTAAACTTTCTAATGGATTATTTAAGGAAACCTGTCAATCTGTGAAGCAAAAATTAGGTGACTATTGAATAGAATGTGAGTCCAAGGTATGTGTGATACAACATAATATAATTTTATTATGTATGACTGAATTTAGGTTAACTTAAACACAAATCTCTTTATTTTGGTTGCTTGTGACAAATGCTAGTAATCATGGTGGGAATCATGTAATAATAAAATCTCTTACAGGAAGCACTTACTACTTAAATTTAAAATACCATATTACTTAATTAAAAATAGGGGGTCTCAAATGAGAAAAAGACCTGCTTATTAAGTATAAAAAGCACAGTGTTCTTTCATCAAGTCACCTATATGCATGAAAATGCTCACATATTACTTTAAAGGCAGCGTAAGTAAAATAGAGCTAAAAATCAATACAAGCAAAACTGAAGGGACTAGAAATTTGTGCTTCTGTAATAGTGACTAGATTTGTAATAACGTACAGAAGGGGAAAAAATAGGCATTTCTTCCTAGGAGGCAGGGAAGAAATATGACATAAAAGCCAGAGGCTATGCTGAGCTGGTGAAATTGTCCATTATTTAAACTGCAGGTGGTGACACTCACATAAACTGGAGTAGCAAGATGCAGCCAGAATGAGTGGCGTGAGTGGATTTAGTGTGAAATCCACAGTGGGATTCTGTACTTCAAGGGAGGGCAGGGCTGGGCTCTGCCTGAGGAACACACAGCATTAGAAAGCCTAACCTTGAAAGAAGACTTTAAAAGTGCATTGGATCTATAATTTCAACCCTCTTAATAAGTTGTCAACAATTAGGCAGAAAGATTTCATCATTAGATTCTTAATACAGAAAGAGAAGGAAAAGATGTAGGGTAAAGAGAAAAAGAGATGAAGAGGAAGCAGACACCGTGGTAGGAGGCGATGAAGGAGAAGCAGGGAGTGAGTGGTGGGTATGAACACCATGGAAGTGGAGATCTAGGAGTTGGGTTAAAAAAGTAAGACCCAATGTAGACAAAATGTTGGAACTATATTAAGAGAAGTACCCAACCAAGTCTTTCTGCTTCTAGACAAGACAGGAAATGAGTGATGATCTTCCATATGCCCACTCTAAGCCTGTATCTGGGGGATAAAAATATTTTCTGGGAAAAGCCTGATAGTAAATGCCCTCTGTTTTGACAACTTCTCAATTCTTCTGTTGTGCCATGCAGTCATAAATATGTATGCATATAGGCATGACTGTATTCCAATAAAGCTTTATTTATACAAACAGGCAGGAGGCCTGATTTGGCCAACCATCTACAGTGTACCAATCTTACTATACGGTATTGCTCCTTCCAAAACTTCCCACCAACCATCATCATGCACCATTGATTTCCCTACTCCATGCTCTGTTCACTAACCCCATGATTTTTAGAATTATGCATCTCATCAAAATTTAACTCATTCGTTCATTTTGCCTTAAAGTTAGGCTTTCTGTATTCTTGCAGGTAGCAACCAACTACCATAATAAAATTTCTCTGCCTGGAAACTCATGAGAAGAAAAGAATTAGCTAGAGTCTAGAGGGCAACACAAGCTCTTCATATTACTACCAGTGAACTGTGCTCTGCTTGTGTCCAACAACTACATTCTTCACTCAGTCACTCAAGAATTGAGTACATATTGTAAGTCAACACATAAATAAAGATAAATTTTTAAGAAACAATTCTTGATCTCCAGAGACTTTACTCCTCATCAAGTCATTACAAAGCCATTAGTCATGTAATAGTGTGGAAATCAATCTGCAATCGGGAGGACAGAACTAGGAAAGACTAATAGCAAATATATTTGAGGACAAAAAAACTTGATAAGCTAGCAGTGTTTCTCCACAAAGGAGTTTCTTTTCTAGTGTATTACTAGGACATGTTGAGTACAGAGGTGAGAAGAAAATCAACTTAACAGTCAAGAGACTGGTTTTCTCCCTCTTTTTTTACCGAATCTGTCTTTTGCAGAAAAATTCCAGATATAACTGGTTCAAAATATCTTTGATATCAAAGTATATTAAAATTTTATTAAAACAAATAAGATTAATGAGTCTGATTTTGGTTATGATAGATTACAGTATATTAGGTCAATCTTCCCACTAGGACCAACTAGAAAAACTGAATAAAGTAGAAGAGCATCTGTTTGAAGACAGAAAATGGCAACTGTAATAGTAAGGACAGCCATGGAAGTAAGCACCTTTGTCTCATTTCAAGAATGACCTGCAAAAAGGCGGTTGGCTAACAGCCTCCAAATGCCACACTCTGGACTCTATTGAAGTACACAGGCAGAGGCCACCCATTCCCCGCAGATTGCCTTCCAACATGGAACTCTTCAGTGAGCATGCTACTCGATGCTCCTCCTCCGCCTAGCTGAGCCTATCTCAGAGCTGCAGAGGTCTGAGTCTCTTTCAATTCACCCTCCTTCTTTTCTCCTTTGCTCTCAAAAGCATCAGATCTGTGTCACAGTCTCTCTCTATCCCTTCCCCCATCTGTCACAAGGAGTTCACCAATATTCCCTTACACTTCAAATATGTCTTGGGAGTCAGCTTCCCAGAAGCCTGAAACTGACATGGATTATACTTTTGAGTAGTCAAAGAAAACACAGTAAAACTTCATGGTAAAATGGGGTTACAGGATTGGATCATTCTCTACCTGACTAGAAGAGGACCCCTCCCTACGTGGCATGTAAGTCCCTGGCACAGGATAATAGTAGTTGTCCAATTGCAAAAGAATTCATCTGTAGAAACCTGAGAAAAGGTTCCAGTGGTAAGTGCCACCCTTAACAGTGTAATGATTTGGGATTCAACAATTTCTCTTTGGGTGTAGTACCTAAAATAAATGCATAAACATGCATTCCCAGTAAACTATAATAGCAAAAAAAATAGAAACTCAAATATCATCAAAATTAAAGTGTAAAAATCAGTTCTAATAAATTCATACAGTAGAATATGACAGAATAAAAAATAAAAAAGTTTTTTCTAAAAATAACTATATGATTGAATCTCACAAATCCTGAGTTTTTTTAAAAGTTCAATTCCAGCAGCAAAACAAAAAGCCAGAAACAAACCAAAAAAAGTGCATATTGTTTTATATGTAAATGTTGTATTTATATAAACATCAAAAGTGGGGATATCGTATGGAGTTTAAAACTATGATAATGGTTGCATTTGGCAAATGAGAGTTTCTGTAAGGAAGAGGTAAATTAGCTACCTTTGGAGGCATGGTAATGTTCGATTTTGTTTTTATTTATTATTCTGGGTTGATGCTACATGTTTTCAGTGTGAATTTCATCATCTCTAAGTTTTGTAATTTTCTATAAGGATTCTATAACTCAAATAATGAGGTGATTTTTAAAACAAAAATATAAAATTCAGCATATACTCTGATAACCAATAAATACCTTTTAATTGTCCTTTAAAAATATTGGTCAGTCATGCCTGAGATCCTGATTGAAGGCTTTGCCCAAAATTCACATTACCAACCCCCAAAATGGTGACCCTTTCTCACTTACGTAACCATATTTCTCAAGAAGCTAAGAAATGGTATTTTAATCAAATACTTTGCAATGTAACCTGCAGCTTGTATAGACATAGAAAAGTGCTGCCTACCACATGAACTTTAAGAATGTTTGCCAAACAAAATGGCTGCAGTTTTCCATTACTGAAGACATTTTTCCTGAGTGGAAAGGCAGAATTTGGGTTTAATAAAACTTTTCAACACAAGCTGTACATACAAATGTGTATTTTCTCTTTCCCATGTGTTTACAGCATGAGATAAGCTGTAGACCAATTTTATGTGGCTATTTTAAATGCAAATAAGAGGTTATTTTTACATGTTTTCAGCTTTTATTTTTGCATGTTTTCAGTTTTAATAGGAGACAGGCCAGAGAATTTCAAAACATGCCATTTCCACCATCTTTAGAGAACTTACTTTCCTGTTTAGTTCATTCTGCTTTCTGTGGGCATCTTTCTCTTGACAGCTGATGAAAAATATTTAAGCATTAAAGATTTGAGAAGTCAGTACAATTTTTACAAGTAATATTATTTTACAGTGAAATGTATTCATTTTGGCTTTTTGAACATGAGTTGAAATGGTTACTTCAGCCTCTTCCTCCATATGGACAAATTCTCGGGCATCCCACATGGACAGATATGAAAATGCTCCTGTGATAAGGAAGCCAGGTCCATGACGGAATCTACATCCGCCTTCATAGGATGAGAATGACAAATTCCTTTATCAGCTGGTGCCATGAACAATAAAGGAGTCAAGGGGGTTTTGACATGAGCAGACTGCAGATCCTAGAGCAGAAGCTTTGTTTTTGGCAAGATGGACAGATTTGGAAAGGTCCATAGGTCTGACAGAGCTAATATTAAAGGGAGCATGCTGTTGATCCAATGATACTCCAGCAGGGACAATATTTTCCTTAGCCAGTAACATAATGAAGGAGCCAACTGTCATTAGGCAGAAGCTCAAGTAAGCAGGTGGCTTTTGTCAATGGATGGCCTAAAAATGGACATAGCAGAGTATGGGTTTGGGGGAGAAGGCAGTAGGTACACAATAGGTAGACATCAGGGCAGGCGGTCTAACAGATGTGTATGGCAACAAGATGCAGGAACCAGAGTTTAGCAATACTTCTGTCCTGAGACGAACAGAAGGTAGTACCCAAAATCAAGAGGAAGTGAAGTTCTAAACAGGGCTTGTTTACCAAGATTGAGTAAAATCTATTCACTATAATTCTGCAAAAAGCTAGAGATGAACCACTGTTTATTTGTGTTCATATGTACTCTTTACTCCAGGTTCTTCCTAGTCAGCATTCACTGAGTACTTCTTATGGACCAATCACTCTCTTAACTTTTTACATATTTTCCCATTTAATCTTCACAACCCTCAGAGGAGGAGAGTAGTATAGGTCCCATCTTACAGATATGGAAGCTAAAAAAAAAAAAACAGAGAAGTTCAGTGACCTCATCAAGGTTATATATTAATTAGTGACAGCACCAGATTTAAACACAGATTAGGAGCCCACACTGAAAATTTAATTAAACATAATGTGATACTTACTCCATGGAGAAAACAAAAACATAGAGAAAGCCATGTAAGAGCAAGAATTAGTCCATCCAATGCCTGTTTAGAACATTAGTAGAAGACCATAATGAAACATGTAGAAAAGGTAGTCAAACACTAATGGCACATTTTTTATATAATTGTTTCCAGTAATCATTCCCCATACGATGCTCCTGGCATGAAGCTCCATCAACACAGTCATGGCAGGGACAGGAAATTTAGGACCAGAGACTTTTTATTACACAGCAGGATGGTGGTAATGAATAGCCAACATCACTTCTGGGTTGTGGCCCTCCATGGTACAGATAAAGGAGCTGCTGCATCCTTTCCCCCAGACTATAAATCCCAAGGTGGCAGAATTCTTAGCATTTAATGATCTCATAACCCATCCTCAGAAACTTTGAGCATCAACTTGTGTTCTGAGGGATCTGGAAGATTCAATGTTTCCAAAGGCATCTACTTGAAAATATTTTCCATGCTAATTCATCAAAAGCATAACAATTGAAAGAAAAACAAGCAGCAGACTGACCTCCCCTCCAAGATATATTTACAGTGTATTTAATTCACTTCTGTGTAATGTTTTTTAGTTTTACATAAGTAAAGGCATAGCAGTATACCCCTGTAGTCCCAGGAACACGGGTGGCTAAGGCAAGATCTCAAAGTTCAAAGCCAGCCTGGGCAACTCAGTGAGATTCTGTCTCAAAATTAAAAAAAATAAGAGGGCTGGAATGTAGCCCACAAGTAGAATGCCCCTGAGTTCAATACCCAGTACAAAAAAAAAACGAGGAAGAGGAGGGACTTTTATATGAAGAACTCATGCTAATTTACATAAATTAGAACATTTGGAAATACTACCAACCAGAAATGATCATATAAATACATTATTGTTATGATTGATGTATGTACATTCCATGTATGTATTATATGTCAAAATACATTCTGCTGTCATGTATGACTAAAAAAAATAAAAATAAATCGTATGGTAAAAATAAATAAATAAATACATTATTGGTAAGCCTTCTTGAATGTTGTCCTAGTCTTTTAGTTTTTAATAAAAATAGGAATATATTTATCATATTGTACAGTGTTCTGTATAATTGACTTTCTCATTTAGCAATATTAATAATATTTTCCTTTGTTTTATGTAGAACTATATTTTAATAGTTGCATATTTTTATTTCATTTAATGGATACCTGTGATCTATTTCATGAATTTTCTATTGATAGATATCTACGTAATTTCCAATTTTCATTATTTATTTATAAGACTTCTTAACATTTAGCATATTATCCTTTATTCTGTTACATACAAATATTGTTATCCAGATTTTGGCTTCCTTGTAACTTTATTGTAGCTTTGCATTCAGAAATTTGTTTTTAATTTTTATGTGGTAGAACTACACAAACAGTTTAATTGTGAATTCTCCACTTAATATCATAGTGAGAACGTTTTTCAAGAATACCCTATACCTCAGAATTATATAAATATTTGTGAGCATTTTTCTCTAACATTTTTGTGACTTTATTTTTTTTTCATTAGATATAATTTTGAAAGAGTAGACTAATACAGCCTAGGCAAATTATGTATCAAAAACTCTCAGATAGTTTGTTCTAAAAGAAAGCTGAGATGAATCAGCTTTACAGGAGAAAAAATGGCCATTGAATACATTGGAGTTTGTTCTACAAAATGAAGGGTTTGGATTATATTTCTCTAGAAGTCAATACAATTATAATATAGAAAAACCTGGAAATGTGGGGCTGGGGATGGAGCTCAGCAGTAGCACACTTGCCTGGCATGTGTGATGCACTGTGTTTGATTCTCAGCACTACATATAATAAAGGAGAAAAACATTCATTAAAAAAAAAAAACTAGAAATGTGATCTCTGGTGCTGATGTCCAAGCTGGACTACCTGTGACTCACAAACATACCCATCCCTTCTCCAAGTGTGAGCACTGGCTTCAAGTCAACCATTCTCCTTCCTGCGTCCAAGGTGTCTCAGAGGCAACTGCACCTTTCCACTGACTTATTCTAATTCTGAACTGACCATCCCCATAGCTTCATGTATTTTTTCAGAGGATGTAAATAATACTCTTACAACAGAAAGTATACTGATCAAAACAGGGGAAATAAAAGTTCTGACTGCTACTCCTAATGATAGAACTAATTTCCAAACCATGAAATTTGACCGTGGAGGTTTTTTTTAAGTAGCTAAGAAATCTGACATGTTATGTGCAAATGTTGATGTCTTACAAGACTCCACACACATTTCTTTCTCTGATTTCATTCCTAAAGCTATTTTTGAGGTCCTAGAATGCCTCCATGATTAAATGTTAATAACTTTATTCATTATTTCATGGTCACCTTTAAAGATTCTAGTCAGCAACATCACTAATCTCCCAGTTTAAGATATTTTTCCCCTTGGAAGAATCTGCTCATTACAGTAGTTAACAACCACTCAGTTAGCAAAGAGCCCTAAGACAAGGCAGGGGACAAGTTAATGGTGTAACAAATCAGTCGTTAAGCTAAATGGTCAGTTTGCACGATACAGTATTATTGCTGTATTGAACCCAACTTAAAGATTTACATCAGTTACATTTTATTCCAGGTACAAGATGCACAAATGAAATACAGAGGGGTGCAGTTTTGTTTTATGCTGCTTTCATTAAGAACCCAATTGCACGGCAAAATCAGTTAGTATATATCTCGTTCCATGTGACAGCCAATTTTCCACTGAGATTGGAAAGTCTTGGAGCTTTTTAATCCTTGATCTCACTCTGGGAGTATAGGCATGGGAGTTCTAACATGTTTTTAAATTGCTTAAAGTAAAACCTCATTGGCAACAAGCACTTATCCCTCTCTCCTGAACAATGGAATTTTCTGGACAGATGACGCATGGCCTGAACTCTCGATTTCCTTCAATGATGAAGTCTGCCTAGAATATACTTTTTGGTCCAATGCACTAAAGTTTGGAGGTTTTTTTTCACCCTGGCAAATTTTTTTTTCTCAGAGAAAACATGTAGTGTTATAAACATATTTAGCACCAAAATTACTTGTGGCGAACAATTTTACCACTTTAGTGTCCAAAGCTGATCACATTATGATTTATATTATAATTATAATCTTTTTGTATTTTCTCCATTCCCCATATTTTCAAACTTTCACCTAGAGATATAGCAGGTAGCACTCCTCATGAGGTTTACATGCTTGTGGAGAAGATAGATTTCAAAAACAAATAAATATATGAAGCAAGATAGTCTTGCAGGTAGTCTTGCTATAAGGAAAATAAAATATGCTTGTTGTAGTATGGATTTAGAAATGTTCCCCAGCAGACCTCGAGTGTTGAAAGCATGATAACCAAGGTATTAGAGGTGGGTTTATTTGGCAATGATGAGAGCTGTAAGCTCATTAGTGGATTAATCCATTGATGGATTTATAATTTGAATGAACTACTGGATGATAACTGTAGGTAGATGAGTGTGATTAGAGAAAGCAGGTCACTGGGGGTATGTCCTTGGAATATATCTTGTCCCTGTCTCCTCTTTTCCTCTGTCTCTCTCCTCCTGACTGCCGTGAGTTGAGCAGCTTTCCTTTACCATGCTCTTCCGCCATGATGTTCTGTCTCACTACAGACCCAGAGCAATGGAGTCAGCTGAATCTGGACTGAGAACTCTTAAAACTGTGCACCAAAATAAACTATTCCTTCTCTAAGTTGTTCTTGTCAGGTATTTTGGTCATAAAAAAGCTGACTAAGACAATGCTCAAGAAGAATGGTTGTCTTGAAGACAACAGCTAGTATAAGGAGTAGAAATTTTGTTATTTGGAGGATAGTAAAAAATCAATCAATCAAAGGCCCATAAGGGAAAAGAAAATCGAATTAAATATTTCACTAAACAAATATAAGGCACCCTTTTATATGTTTCAAAGTTCTATCCTCTGCTTTTAGTTTCTCTTAGGCAAACCTTTCTGTTAAGAACAGAAGAGCTACAACAAAAGATTAAAGCTTAGCGTTAGGAGAGAGTGTGTACTTAATATACTTGCTCCATCCTCAACACTATGTACAAAACACTTTTTATAGTAGTAACAACAATGATGAGAAAGGTCAGAATAGCTGGGTTTAGAAATAATTGCTTAGTTCAGATCTATAAAAAGCTATTAAATCAATTCTACAGAGGATACTGCATTTTGTTATCCTATAAGGGCATGAGGGTAGAAATTCTCCAGTTTATGGACTTCGGCTGGATCTCAGAGCACTATCATTTAATATATTTATGTTCTACAGTTGCAAAACCACAAATGGACTTTTAATTTCTTTAGTGGAACTAAAATACTACGTGATAAACTGTTAAACCTTTTGAATGAGTGTATGCAAGTATGTATGTGTGTATGTGTTTGTGTGATCAGCAACCAGACTACTTAAAAAACAGCAATTAAGAAAATATTTGCAAAAATCCCATGCTCAACAGTTCACACACTGTTTGTACTATTTGAAGGATTAATTCGTTCAGTATTGTTTTCATATGACAGTTGGTAAAGTAAACTCTTGCTTTGGCAATATCAAGACTATCTGCATAAGACTTGTGAGATCATATGTAGCACCAATTATATGGTGTATTTGCAAAATCATAAATGACAGAGCTCAGGATCCTTTTGTTTCTTGTTCCAGTGGTACTTTCTCCCAGTACAGTGTTCCTATACTAATTAATCAATCTATAAAAACAGGCACAACAAGCAAAACCAATGTTCCTTGACCTCATGGAACTCACTGAAATTTAAATCAGAACTCCTGGCCATAATTCTCCAGGTTCTGGCAGAGGAACAAAGGTGTATCAGTCCAGGTCCCAGCGGGATGCAAGTGGCACACTCTAAAAAGTGATTCCACAATCTATGATAAATGGGACGTCTTACAAAGGCTGGGGCAGATTAAGGGAGACCTACAAGTAAGGGAAGCCACACAACACCCAGATCTGGCAATAGTAAGAACAGTGTCCACTAGGCTTGAAAGGGCAAAGGGAGTATATTAGTTTTCTATTTCTGCTGGGAGGAAAAAAAATTACCACAAACTTAATGACCAAAAAAATCAGAAAGATTTTTTTTTTAATTATGGACAATAGAAATCCAAGGTGAATCTTTCACGGCTAAAACAAAAATGTCAGCAGGGCTGCTTTCCCTCTGGAGCAGGAGGGGGAAATCCTAGGAGACAGTTTGATTCCTGGCCTTTTGCAGCAACTACAGCTGAGTTTGTGGCATTCCCAGACTCACCGTGCCTGCCTCTATTTTCCAAGCCAGCTGTGCTCTCTCTCTCTGACTCTGCTTCGCTCACATAATTTTTATTTCATTTATGTGTTATCAAATGTCAGGTTATCTCCTTTTTTTAAGGAAATGGTACTTGTAATTATATTTGGGGCCCAACTAGATATTCCAGGATAAACTCTCCATCCCAAGATCCTTAACCATATCCACAAAGACTCTTTTAAAATATAGGGTGATATTCATGGTTTCAGGGATTGGGACATAGATATAATTGGGAACCATTATTCAGCCTACCACGTGGAGGGAGCTGGATCTGTCACTGGAGCTTAGGGAGACCAGGTCCAGTAGGAAAAGGCTGTTGAATAGAAGATGTGGTCTGTGGCAGAAGAGCACCATCACTGCCAAGAGATGGCCAGAGAAGAAGAGAATCTGGGAAATAGGTACTTCAACCTCTCTCTTGTCCTACCCCCCAATTTCTTCCTAGTCTACCACTGTTCAAGTAGGTAGATAGACACCAACAAGGGGATGGGGTCAGGGAGCATAAGACTCACTCCATGTTGAGTGAAAAAAGATCACTCCATCTCAGGTGACAAAGAACCTTAACCATAAACTGCTTCCTTCATTGCCAGATGCTATCTTCTTAAAACTACAAAGAAACAAGTGTATCCAGAGTAAGGGACTTTCTATCCTTGGAGCATGGGCAGAGCACTGAGGCACTAAGCCATGGCGGGGAAACCACCACAACCATCGCAAATACATAAAGCATGAGGGAGGTTTCCAGACCAAACATAAAAACCCACCAAGTGGAAAACTCAGGATTGCTTCCTCTCTTGGGATGGCCCCACTCCATGTTCTCCCTGGAGCATATGTTCATTTCACTAAATAAGCCCTTTATCCTTTTTTTTTTTAATCTTTGTCTCTTGACAAAAATCTTTCTTTTCTTTCAAGAAGACAGGAAGCAAGAAAAATAAATCACCTGATAACACCATCAGTCAAATCCAAATGGAAATAAGAGGGCAAGGAAGGCATTTATGGGACAATGCTTTCCCTAAGTGAAAGCCTTCTAGGGCCTGGGTACCACTGAGAAGGCAAGGGTAGATCTCAGGGATCAGAACATGTGTGTTGGGAGGAAGCTGACAACGGTTCTGAGAATGTGTGTGGGAATGAGGACATGAGCTAGGGACTAAGGAGACCTGGACCAGATGACCAGGACTAAAAACATCCCACCGTGCAGCCTGACTTCAGAGGAGTGATGTTCAACTCTGATCCCACTATAAAAGCTCATCTTCAAGACTGGGAAACTATCCTAGATATGAGGAAGGAAGACCCATGTGACTCAACCAGACTTTAATGCCATAAGACTCATCCAAAGGTTGGGGGATCTTAGCTGGGTTTTCCATCTCATAGTTTGTAGTTTACAAGGAAAAGAATGTATTAGATTTAATTTGGTGGAAAGAACCACCAAATTTTTCTCTCCATGGTTTGGGTCATACATAAAAAATCAACATAGTATTTAGAGCCCCCTCTTTATTTTCTAGAGATATTCAGTGTGAAATCCAGGCAGATTTACTTAGGGACAGTAAAACTTGGTTCCATTGACCTTAAGACCAGGCATCACCTTTCCTATATCACGGACTGAATCAGTGTTATTTCTAGATAAGATCTCTGCAGAGAAGTCAATCCCTGCTCCCAAAAGCTATGAAACTCTGAGACTGATTGACTTTGTGGGTCTGTTTCACCAGACACATGTGAATTTATATATTTAAGAATTTATGAAAACTATTAAATTTCTTCTGAGACTTAAAAAAATCCTCTAATTGATGTTTAATTGTGAACTATTTATAAATTATTCTTACCTAAATCAATACTTTCCACTTAACCCAAAATGCATCTCCAATGTGTTTCTTTTGGTACTATTTGTTTCATTACAAAATAAATACCAGGTTTATGTAGAAAGGTCCCAAAATTCAGTATTCCCACTAGGTAAAACCTGGACAAACAACAATAAGTGTTGGCGAAGTTGTGGGAGAAAAGGTGCACTCATACATTGCTGGTGGGAATGCAAATTGGTGAAGCCAATATGGAAAGGAGTATGGAGATTCCTTGGAAATCTGGGAATGGAACCACCATTTGACCCAGCTATTCCTCTCCTCTGTCTATACCCAAAGGACTTAAAAACAGCATACTATAGGGACACAGCCACATCAATGTTTATAGCAGCACGATTCACAATAACTAAACTGTGGAGCCAACCTAGATGCCCTTCAGTGGATGAATGAATTAAAAAAAATGTGGCATATATACACAATAGAATTTTACTCAGCAATAAAAGAGAACAAAATCATGGCATTTGCAGGTAAATGGATGGCATTGGAGAAGATAATGCTAAGTGAAGTTAGCCAATCCCATAACACAAATGCCCAATATCTTCTCTGATATAAGGAGGCTGACTCATAGTGCAGTAGGGAGGGGGAGCATGGGAGGAATAGAGGAACTCTAGATAGGGAAGTGGGGTGGGAGGAGAAGGGGGCAGGGGAGTAGCAAGGATGGTAGAATGTGATAGACATCATTATCTGAAGTACATGTATGAAGACACGAATTAGTATCAACATACTTTATATGCAACCAAAGATACGAAAAATTGTGCTGTATATGTGTAATAAGAATTGTAATGCATTCCACTGTAATTTATTTTTTTAAATCAATTAAAAATAAATAAAGATCCCAAAATTCCTCGAACCCCTAAGAAGATTGCTCAACGGGCATATTCAAGTGAAGAGAAAGAAAGTAACAGTTTTGACTGCTAAAAAGGCAGCCACCCTGCTTATGCCTTTAGAACACTAGTTGAGAAACAAATCCCTACACACACACACACACACACACACACACACACTCACACACCAGGAGACTAATCTGTGCCCTCAGTGTGGATCTGAAGCCATTCAGAGGAAGACACATTGTTTATTTTTTCACACAGTCCTAGGCATGAAATCTACCATCATGTTGGGCAAATACAGATTGTATTTTAGGAGAGATGGTTTCAGAAATTGTGAATAAGGACAAGACACAAGGTACAAGTTTAATTTCCTGAAGGCACACTTCAAGTTGTACAACAAGTGCTCACATACATTGGAGTAAATGTACCAATCCCTCTAACAAAGTTCAAGAAATAGAAATGCGATAACAAAAATGTACACATAATAAACTAAATATCAGAAATTTGAGGAATAACACAGTTGTTCCTTAGTGTCCACAGGGAATTGGTTCTAAAACCCTCTTCCTGCTGCCCACTCCCACAGATACCAAAATCCTCAGATGATCAAGATCCCTATATAAAATGGTATAACATTTGCATATAACCTATACACATTCTCCTGAATACTTTATCTCTAGATTACTGAAAATATGTTCTACAATGCAAATACTATGTAAATTGCTGGTGTACTGTATTATCTAGGGAATAAAGGCAAGAAAATAAAAGTCTGTCCATGTTAAGTACAAATGCATTTTGTTTTCAAATATTCAGTTGTATTTCTTTATGGGGAACCTCCAGGTAGAGCCCAATGCAATCATTGCATTGTGTTACACAGAGCAGGAAATCCAGAGACTGCCTTACCTCAACTCCACTTTGCAAGTTGAAAAAAGTCTACTTTTAGATAGAGGAGTGAAGAATTATGATTAAAACACCACCTGAACCAAATGGATATAACATAAACAATTTGGCTAATACGTAACAAAAGATGTTGAAGCAGTAGAGTTTCAGATGATCTTTTGTTTTTCTCAAGTTGATCATAGAGTAACTTCTTATATAGAATCAGAACCACAGTGACCAGAGCCTCATCATAGAGTAACACCACTACAACCAGACAGAGTCCCAAGAGAGCGCAGGACAGGGACGGGCCTTCAGCTATAATGAGCAGCCACCTCCCTCACCTCCATTGCCCACCCTGCTGTCTTGATCAGATGGGACACAGAGAAGTCAGTTGTCACTGGCTTAGTATCTTAGGGTAGATGAAAAACGAGTTGAAGATTCAGAATTGAACATGAAGGGCGGAGATGAACAAATGGGAAGTTGCAGATTTGACAGAACAAAGAAAGTGTATGCATCTGGTGAGCCTGAAGCCTCATTTATAAAAGAAGCAACAGTAAATAGCATTGCAAGGTGCCTGGTCCACTTTACACTCAGGAATACAGAAGATGTTGTCATTAAATCCCTAGATCCTCCACTGCATCAGCCTCAATATTTCATTTTTACATCCAAAATATCACGACTTTTCTTCTGAGCTCCAGAATGCCCCTCCAGAGACAAACAATCCTGAGTCCCCCAGAATTCCTCTTTGAGACCCCATAGGTGGATTACCCATTGATCTAAGTGTGAATCTGAATGCAAAGATTTGAATGACAATGGATTCCAAGACACTATCTTCCATCTAACATTTACAATTGATTACAGAAAGAATATATTACATGAAGAAATAATGCTTTTACATCCAGGTTTCTTGCTGGTCTTTGGCTACTAGTTGTAATTAGATTTTATCTACCACTAGAATCTAAAAAGTAAAGAGACTGACTGCACAGGAAATAGAAATGGATACATCAGACTGAAAGGATGCTGATATAAATTGATTCCTCACAAAATTTCTTTGGATCAAATTGCTGAAGTCTCACACAGTTTTCCCAGAAAATGGGCACAGAAGAAATTGATGGGATCTGACAGGCAAAACATTCTTTGGGGAATTCAGGCTTTACTTAACTGCCCCTGTGTTTTCTAGCTGGAGGGAAATTTGCACAAAGGCCCTGTCACCCTAGAAGGCAATTGTTACAGAAGCACGGAGGGAAACTTCAGAGGCCATGGCAGTAATGTTGCTGAAAATGCCTCACTTTCTCCTTCTCTAGAGTCTCAAATTTGCTTTCTTAAACTCACTGCAATCGAAGTAGATATGTGTCATGTCTATGAGCAGTTGTCCTCATCAGAGTCCTTGTTGTGCGGCTTGAGGTATAGGTGCCTCCAGGATTCTAAATACATGCTTTGTCTCCCTTCCTTATTGACAATTTCTGAAATTGTCTCTTCCAAAACACAATCTACATTTGCCCAAACTTGTGGTAGATTTCATGCCTAGGACTATCTGAAAGAAAACGATTGCATCTTTCTCTGATTAGTTTCAGATCTACACTAAGGGCACAGATTAGCCTCCCGGGTGTGTGTGGAGAGGTTTACTTAATAACTAGTCTTCTAAAGGTATATGCAAGGTGGCTGCTTTTTTAGCAATTGAAATTGTCATTATTTTTTTCTCTCTCTCTTCACTTGAATATGCCCACTGATCAATCTTCCCAAGGGTTTAAGGAATTTAGGGACCTCTCTAGCAATAAAACTCAGAAATGTAAAAGATTCTTCTGATTTTGCCATAAAAACCTGGTCTTTATTTTGAAACAAAAAGAAATACACTGGAGACAAATTTGAAGTTAAGCAGAAAACATGGACTTAGGTAAAAATAATTTACTAGAGTTCACAATTAAACATCAATTAATGGAATTTTTCAAGTTTTCAAATTTCAGAAAATATTTGCTAGTTTTCATAAATTCTTTGATAAATTATATATATGTGCATATATATATATATATATATATATATATATATATATATATATATTAATATATCACTTATTACAAAAAAGATTATTTAATCTGGAGAGGTAAGAGACATAAACCTAAGTCAAAAGTTATTCATCCCCTTCACCCCAAGTGCTAAGAGCCATAGCCAAGTAGTAATGATACATGGCATTTTTGGTTGAAAGGTGACACCAGCAAGCCATTGAGATGATATGATTATGTTAAGATCTGCATTCAAATGGATATTAGACCCCTGCTGTCCACCTCCTCCTGCTACTTTGGAGCTCTAGCGGGACTCCCAAAGAGTTCCCATTGGTTGGGAAAGTGCGGTAGGAGGGAATTCCGGAGGAGGGATTTCCTGTTGGGGTAGTGTGGCCCGGGAGAACACCACGTGTGTGGGTCGGCATATTTCCCGGGAGCATACAGGGCATTGGTGGGAGTTTCGAAAATAAAGTTTGTTCCTGTTTGAGTGATTTTGTGCTCAGCCAGACTGCGGCACCCAAGCTCCTCCAAGTAGGATGCCAGGGCACTAACAGGCAGAAACAAATGCCTGCACAAGGGACAGCTTGAAGGCTTGTGACCCAGGATGGCAGCCTGCGTTCACTCCCTCTCCCTCTACAGATTCCCATTGGAATAAAGAAACGCAGTCATCAGCAACCAGCACAGGGAATTAGGCAAGTGTTCTGTCCACATGCCAGAAGTTGTAAGAAAAGTCCCATAAAAGATAATGCACATTACACCAGAGTAAAGCAAAGACTTACCAAACTGCAACCACCAGAGAGGACGAAAAGCCTATCCAAGGAGGAAAGGAGAACATCTCCCAACTCAATTTGATTAGCCCTCTTCCCAATCTCCCAACCCAAAACAGAAGGGTAAAAAGGTTCCCAGTTCTTCAAAGACAGTAATAAATTGTCACACAAGAGCCTCACCAAGTGACCAGATTCCAGAATCCACAAAAATTTAACTGAAGTATCCCTAATTTCCACCAGCCACAAACAAAACGATAGACAGAGCAAACAGGGGACATTACTGTCCCTAATACAGGTATGCTTGCCTGTTGAGAAAGCCAAGTATTTTCAGGAGTAAGGAAGCACCCTCTGCCACTGAAAACTAGAGAGAAATTTTGCCTTTGTGGATCTGTCTTCTTGCAATCTGATCGTTCTGCCTAAATACCAAGGGATTTTACATTTATCCCTAAAACCCAAAAATGTCAACAGGCTTTCTCTAAATGTAGGCCAGCTTTCATCACTTTGCTTTATCCTTGAGTCTTCAACACAGTGGATTGTCTTAAAATTTCTTCAGTGATGTTTATTTTATTTCCCTGTTCTCTTCTTTAAGTCTTATTACATGCATATTAGATGTGTCTTTTCTAGAATTTCTGTGTCTCTTGTCTAGAATTTCCATGTTATTTCTATGAATTTTGTAGAAAAGTTTCAATTCATCTTCTGTTAAACAAATTTGATTTTGATAGGATGCAACCATCAATTTCCTGTTGCCTTTTTAATTAGACAAACACACCAAGAAATCTTCCCTGTTCTAACATTATTCTTTTTAATATCACCAGCATTTTTATAGAAAAACAACATAATTTTAAATCTGTCTGAGAAACCAAATGTTGTACATTTTTCAAACTTATTTATTGATAAATTTATCATTTATCCAAATTTTATCAGATAGACACCTGTGTTCTGAATTTTAAAATCTGCATTTTTGTATATTGGTTTTGTTCTCTTTGATCATCCTATATAAATTAAATTACTGAGTTTTACTTTCCATAATACAGATTTGTTAGTCTTCTCTTTTCTTTTTTCATAAAATCGGAACAAAAGAAATACAAAATATTTAACCTCAAAAATTTAGAACGTTTAGAGTAAACTCTAAGATTTATTAATAAACCTGATTTATTAATTTAGATAAAAACTGAACTCGATTAATTAGAAAATAGGAATTCAACAAAATCATTTTATCAAAGAACTATTACTATGAAACAAACAGAGAAAATCTTGGCACAATTAAATGAGAAAAAGTGGAAAATCAGAAATAAGTATTTGATTTTATTTTTTAAATAAAACTCCAGAAAGACAAATACTGCATGATTTCTTTCATTTGTGGAATCTAAAATGCTGAGCTCTGGGAAATGGAGAGTATTTTAGTGGTTGCCAGAGGCTGAGGAGAGTAGGGGGTTCTTGGGGAAAGACTGGGTGCAAAGTCACACCCAGATAGGAGAAATAAATTCAGGGGATCTAGTACTCAGAAGGGTGATTATCATAGCAGTATCACATTGCTTAATTTAAAATAGCTACAAGAGAAAGTTTTAAATGTTCTCATCACAAAGAAACAATAACGTTTGAGATAATGCATAGTCTGCTTATCATGAGTTGGTGACTACACAATGTATTAACATCACATTGTACCCCATAAAAGATGTACCATTATTTTGTGATAAGTTTAATAATGGCAATAAAATAAACCTTAAAAGATAAGTAAATAAATTTTATCTTGGTATATTTGAAAGTAAAGACTCTTAAGAAAATAGTAAACTCCAAATCTAACAAAACAAATAGTAATTCAAAATGGACCATTATTCATAAAATAAATTTACTATGTTGTCAAAGAAATACTGCCTTCCCCATTTGAGTCTCTAACCGGAAGATTTTAGTAGCTATTAATCTGATCATTCCTGTAGTATTTCAATTGCTCCAAACATAAAAACAAAACAACAAAAAATGTTCCAGGTACCCTTTTATTTAACTAGCTAAGCCCACTACCCAAAATCAATACCCCAACTCTTGTGTTAGTGACCTTACTTGTGAATACATATTAAATATTCCCAAATAACATATTAGCAATTTAAGTAAGGTAAGTATATTGATTGACAACTAGTTTTATTTTTAGTAGAAGAGGTACTTTTTTCCATCTGTTTGTAAAAACCAAACACTTCTTAAAAAGCAAAAATCACTTGCATTCTTATTACCAAAACATAACCACTTATTAACCTTTGGATAAATTGATAAACATCCACCATTCTCTCTCTCTCTCTCTCTCTCTCTCTCTCTCTCTCTCTCTCTCTCTCTATATATATATATATATATATATATATATATATATATATATACACACACACACACACACACACACACACACACACATACATACATACACATATACATATATATAAATGTAAACCACTTTGTGGGAAGTTATATATGCAATATATATAATTTGAGAGCTTTATTCAATAATATGTCATGGACATTCATCCTCGTCAATGTATAGATCTATACCATTTGTAATGGTCACATATTATCAAATTATACTTATGTACTATAATTACTAAACCAGTTTAATGGATGTTTGGGTTGTTTCCAATGTGGTGCGATTATGAAGAGCTCTATGATATATTTTGTGGATGTAAATCTCTTCCCATTTTGTGATTACTTTCTAAAAGTACGGTTGCTGGGTCATACGGCAAACATTTTTTATATTTTTCTATTACTGGATGGCCTTTTCAGAGGAGTTAGACCTATTTATGGTGCTAGTAGCTCTGCTTGAGGGTGCAGCTGCCCCACACCCTCACAGCACATTTGTATTTGTCAATTATTTGGTGTTAGATAATAATTTGACAGTTGGCCAGTTGTTTAGGAAGTTTGTTGTTTTTCATGTGTCTTTTTTCCACAAGCAATACATTAAATGTCTGTAGGTTCCAGAAACTGAGCTAGGCACTGAGGGTTTGATGATCAACAAATGAGATGTGGTCCATGGCCTCAAGAAAACATTTTTTTGAGAAGACCGGAGAAGTCACTAAATGAAAAAAATCAATCAATTACAGACTGAGGTCATTGGTCTGAAGAAAACACAGATATTCTGAGAGTAACAGAAGGACCTGATAAGGATAGGGGAGTTAGAAATTGCATCTTTGAAATTGCATCATGCCCCACCATGATACCTCCCCCGGAGCAGCATATGAACGTTCTGCCTCTCAGTGGCCCCCAGCACCAAGCATGGTGAGGAGGAACCCTCACATCCCTCTGCAGAGATGGGAATCTTCCTTCCTCAGGAAGGAGACATGTGACACATGGGCACCACATCAGCATCTGGCCTTTTTATTCCTGGTAAATGGGTCTTCACTGGCATGGCGCCTTCTACGTTAGGAAACTCGCCATTAATTGGAATAATTTTTCCCCACTGGCATATCTGTGAGAGGAGAGTTCCAGAGGGATTCAGGATAAGAAGCATTAGCCTGCATTATGAAACAATCTACTTTGATATGATGGTACTTGTGTAAGCAACTCTAGACATTGTAATACAGTGAATTACAATGTTCCAGCCAAAACAACATTTAGATAATGATCAATTCCTATTACATTAGGTCAGATACAAGCCCCAAAGCATAGAAGATAAATTTATCTTTCAGTGGCCTGTGTAAATCCCTGAGTTGAGGGAGGGGAAAGGGAAATGAAATATCACTAAAAAAATCAATATCTTTATTGATTTATCAGGCTACTGTGATTTATTGGGCACTCATTCGTTTGTTACAGTCATTTCATGCATTGCCTCTGGCTGTGATAAATGATCTGGCCTCCTCTTTGGGAAAGAGGAGGCTTTGGAGCATCCGTCTCCTAGTGAGGGCCTCTAGATGCTGGGCTGTTTGCTTCCATGTTGAGCTGAAGTCTACAAACTACTGTGAAGCATGGCCTTAAGTTTATCAGATTCACCCAATGTGAAGAGCCCAAAAAGTAGTGCACACAGTTGTCAACTTGGGGTTCTTCCAAAGTGAAAACAGAAAACTAAACCAGAAGTATGTTTGATATGTAAGACATAATGACACATAGTGATGCAATTATGGGCCTGGCCATTCTATATTATTTATTGTGCATGTTCTTATTAAGATATGAGTAGCTTAATTTCTACAGCTGCTTTGTTTTTAATTTTTTTATCTGTTCTACTTAGTTATACATGAAAGTAGAATGCATTTTGACACATTGTACAAAAATGGAGCACAACTTCTTCCTCTGGCTGAACATGGTGCAGACTCACACCAACAATGTAATTATACATGTATATAAGGTAATAATGCCCATCTCATTCTACTGTCCTTCCCAACCCTGCAGCCCCTCACCTCACCTCATTCCCCTCTGTGCAATCTAAAGTTCCTTCATTCTTCCCCCCTCCACTATGGATCAGCATCCACTTATCAGAGAAAGCATTCAGCCTTTGGTTTTTGGGGATTGGCTAATTTCACTTAGCATGCTATTCTCCAGCTCCATCCATTTACCTGCAAATGCCATAATTTCATTCTTCTTTAAGTCTGAGGAATATTCCATTGTATATATATACCAAATTTTCTTTATCCATTCATCTGTTGAAGGGCATCTAGGTTGGTAACTACAGTTTAGCTATTGTGAATTGAGCTGCTATAAACATTGATGTGGCTGTGTCACTCTAGTATGCTGATTTCAAATCCTTTGGGTATAAACCAAGGAGTGGGATAGCTGGGTCAAATGATGGTTCTATTCCAAGTTTTATAAGGTATCTCCACACCACTTTCCAAAGTGATTGTACCAATTTGCAGTCCCACCAGCAATGTATGAGTCTACCTTTTCCCCACATCCTCACCAACACTTATTGTTGTTTGTATTCTTGCTAATTGCCATTCTGACCAGAGTGAGATAAAATCTTATAGTAGTTTTGATGTGCATTCCTCTAATCACTAGAGATGACAAATATTTTTACATATGTTTGTTGATTGATTGTATTTCTTCTTCTGTGAAGTGTCTTTTCAGTTCCTTCGCCCATTTATTGATTGGGTTATTTGTTTTTGTTTTTCATGTTAAAAGTTTTTTGTTGAGTTCTTTATATATCCTGGAGATTAATGCTCTATATGATGTTCATGTGGTGAAGACTTTCTCCCATTCTGTAGGCTCTTTCTTCATGTTATTGATTGTTTCCTTTGCAGAGAAGAAGCTTTTTAGTTTGAGTTCATCTATTTATTAATTCTTGATTTTATTTATTGTGTTTCAGGAGTCTGGTTAAGGAAGTCAGTTTCTAAGCCGACATGGTGGAGATTGGGGACTACTTTTTCTTCTATTAGGTGCAGAATCTCTGGTCTAATTCCTAAATCCTTGATCCACTTTGAGTTGAGTTTTGTGTATGGTGAGAGACAGTGGTTTAATTTCATTTTACTCCATATTTATTTCCAGTTTTCCCAGCACTATCTGAAGAGGCTATCTTTTCTCCACTATATGTTTTTGGTGACTTTGTCAATACGAGATAAGTGTATTAATGTGGGTTTGTCTCTGTGTCTTCTATTCTGTACCGTTAGTCTACATGTCTAGTTTGGTACCAATACCATGCCATTTTTGTTACTATAGTTTTGTAGTATAGTTTAAAGTCTGGTATTGTGATGCCTCCCTTCACTCTTCTTGCTAAGGATTGCTTTGGCTATTCTTGGACTTTTATTTTCCCAAATGATTTCATGATTGCCTTTTCTAATTCTATAAAGAATATTATTGAGATTTTAATAGGAATTGCATTAAATGTGCATAACACTTTTGGTAGTATGGCCAATTTAATGATGTTAATTCTGCCTATCCAAGAGCATAGGAGATCTTTCCATCTTTTAAGGTCTTCAGTTTCTTTCTTTGGTGTTTTTTAGTTCATTATTGAAGTCTTTCACCTCTTTTGTTAGATTGATTCCCAAGTGTTTTATCTTATTTTTTTGAGGCTATTATGAATGGAGTAATTTTTCTAATTTCTCCTCCAGTGGATTCATCACTGATGTATAGAAACATGTTTAATTTAATACCCTGCTACTTTACTGAATTCATTTATTAGTTCTAGAAGTTTTCTGGTGGAATTTTTTGGATCTTCTAAATATAGAATCATTTCATCGAGAGATGGTGATAGTTTGACTTCTTCTTTTCCTATTCGTATCCCTTTAATTTCTTTCCCTTTAATTTCTTTCATCTGTCTGATTCCTCTGGCTAAAATTTCAAGGACTATGTTGAATAGAAGTGAGAATCCCTGTATTGCTCCAATTTTTAGAGGGAATGCCTTCAATTTTTCTTCAATTAGAATGATATGGGCCTTGAGCTTAGCATTTATAGCTTTTACAATGTTGAGATTATTCCTACTATCCCTAGTTTTTCTAGTGTTTTGAACATGAAGGGGTGCTATGTTTTGTCAAAATCTTTTTCTGCAATTATTGAGATAATCATTTGATTATTGCCATTAAGTTTATTAATGTGGTTAATAAGTTTATTGATTTCTGTATGTTGAACGAACTTTGCATTTCTGGGATGAACCCCACTTGATTGTGATGCATTATCTGTTTAATATGTGTTTGTATGTGATTTGCCAGGATTTTATTGAGAATTTTTGCATCTATGTTCCTCAGAGATATTGTTCTGAAGTTTTCTTTCCTTGATGTGTCTTTGTCTGGTTTTGGTATCAGATTCACAAAATGAATTTACAAGGGTTCCTTCCTTTTTTATTTCATAGGATAATTTGAGAAGCATTGGTGTTAGTTCTTCTTTGAAGGTCTAGTACAACTCATCTGAGAATCCATCTGGTCCTGGGCTTTTCTTTCTTAGTAGGGTTTTGATGGCATCTTCAATTTTATTGCTTGAAATTGATTTGTAAAACAGAATCTTTACAGAAAGTAATCAAGTTAAAAATGAGGTCCCTAATCCAATATGACTGGAATGCTTATATGATGAAGAGGAAATATGGATGAAGAAAGACACAGATCAAGATGATATGAAGATACAGGAAGAAAGTGGGAATCTACAAGCCAAGGAGAGAGGTCTGTAAACCACCCCTCTCTTAAAGCCCTCAAAAGAAAAAAACAAATGCCAACACATTGGGAACTGCAGAACTGTGAGACAGGAATTTCTGTTGATTAAACTACCAGGTCCATGGTGCTTTTTTACGGTAGGAGATCTATCAACCAAAACACCATGAAGTAAACATCATGAGGATCACATGATCTTTGTCAAAATCACTCAACTGAATTGATATAGCACAAAACAACCACAAACAATGTGCAAATTACTGGGTAGAGAGAGTTTTCAATAAAATCTTATTTACAAAAGCATCCATGTGGGCTGTAATTTGTCACTGCTATTCTACACTTTTGAACACAAGTGCTGAAGATGTTGTGAATGACCAGATTTAAGCATCAGGCCAGAGGCACATGTGGTGGCCTGAACTTAGTTGGAAATCTGCAAAACTGAAAACAAAACCAGCAACAATAATAGCAAAATTATCTTCAGATCATCCTCGGTCCCCCTCTGAACTTCCTCTCTCTGGTTAGGAGTGACTGTCCAACTTTACTGCAGAAACATAATTGTGGATTAAACGTGGCCACACTTTTCAGTTGCTCCTCTCAACAAGAACTGGAGCCTATTCACCCTTCCCAGGATTGGGCTGCTCTTCTGAGTTCTGACCTGTGGGGATGCCACAGAAATGAAGCGGTAACAGGGCCGGCCTCAGCCTTCAGGACAGCTTTCACTGTCAGAACTCATATGAAGAGGCTCAGCCACCTCCTGGAAAGACTATGGAGAGGGAGAAAGAAGGCAGGGCCACGGGTGGGGGCGGGGAGAGGTCCAGTGGGTGCCTAGACATTCCCACCCTCACAGCTGAAGAATCGCAGAGAAGCATGATGCCCCCCTGGACCTTCCTGTACTCTCAGGTGAGGGTCCACTGAATGGAGGATCCTGAGCTGACAGCACAAAGAGACAGACCATTCCTGCCCAGCCTGCCCACTCTGCAGGGTCATGAGCAAGTCGATGATTGTTGTTTTAAGGCACGCAGTTTGAAAGGTGTTTAGGCAGTAGTAAGTACCTGATGCTAGTGCTGCCTTCTAGTTGATGGGATTTTCACTGTTGGCTCATCACAATCTTTCCTGGTCAGGTTACACTTTTAAGATGTGTCTTAATCTTTAGGTGTTAATAGGTGTTGAATCTTTTGCATGTTTATATAAATTGGTGCAACAAACTATTATACAGAATTTGGTTCACAATTGCCTTGACACCATGCACACATGTAGTCAATGTTTAAAATTTTAAATACCATCATTGATTTAGGTAAAGGGTTGTTTGTTAGGTAATTTCTCACCAGAGGAAGATGAGGTATAGAGGTTAAGCCAGCTATCTTTATTCCTAACTCCAACCCAAGAATCACTGCACAGAGAGATTCCAAAAGTGCTTGAAGAAAAACAAAGTTATTGTATTTCTGAGGATGAGGCTGGGACAAGGGAGAAGGGCCACATTAGAGAAGATGAAGCATCAGAAGGACCTGGGCTTGCGGCCATCAATGGAGAGAGAGATCATGCCCCAGGGGAACTACATAAAAAATGAAGTGAGAGAGCTCCCAAGGAATAGTTTGTCAATTTCAAAACATTAAAATACAAATTTAATTAAAAACTCTGGTGAAATAATCCCTGCATTAGCTCTGAGGAAGAACAGCTTTTCTTTGTCCCCCTTCCCTTTTCCTCTCTGCCTGGTTGGTTCTGGTCTCAGGACATAGATCTTAGGCCACATTTCAACTATATTAATAATTGGGTCAATTTTGTATAACATTTCAGCAACATAATTACTATGTATAAGCAGTCAGTTGTAATAATTGCCTTTTGGATTTTTGGAATAAAGCCCATTTTTAAGCTGAGGATTCCCTACTGATATTTTAAGGTTGGTTTCTTGTTTTTACAATTCTGAGGACAGTGAACCACATCTTAAAAATGAATACACTTTGTAAAGAGCATCTTCTGTCCATCAGTTCCATAAACTAGGGAGAGACAGAGACAGTTTTAATCATAAGCTCCTGCAACACTTATTTTAAAAGGGAATAAAAGAGCAATCTCATTATGGGTGACTTTGCAATTCATTAGTTTACTGACTGCTCTCTGAATGTACAATGACCTCACTCTACCTGTTCATAAGCATCGTAGCTGTAACTGCTATAACATAGTCCCAGTAAATGGAGGGAAGACGTTAATTAAAGCTCACTATTTAAGTTTGATACATGCATACATTGTCCAATACTTAAATCAGAGTAATTGTATCTTTTTCCTCAAGCATTTATCATTTCTTTGTGTAAAGACATTAAAAATCATCTTGTTAAGCCTTATCAAAATAAATAGTACATTATCTATAGGCACCATAGTGTAAATTAGCACACCAGAATTTATTTTTCTTACCTCAGTCTAACTTAATCCCCATTGACTAACCTTTACCCATTGCTTTCTCCTCTCTACCCTCCCCATTCTCTATTTTAATCTCAGCCTCCATGAGATCAACATTTTTAAGTTTCCAATATGTGTAAGACCTTGTGGTGTTTGCTTATCTGTGCCTGGCTTATTTCATTTAACATAATGATCTTTTTGTTGTTGCAAAAGACAGGATTTTATCTTTTTATGACTAAATAGTATTCCATTTTGTAGATGTGCCATGCTTGCAGAAGTGATTTTTGATCTTGATTATTAATATTAAAATGCTTTGGGGTGCATTAAAGCATATTTCACACTATGTGCATTAATATTACTTCTTTTTCATGTTCTGATTGAAGTTGCCACTTTTTCAAAAAGTTCTGATTTGCATCTTATCAGATATCAGAATTTAGAAAATCTTCACCAAAAGAAAGTGGCAATTTCAGTCAGAACATGAAAAAGAAGTAACAGCAATACTTACAGCTGGAAGTTTTGATATGTACAGGACTTCAATGTTTATCAGGGACCTTGCTTGATTCAGAGTGGTTTGAGTCCTTATAAGTAGATCAGGACAAGGCCCCTGCTTCAGTGTGGTTTGTGTCCTCATAAGGAGATCAGGGTGGGGCCCTTGATTCAAGTTGGCTTTTGTCCTTACAAGGACAACAGTGCGGACCCTAGTCCAGAATGCATTGTGTCCTTAGGATGAGAGCGGCAAAATCGTTGATTCAATGTGACTTACTTCGTTATATGATTATCTTCCCTCCAATTTAGTTGATGATTATAGTGAAACATTCCCTTACCTCTCATTTTGGGGTGGTTCCACAAGTATTTCTTTGTGATTCCCATGGGGGTTTCATTTAACAGAAGAAAGAGATGCCACTCTGATATGAATCTACAGCAACATGACTTCAGTAGTATACAGATATTGTACCTCCCCACCCCCTTCTCCTCAGTTACTAATGTTACAGTGTTATAATTAGTATTTATTCAACACCATAGAATAAATTGAGGTGTTTTGATACATTAGTCTCTTACATCTTGTAGAAAACAAAAGTAGCACTAGCTTTTATGATTGTCATGAATTTTCATTACCAGGGATCTTTCTGACTTCATCAAGATCTGAGCTCCTATCTAATGTCCTTCAGTGCAACCTGAAGGACTCCCCTCACACAGGGCACATCTAGTGGGGATCAGCTCCCTGGGCTCTTGTTTATCGCATGCTGTGGTTTGAATGTGTTTATCCCTCCCCAAATTCCTGTTGACCCAGCCTCAATGTAACAGTACTGAGAGGTGGTTAGGCCAGGAAGCTCTAAACCCAGGGATGGGAGGTGGGCCTTAAGACAGCTTCTCCAGGATGTGCAAAGACCTGGTTCAGATCCCAGCACCACCACCCCCCCCCACACACACACAGAGAGACAGAGAGAGAGAGTGAGAGAGAGTGAGAGAGAGAGAGAAGTACATTTGTCAAGTTGGGCATAATCATGTGTGGCTGTGTTTTAATTAGTTTTAAGAACATCTTGGAGGAGAAAAATCTTCTCTGGGGCTAACAGTTCCAGAGTCTCAGTTCCTAGATGGCTGACTCCATGGCTCTGCTCAAGGTGAGGCAGTCCATCATGGGGCAAGGGCCCAGTGGAGGAAAGCTGCTCAGTTCAGGCAGCAAAGAAGCAGAAACCTTGAGAGTAGATAAGACGAGGTCTTTCAAAGCCACAAAGTTATTACAGGTTTTCAGACTCAAAAAGACCTCTGAAATATCCTACAAATTTTAACTTCTAAACAAGGACATATCGGTCTCCATAACTAACTAAAGCAAGAGACCTCCCAGAGATCTTTCTTATTCTTACTATGAAAGTAGAAAAGGTCCTGGAGTCCCCAAAGTGAGATGACCACCGGGAGGTTATGCCCAGGTATGACTAGGTCATTTCTTGCTCTGACCTCACAAGGGGTCATCATGAGGGAATTTCATTGTATAAACAAGTGGCTGCAGCTGGGTCTTTGTCCATAAGTACAGGAAGCTCTTGGTGGTGACCTGTCAGACTCCCAGATAGTTATCGTGTTTGGTGGTTGGTGGCTGGTAGTTGTGGGATTGGATATTGTTGTTTTTTTTTTTTTATTTGTATTTTTTTCTATTGTTTTGTTTTGTTTTTTGTTTTTGTTTTTGTTTTTTTTAAAGTCAGCATCCTTATTCTGGTTTAGGATGAGCAGTGAGTGTGGTCAGAGCAGTGTAGTGCTGCAGGGGCAGGGTTTCTGTGGTGAATCTGCCTTCACAGACCATTATAAGGTCCTGCAGGACATTGGGTAAGGGGTTGCCCAGGTGAAACTTGCCTGCCATCTGCTCACCAGGACAGAGGTTGCAGTGAAGGTCTTGGTAAAAGTAGCCTCGGTCTTCCCCTTGTTCTCTGAACCTGATATGATGGCAGCCTTGGATCACTCAAACCTGATCCAGCTCTTCCAGGTCATTGAGACCTTCCACTATTTCTGCATGATCATGGGACATGCAGGTGGGGGACAGCTACGCGACTTCATCCCATCTGGTGGCATTCAGGAGGACAAGGCCCACAGACTGTTCAGGCAGATTGTGCATGCCATGCAATTCTGCCACAAGGAGGGTATTGCACACCTGGACTTGAAGCTGGAAAACATCATGGTGGATGACAGTGGCAATGTCAAACTCATTGACTTTGGCCTGAGCACCAGGTTCACAGCTGGGGAGAAGCTGAAGGGAATCTGGGGCACTTGCCTATACTTTTCCCCTGAACTCACACAGGAGGAAGAATATGAGAGCCCCCCCAACAGAGATCTGGAGCCTGGGCATCATTCTCCATTTTATGCTCACAGGGAGATGTCCATTTAGGGCAGCCAGCAGAGAGCAGCTGAAGAAGCTCATCACACACGGAGCCTATGACATTCTCCCACATGTGTTTGAGGGAGCACAGAGACTCATCAATGAGATCCTGATGGTGGGCCCCACCATAGAGCAAGTAATGGGGCACCCATGGCTGAGCCAGGGTGAGGTAGCTGCTTCACCCAGTCCTTCCAGTGACACACTCCCCAAACTCCCAGATCCCACAATTATGAAAACCATTATCAACGTGGGTCACCACCCCTATAATACCTGGGTGTCTGTGACCAGTTGAAGATTTGATGACACCATGGCCACCTACCTCATCCTCAAGCACCAGAGAACCCAGGGTGGGCCCCGTGGATCCTCCCAGAGTCCACCCCAAGAAGTGTTCCAGTGAGCCTGCCCTCCCTGGCCCTGTGAGCAGCAGCCTGAGGAAGCCAAGCAGTCCCAGCAGAAGGGTGTTGGAAGTGCCAGTGTGCCTGCCCTCCCTCTTCACTTCCTCCACATGGACACACCCCTCCTGGCCTAGCCTCCCAGCATGACCCTGTGCCTAGCAGCTCATCCTCCCAAGGTACCTCCACAGGGCAATCCCACCACAGCTCAGGGTTTGGAAGAGGCTAAGGAGGAGGGTCGCCAAATGCATGTGAAAACTGTGCTGCATACCCTGCTTCTGTTGGACAGTGTCCAGAAACAGAGTGACGCCTAAGGAAATGCCCAGCCCAGACAGACAGAACTGATGGACAGCCCAAAGACCCTGAGCCTGTGGAGGCCGACATCGCAGTGCAGAAGTGAGGTGTGCTGAGTGGCTCAGGCTTCTCTGCAGGGATTGCAGGCAGCAGTGCATCTGTATCCACCAGGAGCCTCCTCTGCCCCCAGTGGAGGAAAGCTGCGAAGCACATCATACAGACTGTCCCTGGGACAGGTCCCCCTGCCCTCCTCTTTGTCCTTTTTCCCATGCCTTGGGAGAAATGTATTCTTAAATTTTTTTCACAAATTGTATAATAAAATTGATGTTGGAAAGATTTTGAAAAGGCAATGTTTTGTTGTTGTTGTTACTTTTCTTGAGGGGGGGGAGCCTCAGGGTGAGGGCTGAAGCCTTGCAGCTATCCTCTCCAAGTCCTGAACCACTGTGCCTCCCTGGTACTATGGACATTTTGACAATATTAATTCTGCCTATCCAAGAGTATGGGAGAGATTTTCATCTTCTAAGGTCTCTTCAATTTTTTTTCTTTAGTGTTCTATAGTAGTGGTCTTTCACCTCTTTTGTTAATTTAATTTCCCAATTTTTTTTTGAGGCTACTGTGAATGGGGTAGTTTTCTTAATTTCTCTTGCAGTGGATTCATCACTGATATATAGACGCATGTTTGATTTGTGGGTATTG
The DNA here is from genome assembly GCF_047511675.1 of Marmota flaviventris. NCBI lineage: Eukaryota > Metazoa > Chordata > Mammalia > Rodentia > Sciuridae > Marmota > Marmota flaviventris. The sequence continues at coordinate 100,466,786 of NC_092501.1, read as the reverse complement.
ATTTTATATCCTGCTACTTTGCTGAATTCATTTATTAGTTCTAGAAGTTTGCTAGTGGAGTTTTTTGGATCTTCGAAATATAGATATTGGCAAATAGTGATGATTTGAGTTGTTCTTTTCCTATCGGTATCTCTTTAATTTCTTTCATCTAATTTCTGTGGCTGGAGTTTCAAGGACTATGTTGAATAGAAGTGGTAAAAGAGAGCATCACTGTATTGCTCCAGATTTTAAAGGGAATGCTTTCAATATTTCTCCATTTAGAATGATGTTGACCTTGGGCTTAGGATATATAGATTTTACAATGTTGAGATATGTTCCCACTATCCCTATTTTTTGTAGTGCTTTGAACATGAAGGGGTGCTATGTTTTGTCAAATGCTTTTTCTACAGTTATTGAGATAATCAAGTGATTCTTGACTTTAAGTCTATTGATGTGATGAATTACATTTATTGAGTTTCATATGTTGAAACCGTACATCCTTGGGATGAACCCCACTTGATCGTGATGCACTATCTTTTTAATGTTTCTGTATGTGATTTGCCAAAATTTTATTGAGAATTTTTGCATCTACATTCATCAGGGAGATTTGTCTGAAGTTTTCTTTCCTTGATGTGTCTTTGTCTGGTTTTGGCATCAGGGTGATACTAGCCTCATAGAATAAGTTTGGAAGGGTTCTCTCCTTTTCTATTTCATGGAATACTTTGAGGAGATTGGTGTTAGTTCTTCTTTGAAGGTCTTATAGAACTTGGCTGAGAATCTCTCTGGTCCTGGGCATTTCTTAGTTGGTAGGCTTTTGATGGTGTCTTCTATTTCATTGATTGGAATTGATCTGCTTAAATTGTGCATGTCTTCTTGATTTAATTTGGATAGTTTATTTGTCTTTAGAAATTTGTTTTTGTCTTTGAGATTTTCTATTTCATTGAAATATAAATTTTCAAAATAGTTTTTAATTATCTTCTGTATTTCTGTAGTCTCTGTTATGATATTTCATTCTTCATGATGAATTTTCGTAATTTGGGTTTTCTCTTACTCTTCATTAGTGTAGCTAATGGTTTTTCAATTTTATTTATTTTTTCAAAGAACAAATTTTTCATTTTGTCAATTTTTTAAATTGTTTCTTTTGTTTCAATTTCATTGATTTCAGCTCTGATTTTAATTATTTCCTGCCTTCTACTGTTTTGGTGTTGATTTGTTCTAATTTTCTAGGGCTTTTTGGATGTAAGATGTAATGTTAGGTCATTTGTTTGTTGACTTTTTAATCTTTTGATGAATGAGCTCAATGCAATGAAATTTCCTCTCAGCACTGCCTTCATACTGTCCCAGAAATTTTGACATGTTGTATCAGTGTTCTCATTTACTGCTAAGTATTTTTTTCATTTCCTCCCAGATTTCTTTTGGTATACATTGATCATTCAATTGCATGTTATTTAGTCTCCAGGTGTGGGAGTAGATTCAATTTTTCATTTTACTGTTGATTTCTAGTTTCATTCCATGATGATCTGATAGAATGCAGGATAATATTTCTATTTTTTTGTAGTTGCTAAGTGTTACTTTGTGGCATAACATATGGTATATATTAAGGATCCATGTGTTGCTGAGAAGAAAGTGTATTCATTAGTTGATAGATGAAATATTCTATATATGTCTATTAAGTCTAAATTATTGACTGTATTATTTAGTTTTATAGTGTTTTTGTTGTTGTTGTTGTTTAGTTTTTGTTTGGAAGACCTATCCAATGATGAGAGAGCTTTGTTAAAGTCACCCAGTATTATTGTGTTGTGATCTCTTTGATTCTTGATATTGGGAAGGGTTTGTTTGATGTATGTATATGCTCTATTGTTTGGGGCATATATATTTATAATTGTGATGTCTTGTTGATGTATGAGTCCCTTAAGCAGTATGAAGTTCTTCTTTATCCCTTCTGACTAACTTTGACTTGAAGTTCACTTGATCTGATCTGAGGATGGTAATCCCCACTTGTGTACACAGTCCATGTGAGTGATGTTTTTTCCCAACCTTTCACCTTCAGTCTAGTGATATCTTTTCCTAGGAGACGAGTCTCTTGAATATAGCACATTGTTGGGCCTTGTTTTTAATCCAATCTGCCAGTCTATGTCTTTTGATTGACAATGTTAGGTCATTAACATTCAGGGTTATTATTGAGATATGATTTGTATTCCCTGTCATTTTGGTTTATTTTTGGTTTTTAACTTGACTTAGTTTCTCCTTTGATTGACTTTTCCTTTAGTGTAGTTCCTCTCTTTGCTGATTTTCTTTTTTTTTTTAATTTCCTCCTCATGAAATAATTTGCTGAGAATGTTCTGTAGTGCAGGCTTTCTAATTGTGAATTCTTTTAAATTTTGTTTATTGTGGAAGGTTTTTATTTCATCTTTAAATATGAAGCTTAATTTTGCTGGATATAAAATTCTCAGTTGGTATCTATTTTCTTTTAGAGCTTGATATATGTTATTCCAGGACCGTCTGGCATTGAGGGTCTGAGTTGAGAAATCACTTGAGATCTGAATTGGTTTTCCACTGTATGTAATTTGATTTTTCTCTCTCACAGCCTGTAAAATTCTATCCTTATTCTGAATGTTAGTCATTCTCATTATAATGTGTCTTGGTGAGGGTCTGCTGTAATTTCGTACATTTTGGGTCCCATAAGCCTCTTGTAGTTGACTTTCCATTTCATTCATTTGGTTTGGGAAATTTTCTGATATTATGTCATTGAAAAGATTTGGACATTCCTTTGGTTTGTATCTACATGCCTCCATCTTAAATTTGGTCTTTTCACATTATCTCATATTTCTTGGAAGTTCTGTTCATGGTTTCTTGCCATCTTCTCTATATAGTCAACTTTATTTTCAAGAGTAGATATTTTGTCTTCATTGCCTGAGGTTCTATCTTTCCAAGTGATCTAGTCTGTTGGTGATACTTTCCACTGAATTTTTAATTTGGTTTACTGTTTCCTTCATTTTGAGGATTTCTACTTGATTCCTTTTTATAATCTCTGCCTCTTTTTTTTTAATGTTTTTAGTTGTAGATGGACACAAAACCTTTATTTACTTGTTTTTATGTTGTGCTGAGGATTGAACCCAGTGTCTCACACATGCACTCTACTACTGAGTCATAATCCTAACCCCTAATCTCTGCCTCTTTATTGTGATTTTTCACTTTCTATATTTTCTCTCCAATACCATTCTTTATTTCAAAGATCAATCTAACTATGTACCTTCTAAACTCCTTCTCTGGCATTTCTTCTACTATGTGGCCTATTGATTCTATTGTTGGAACATCTTGGTTTGTTTGAGGCACTTTGTTCCTTTGTTTTTTTTATGTTGTTTGTGTGTCTTCCCATCTAGAGTTATGTATCTGAGGAGTACAGCTTCTACACTGTAGTCTTATAGTGTCCCTGAAGGCTTCCAGTAGCTCATGTTTAAGGGGAAAAGCAATATTAACAGCAACCACTGCAAACAATATACAACCTTAAAGCAATTAGTTCCTATTAAGGCATCTACAGTTTTGTCGTAATAAGCAGAAATGATGTGTTCAATTATTATCTACAATATAAACAGTAAGTTTGCTAAAAGGGTTTACTATTTCAAATGATGGACAAAGAGGGAACAGAAGTACTGTAGGATGTGATGTTTATGAAGGAGGAGAGAAGATAGAGGTAAAAATTTATAGTAAAGTGCAGGAGGAATTAATAGAGGTTGGCTGTTAGCATGAGAGAAGTGAGAAAGAGAATCCAGGGACACAAATAAGTGAGAGAAAAAATATATGCAGATTTTTTTTATAAAAAAGTTAAAATATAAGAATATACAACCAAACTGTAATATACTATTCAGTCTTCCCACTCTTCAATAAGTTGATGCATGAAAAATATTTGGATTCAAAGATGATAGAGATGGCGGGGGGATGTCTATAGAAAATTGACAGATTACTTACTACATTGGTTGGCTGGGCAAGCTGATAGCTAGATGCCCTCACACCCTCTTCCAGTCTTCCCATCCATTGTAGCTTCAGGACTCACAGAACTGGAGAGAACCCAGTTTTCTCCAGTTTTTCCAATCTATGCTCCCCCAGGAGAACTGCCCCAAGCCTCCACAGGCTTGTAAAGCTCAGACTGGCCCACACAGACCAGCTGCAATCTGATGGACCTGGACTTCAGGTCCCCAGGACAAGCCTTGCTACAGTCCCAAGATCTCAGTGTCATTCCAACTTGCAGAGAGACCTCCAGAGATGTGCTCACATAAAGGAGCACCCCTGCAAAGTGGCAGCTAGATGGCAGCCACTAGCACACCCAGCAGGAAGACCTCAAGTGAAACCAGATCTGCAGGTATCCTGACAATATATCTCCAGGCCCTGGCTAGTGTCCCCAGACTAAAGCAGCCATGCCCCGAGATGGCAGGGGGGGCAGCAGCAAACCTGCAGGCCCCTCAGCCCTGGACTTCCAGGCCTTGGCCAGTGTCTCAAAATGGTGGCGACCATGTGTAACCAAACCTGCAGGTACCCTGACAATGGATTTACAGGCAGCTATGGGTAGTGGGCGCACCACAAGCAATCTGTAGATGGTCTGCAGGCAAATAGCAGGTGCTTGGTGGGTGGACATTGGGTGGCAGGTGATGGGCAGGCTAAAGGAAGGCAAACGGGCAATGGGAGGGTGGTCGGTGGCGCTCAGTGAGTGATCTGCACACTAAAGGTAGGCAATATACTGGCAAAGGGTTGGTGATCGTGGCAGATAAATGGGGGGCAAAGAGCAAGGTATCAGTAGGCAGCGAGGGCTATCTCACAGAGAAACAGTATTTCCTCTGCTTGAATCCCAGTCACAAAGCAACAAGGAATGCAGCCTCCCTCTAGTTCGCCATCTTGGATCTCCCTAGCTGCTTTGTTTCAAATACATTACATACCTTAGTTTTGTGTCCCAGGTCCCTTTTTATTGCATTCAGTGGACATTATCCTCCTTTGCTACCAGATAAAAACTCCATGGTGAGGCACAATTGTTGGTTCTTGGGTTGTAGGTAAACGTGAATTACTTTACATTGATGCAGCAACAAATGCAGTTATGACAACATCCATTCCAAGAAAACAAAAAGCCACAGTTGACATACTTTAATATCTTCACTTGACTTGGTGTTGAATTTCCTCCTCTTTCTTCCAAGGAAGGGAGTATGGCACTTCTCTACAATTTCACCCAATGGTGAAATTGTGCCCCTCCTTGACCTTGAGATGCTGTTCTCATTCCTAGCAGGTGTGAAGCAGAAGAGAATGAGGACAGGTCAGCTCTTCCTTGGTTCCATGACTTCTCAGGCTCTGGGTCTGCCAGGTGGTAAAACGTTGCATCCCTACCTTCCCCCTAACCCCCAGCTGGCCTTATGGGGCAGGACTTGGAAGACCCCAATGCCTGCTCCCATGCTCTCTCATGTGCATGCACATTCTCTCTCTTTCTCTCTCTCTCTCTCTCTCTCTCTCTCTCTCTCTCTCTCTCGAAGGCTCAGGCCTCCTTTCCCTTACAAATGCTGGAAATGCAGGTCAATTCCAACGACATCTGTGGTAACCAATCATCCTAATTTGCCCAACACATCCTGTACAATAACTAAGTCCTGAGATAACCCCTTTTGTCTCACTTTGGATTGCCTCCTGCAGTCAGAGCCATCCAAGGTTACAATCTATTTGAGCTTCTTGAAACTAAGCACTACACTAGCTCCCTGGTGTCCCAATTCCAAGGTGTGACTTTCAAAACTTGGAGAGGATTCTGTTGAAGATATTCTTGTTAGGCTTAAGAGTAGAAGGCAGCAATCGGCCACCCAAAGGACACATCTTACACATATCCAAAGAGTGTCCACCAAGAGCCCAGAGATCTTCTTGATTTATAAGTTGTGTGAAAATATCTTCCTGGGAATTTATTTATTTTCAGTTAAGCTCAATTAAGTAGAAAGTCTCCATCTTTTTTTATTTCTATGACACAGATCCAGTATTTCACATTCAAGAAGATGTGAGCAATATCCTGTGCTTTCCTCTTCATCCTTTCTGAATAAGTCTCCTGGTATCTAAAGTTCTTCCTACATAACAGTCATCTATCAGTGGAAGCATACAGACCTTAAGGACTAATTATGGGTCACTAAGGTTCCCTCCACATGCCTCCTTGCACAACACAGACCCCATGGAGACATCATGGCCCCACACTCCCTGGAATGATGGGTTAGTGACTAGACTTGGTCCTGGAGAAGAAACATGGTCCCAGAAATGAGAGAAAGAGAGACTAGTAATTTGGATAACTATTAGGTGCCACCATCCAGAGTTTCATAAACAATCTCTCCTCCATAGTTAAGTACTCTCAGCCCTTCCCATTTTACATTATTACTCAGCTTAGTTGAAAAAAAATTTAAAAGGTTCTTTCAGCCATTCTTTTACTCAAGCAGCTGGTAAAATAGCTCTGTTAGTACTGTAGTGACATTTGGGTTTCTGGAACTAACTTGCAAGATCCCTTAAATTTCTACCTTCAGTCAAAGGCAGAACTATTTCTTGGAGTCATTTTCACTCTGGAGACACGAGGCCCTTAGCTACTCAGGCTCAGTTCACACTAGTTTCGATTTGAAACTTCCCCTGTAGCAACTCAAATCCCCAAACTGTAGCATTCCGGATGTCCCCAGTGAAATTCTTCAACTTCTATCCTGGGCTCTTAGCCAAATTCCTATATTTTGTGACCGTGTCCTTTCAACCCCAAACATCTGTTCCTGATTTAGGACTTTTTTTTTTTCTAATGGGCTGATTGCTCAAACCCTGCCAATCAGGAACAACTCTCCTTGGTTCTTCTCAAGCTGCTGCTTCTGCAAAGAAAAAGACACGCATTGTTTTCTAACTATCTCCTCCAGCATCATTATCCAGGGCTTCGTTTGGCCTCTCCGTGATGATCATTCCCTCCCTCCAGAATCCACTGCAGACACCTTATTTCAGCACATAGCTCCTCCCAGGCAGCATTATCAGAACAACAGATCTATCAGTAATTGTAATAAACAATTTTTCAAGTCACAGCCAGATGAAGATAACCTCAAGTTCCTATATGAGCTTATAAAGGGAGTAAAATGCAAATGAGCCACTGCCTCTTGGGTAGACAGCTACTATCAATACAAGCAGATACCATAGTGACCTCAGCACATACTCCACTACATGGCCAAACATAGAACAGGAACCTCAGATGTGTGTCTGTTTGTCACATACCCCACTATGTGCAAAGGTAAGGTAAATGCCATTAGGGAAATGCTTATAAAGACTGAAAGTTGTTGGCCGTGGTGACACATGCCTGTAATCCCAGCAGCTCAGGAGGCTGAAGCAGGAGGATCATGAGTTCAAAGCCATCCTCAGCAAAAGTGAGGTAATAAGCAACTCAGTGAGACTCTGTCTCTAAATAAAATACAAAATAGGGCTAAAGATGCAGCTCAATGGCCCAGTGCCCCTGAGTTCAATGCCTGGTACAAAAAAAAACAAAAAAGACAACTCGCAGTTAAAGAACAGAGTGTAACAGAACATCAGTCCTTAAGTAACACTGCTCATTGATGGCCTCTGAGTGGAAATGCCTCTAGTAAGAAAAACAGAGTGTGGACCACAGTCCACCATGCCTGCTAGTGTGTTTAGTCCAGTCTCTCATGCTTATTTTCTAAGGAGATTTCCTCGAGTATTTACCACCCCTACCCAGACTGTTCCTAACAGGTTCCTCTATGTTTCTTGGTATATATACCTATGACAACTATATTTGCCTCTTCAAAGGATCTATCACACTTGGTTATAATTACTTGTTCAATAGCAGTCCAGCTGACTCCAGGACTTTCTGTGAGCACAGGTACCCTGTTTGCACTGGCTGCTGCTACTTCTCCAGTGCTCTGCATACATCCTGGCAAATGGCATGAGCACTCTACCACTTGATGAGTGAATGAACAAATGAACTAATGAAAACAAAGTAAAATAGGGTGCTTGAGCCAAATTTTTACTCCACTAAGCTCATTTATTTTGAGGGTTTATAAGAAAATAATACTTATATCATTGAATTGTTACAATAATCCCTCACTCATTGATTCTTTAAACTCATCTGTTTCATGGGGAAAAAAAATATAAAACACTAATCTAATTATTTGGTAAATATATCCTGATACCCACATTCAGTCTATAATACTGACTTTGCTCTACTATAATCTGAAACCCTGGTAATTTGAATTTACATTTGGATGAGTGTAGTTCTTTTTAGGCTAGATATTTCACTTATTTAATTTTTAAAGTATACTCCAGTAAGAATCACAAGTGAAGACTCAAGAGCAATTATTTTGCATTTTCTTAATAAGATCTGTTTCTTGAAAATTTTTTTCCATTTCTAAAAAATTTCACCTGATAATATTTGTTTCCATATGTTCAGAAAGGTAAAAATTAATGCTGTCAACCCCATGAAAATAGAAGAAAGACTTCCATAAAAGTACAGAATCTTCTTAGACTAAGACACATGGCAGCAACCCTGTCCATGTGACAGAAATGCAATATAGCACATGCCACTGCCACTGTCACTTTACCTACAGCCAGGAGAGAAATCCTCCCCCAAACCAGACATCTTTCAAAAAACAGAAATTACTTTATCACTGCTTGATTGTCTTTTCCCACTTTTCTCTCTTTCTTTTAGGAGAGCCGGACAAAATTTATCTCTGAGGCACACTTGTCAAACAAAATTGTATGTTTGTTCACTTGAGATCCATTCATACTCCAAACAGGAACAGCCAGTGTTCATTGGAATTAGTCTTATAAAGACATATTTTCTCCTGCTTTGGGCTTTAGAAAGGTGCTACTTTCCTTAGGTGGATGGATTATGTGTTAAATGGTCTGTAGCAGATGGTTTAATAATGTCAGCTTCACCTGAGGGATACCTCAGGGATTGAAAAGCCACCCTAAAGGCATTTGATTAGCTGTTTCCTTTAGGTCTACTCTAGCCAAGAGCTGACAGGGTTTCCTTAGGTTCCAAAGTCAGCAGCTAAGATGCTCCTCAGCCAACAAAAAAGTCAACCATGATTGAAATTAACAGTTTAAAGATAAAAACATGATATCTTCTCTTAGAAGAAAATTGTTATTTACATTTGATTCTGAATTGTAGTCTCCCCTTAGGTCAAAGAATACTCTCAAAATGTTCCTCCCATGACTCTTCTCACTCCTCAAGTATGTTCTGTAACAACCTATTCAAACCACCACTGATGATACATCCCACATGTGGCAGGGAATTGCTGAAAGCTCTGCTTCAAAGACATGGTTTAAGGACATAAATCAGTAGGAATGTATGATTTGGAGAACTGCCTCTGGCAACCACAAATATGCCCCCATTGAAATGGTAGAACTTATTTGCTCTAGTTATATGTATTAACTATTTTGTGAAATTAAGAACAGTGTGCCTAGCACTTATCTCATGATTTAGCAGGTGAGGTCTTTTTTTATTAATTTATTTATTTTAATTGGGTATATATGACAGCAGAATGCATTTTGATTCATTGTACACAATTACAGCTCATCTTCTCATTTCTCTGGTTGTACATGATGTAGCATCACACCATATGTGCAGTCATACATGGACCTAGGATAATGATGTCCACCTCATTCCACCACCTTTCCTGCCCACATGCACCCTCCCTCCCCTATCTCCCCTTTGCCCAATCAAAGTTCCTCCATTTTTCCCATGCCTGCCCCCTCCCCATTATGGATCAGCACCCTCTTATCAGAGAGAACATTCGGCCTTTGGTTTGGGGGGATTGGCTTACTTTGCTTAGCATGATATCCAACTCCATCCACTTACCTGCAAATGCCATAATTTTATTCTCTTTTAATGCTGAGTAATGTTCCATTCTGTGTGTATCACAGTTTCTTTTTTAATATTTATTTATTTATTTTTAGTTGGACACAATATCATTCACTTATTTATTTATTTATTTATTTTTATGTGGTGCTGAGGATCGAGCCCAGGACCTCGCATGTGCTAGGCAAGCACTCTACCGCTGAGCCACAATCCCAGCCCCATCACAGTTTCTTTATCCATTCATCTATTGAAGGGCATCTAGGTTGCTTCCACAGTTTAGCTAATAAAAGACCCAGAATAGCCAAAGCAATCCTTAGCAAGAAGAGTGAAACAGGAAGCATCACAATACCAGAATTTAAACTATACTACAAAGCTATATAACAAAACAGCATGGTATTGGCACCAAAATAGACATGTAGACCAATGGAACAGAATAAAAGACACAGAGACAAACCCACATAAATACAGTTATCTCATACTAGACAAAGGCGCCAAAAACATACAGTGGGAAAAAATAGTCTCTTCAACAAATGGTGCGGTGAGGTCTTTTTAATTCCACTTTCCCATTATTCCAAAAGCCATAGAACATCCAGCCTATAACAGTGCAGGTCTGATTAAAATAATTAAGTCAGCAGAATCAACTTTCATGTCAATATCAATAAAATGGGAAATGATGGGTGCAGCATGTCATTGTATGTCCAGAGGAAACACTTGCACTGGATATAATCCATCCATCAGCCTCAGGTCTCCATCAGGGAAGATCAACATAGACATCCAGAACTCTTGGAAACTCTCATTCCCAACACATATGACCTGGCCACCATTAACTGCTTGTCATTAAGATGGTCATATCGTGCCAGTCCCCATGAAGAGCCCTGAATGTTTGGGGCATCATTATTCACAAGACTCCAACGAGCTATTGGCTCTTTCCTACATTATCATCTCCTCTAACCTTCCAAATCTTCTCTGGGTCCTCATTCTAACAATGACCTCACTCTCAATCTCATGAGAATTAAAGCACCCTGAAGAGAATGTCATAAGCTCCCAAAATCACATCTACATACCCTCCTGCATCTGGGTCTGATGTTCTGCCCTCTCTCCTGGGCTCTTTCCATGTGCTCCTGAAGTAGGCTGACCTTGGACAAATTTTGTGTTCCATTTCTTCTTATGCATTCAAGATTATCACTGTGGCAATTATCCCTTCCCTCTTACATAACCAACTTAGAATTCTCACTGTTCTTTCCCACTGACACAAAGTACTATTATTTCTTTGGCTGCAAAAGAAAAACAACCCTCTTGTAATCTCACTCTCACTTCTAGTCAATGCCTATTTCTCTCCTCCCTTTATAGCAGAACTCCTCTTGTTAGTTGTCAAACTTTTTGACTCCAATTTTTCTCCTGGTGGCTCTTCAGCCTACTGTAACCAGACTTTTGCTTTTATACTTATACCATCATGAAAATTATATTTATGAATATCACCTATATGTTCTTTCATATTTTGCAAAGCTTTGAAGATCATCCTTGTTGATAAATAAGACCTGAGAAACACTGAAAGAAGCCATAGCCCATCTTGAGACAATGAAAATTACCATTTTTACACCTCCCCTCTTCCTATGATGCAGGATCTTGGTATAATTGCCATTTCCTACACAGTTTACACTGATTACTAGATATATAGGTCAATGAATACCATCTTAAAAAACAGAAAATCAACTTTATTCAGTTGCTTTTAGTGCAAATATACAAAAAAAGGATTGAAATGGCATGTGAGGCAGCCTACATGTTGGCATATACACTTTGTCCTGCCATATGGGGCAGTCTTCAAAAAGGCAACATTAATTTATTTTAACAGATTTGTGTCATTGCCCTCTTAGGAAAAGGAAACAGAAAAAAAATACCACTTTTGTTCAAAAATAGTCCCCTCCCAGCCAGGTTCATGACTGACTGAAATGCTAAAGATTCATCTTAAAGGATTGAAACAAATCTATCTGAGAAAGTTTATCAGTTCCCAAGCCAATTCATTAACAGCAATTACTTAAGGCAACTGATGAGTCTTTGCCATCCATTGATGCATTATCAGAGAGCAAAGTCCAGAAGAAGGAAGACTGGTTTGAGAAACAGGATGGACCCAAAGAGGATGAGGCCAGGGAGAATTGTCATTTAGAGAGAGAGTTTAGCAGGCCATGACGTCCCTGGGGGTGGACACAGGGAAGGAATGTGAACAAGAAATATTGAAATTTGTGATAAAAGTGTATCTGAGGGGCTGGGGTTGTGGTTCAGTGGTAGAGTGCTTGCCTCGCATGTGTGAGGACTGGGTTTGATTCTCAGCACCACATATAAATAAAATAAAGTTTTTTAAAAAAGTATATCCAAGGTCCTGAGCCCTCTTCACACCTTTGCCCAAGAATAATCTTGCTTTTAAGATGTTCAACCTTCCATTTTTGCCTCTCAAGCCTATGGTCCTATTTTTCTGCTCCAAGATTATGTTCTGATGGAAACTGTGTGCGTTCCAAAACCTATATAATGCCTATTTGGAAAAAAAAAATTGAGTAGGTAGGTAGGTTATGTTTGTTGATTCAAACTGGCTTCCAAATATCCTTTTAAACATGTCTTGTATAAGCTTTCAATGTGTCCTTCCACCTCATTTTTGGTCTTTGAATTAGTTTTCATTTATTTCACTCAAATGTTTTTTCTTTGCCATTTTGCAAAATATTTCCACCTTCACCTTATTCTTCTTCCCTAGTTAATGTTTCCATTCATTTGTTTTCTTTTTCCCACATTACCTATACTAGTGTAGCAAGTGGGTTTTGTAAAACTATTTTTGTTTCTATTTTTTTGTGGTGCTAGGGATCAAACTCAGGGCCCCATGTGTGCTAGGCAAGTGTTTTACCCCCAGCCCAAGCTGCATAGAGAAGTGATTCCTAAAAAAATCTGATGGAGGTATTGGAGGCACCTGTGGGATAGACAGAGATTATCCTGTAAATCCTGCAATTCCTACCCCAGTGGAAGATTAGAACTGGGACCCGAGAATATTAACACTGAAGGCAAATTAAAAGTCACTCTCAAACTAAACCCATCAAGTAGATAAGAAAACGATGTCTAGAGAGATGGAAAATTTTTTCCAATGTTTTAAAGCTAAACTCTTGCAAACATTGTTATTAGGGCCTGGCACATACTTGAAATCCCAGTGGCATGAGTTCAAAGCCAGCCTCAGCAAAAGCAAGGCATTAAGTAACTCAGGGAGACCCTGTCTCTAAATAAAACACAAAATAGGGCTTGGGCTGTGGCTCAGTGGTCAAGTGCCCCTGAGTTCAATCTCCAGTACAGTCCCCCCACCCCCACCCCTACACAAAAAAAGTTACTAGAGAATTTTCCTGGATCAGAGATCACAGAAAACATTCTGAGATAAGGATTCATGTACAAGTTATAGAGTAAAAATATATTCCCAAGAGAAGCAGTGGCAGTAAGTAAGGTCTGGTTGATGGAGTACTGAGAGCCATAACCGAGTCCTAATGATGCATGGCATTTTTGCCAGAACGGAGTGGTTGAGAGGTGACGCCAACAAGCCATTGAGATGATGATGGTTATGTTAAGCTGTGTATATTAGACCCCTGCTGTCCGCCTCAGCCTGCTACTTTGGAGTTCTCCCACTACTTTGGAGTTCTCGCGGGGATTCCCGGAGAGTTCCCATCGGTTGGGGAAGTGCCAGAGGAGGGATTTCCGGTTGGTGGTTGCTGGAGGAGCTGCATGCCTGCGTGGCATTGGGGAGAGTTCCCGGGGAGCGTGTGTGGAGAGTGCTGGTGGAGTTCAGAAATACAGTTTGTTCCTCTTGAGTGGCTCATGATTTGTGCCCAGCCAGACTGCAACAATGGAGAGAGAAGAAGAATCCCAATTTCCCAGGCTCTCTGGCTCTCTGGACATGCACAGGAACAGCAGCTGTAGGAGCCCACAGGCAGGCTGCAGAGCACTGTCCACAGGTTAGAAGTCTGGCCATTAGAAGCGATGCACACAGAAGGAAAGGGAACCATGGGAAACTGGGCAGCACCTCAGTGATATCTGCGGTGGGAATCCTCTCTAACCCCACGAGTGTCATCCTACAGCAGTGTGAGGCAGGAAGGTTTGTTGCCTCTTTTTACCTACATAGGGCTTCTGCAACTATCTTATGGTATTCTACTTTGAAGATATCATACTCAAATTGCACCTTGGACATCTATTTCCATGTCATGGTGCCCTCTGGATTAGATTTTAACCTGACAATCAAGGCTTTCCAAATATGATAATAAATTCTTATTTAAAGCCTACCTTCCACACTCAGAAAAATGTACTGAATACAAGTCACTTGCCATCCCTCTTACACGTGAAACCTTTCTCCCTCCATTCACTTCTTAAACTTGTACTGCCCAATCAGCAAATCTTCATCAATCTAAATCAATCTTTCAAACTTTTGCTCAGAGTTTGTATTTTGCACAATCCTTTATGACCATATATTTATATTCTCTCTCATTATATTTCAATACTTAGATTGAACCCAGGGACACTCTCACACTGAATGATATCCCCAAGCCCTCTAAGTTGCCCAGGCTGGCCTCAAACTTGCAGTGCTCCTTCCTCAGCCTCCCAAGTAACTGGGATGACAGTCAGTGTCATAGCACCTGGGTTCTGTCCATATTCTCTTTTTTAAATTTTTATTTTTTTATATATTCTTTTTAGATATACAAGGCAGTGGAGTGTATTTTGATATACATACATGGATTATAACTTATTCTAATTAGGACCCTCGTCTTATGCCACAAGACTGACCACGTTCTCTCTTCATTCCCTTTCTTCTGAATTCCCATTACAAATTTTGTTTGAACTGTGTTTTTGTGATATCTTTCCTATTGGGTTCCTCCATTCTTTTATTTTAAAAAGTAAGCTTGATATTTTTAGAAGTTTCAGGTTTACGGATAAAATTAGCAGGAAGTACTGAGCTCTCACATACTCCCTCTCTCTCTTACCCTCAGTTTACCTTTTGATTAACATCTTCTATGAGTGTGGTAGTTTTGTTAAAATTGATGAATCAATACTGATACTGATGCATGACTACAAACTAAAGTCCACAGCTTACATTAAGGCTCACTCTTTACCTTGTCCAGTTCTATGGGTTTTGACAAATGCATAGAGGCATATATCCATCATTACATTTTCATACAGAATACAATAGTTTCCCTGTTCTGAAAATGTCCCTGCACTCCACCTTCCTGTCCTTCACTCTTCCTGAATCCCTGAGAACAGCTGATCTTTTTACTGATTCCATAGTTTGGCTTTTTCCAAAACATCATCTTTGGTTATTCTTAGACTTCTTGCTGCCGGTACAAGTCCCTGCATCTGTGCCTTGCTCCCCCATACACAGAGGAAATTCTCATTACACTCCCATTTGCCTCTATCAGAACGCCACCCACACAATGGGCCCAAATAAGGATGTGTTGTTGGCTTTATTTGAATGAATGTGATATTATCTATTTTTCAGGGAAATTATGAAAATGTTTACATCTTGAAGTAAAGAATGGGCTTTATAATATGAGGCTGGAAAAGCTTGCAAAAGATTGAGAAGAGTGGGCTGGGATGTGGCTCAGCGGTAAAGCACTCGCCTAGCACGTACGAGGCCCTGGGTTCGATCCTCAGCACCAGATTAAAAAATAAATAAATAAAACAAAGGTATTGTGTCCAACTACAACTAAAAAAATAAATAAATATTAAAAAAAAGATTGAGAAGAGTCATCCTGTCAAAGATAATCAACTGAGAAAAATATCACCAGATATAAATAAATACACAAAAATGATAGGTTTCCCCTATGCCAGAAATAAATTGATTCAAAATATAATGGGGAAAAAAAGATTATACATGCTCTTTTTGTGTATATTCAAGGAATTTAAGTTATTAATAACAAAACTTGACAATCCCACACTTGTGTGATCATCCTTCCCAGTTTCTTTTCAGTGCCTCTGGACCTTTGTACCCTTTCCTTAATCACTGGCTCAAATCCAACCTGAGTAAATTTAAGTAATTCAATTGACCACCCTGTGCCTTGACTATTTCCCCAGGGGAAAAAAAAATGAAGTACTAAACCAGATAATCTCTTAAGATGTCATTTAGCCTTTTTCATTTCATCATTATAAAATTAAAAACTCCTTGACTTTCTCCTCTGCCAGCAGATGTCCCACTGATCACTTCTTACTCTCCATCCCTCTAAATAACAGTTGTCCTACCATTGAAAACAGTGGAATGACTCTGACATAGCTTTCCTGTGTACATATGTGAAAAATCCACAGTGAATCTCACCATCATGTACATCCACAAGACTGGGATCCTAATTAGAATAAGATGTATTCCATTTGTATATAAATTTATCAAAATAGATTATACTATTATGCATAACAAAAATGAGCAAATAAATTTTTCAAAAAAGAAAACCCATTGGTTCAGATGGATTATACATACTCTTAAGAACTAAAAAGATTAAAAACAGTCCTGCCTATCAAAGATAATCACCCATCAATTTAAGAACAATAAATACACAAAAACCAATAAGTTTCCAATATGCCAGAAATAAAATATAACAGGGAAAAAAGATTATACATATGCTTAAGAAATGTGAATATCTTAAGAAAACAATAACTAGTATTTTTCTGAGAGACACATAAAAACGATTTGAGTGAACCCTAGTCATGGATGGAAAGCCTCAGCAACATAAAAAGGTTGATAATTCCAACACTGGCCTGTGACTTGCTTTTTAGAACCTGACCACATCTGAAAAAAAGCAAGAGATGTAAATACTCAGAAAAAAAGCTTTTCTTTTAAGGAAAAATAGGAGGATCTTCCAAGATAAGGTATTAAAATATATTAATGATAAAAGTGACAAAAGTAACATAGATAAATATTTTTCATTCAAACCTAACTATTGCCCTTATATTTTCTAAGTGTGTTAAAGGCTAAAATATATTTCTTGATTTTAAAAAATACTAAAGGGAATTAATTACTAGTCTGAAGAGAAGAGATGAAATCCAGAAAGTAGAAATAAAAGATCTTGTCATGAATAAAGAGTAATACATTAGTCCTAATTCTAAGGGATAGAAGCTAAAATATTTTATTAAGAGGCTTTTTACCCACTTTTTTTTTTTTTTTGCATTGCTATGGAAAATTCACAAAATGTCTTCAATAAAATGTGCTGCACAGACCCATTCAAACCTGTTACAAGGAAAGCAGTGGAGACTCAAGGTATAAACAATGTATATAAGTCATGTCAGGGCTTCAGGTATTTTTAGCAGGATGGGATTTAAGAGAGGATATTGGGTGCTTTCAAAATATTCAGAATGTTTGAGGAATGGGAATCACTTGGGCTTTTGCCTCTAGAATTACACCATTACAGCTAGAATCCAGTCTGCTTGCCTTGAAACTTTGCTGCAGACATCACAAGTGTCCCACATCCATGATGCAGGTGACTAGACAATGAAATGGGAATCCAGGCACTGTCAATATCCATGTGTGTGGGAGGTCACTAGATGGCATCCGCCACCCTTGACCTTTCAGAATTCAGGTTTGTGTGTCAAATTGGTACAACCCAATTCACATTCCAAGGCCAGGGAAAATATCAATTTTTTAATTCCCAACTTCTCTGAACAGATACAGAGTAAGATAGAAGTTGAAAGAGACTTTGTAAGAAAAAGGCATACACCAGACAAACAAGTTGCTATAGAAGAAATATGAATGGTACAGTTTTATGGGGGAAAATATTCGCTCAATTTTTCTTCTCATGGAAGAATTTTTAATTGCTGGGTGTAGTGGCACATGACTGTGATCCCAGCAACTTGAGAGGCTGAGGCAGGAGAATGGCAAGTTCTAGGCCAACCTCAGAACCTCAGTTAGGTACTCTCTCAACATAAAAAAATAATAATAATAAAATAAAATTTAAAGAAAAGAGAGAGAGGGAGCTGGAGATACAACTTACTGTAAAGTATCCCTGTGTTCAATGGAAAGTTTAAAAAAAAAGAATATTTTAAATTAAAACCAAAATAAATAGAATTTTCTTCAAATGTTTTAATGACAAATGCTGAAGAGCACAGTGAGATAAAACTTCTCTCACAGTGCAGACGAGATGTCCAGAGAACAATCTGTCAATAGGTACCTTGAAATGGATAGCCTTTGAAATGAATCTATTCTTTCATATAGCAATCCCCTTCTAGAAATCTATGCCAAGGAAATAATGTGCTCTCCAAAGTTTAAGAACAGGAATATCAGCAATGGGAGAAAGTAGGTAGTTTTAATATTAATTATGAAAAATTTAAAAATCACTAGCATCCAATAAAAGAGGATGTTATTTAAGTAACTTTATATTACATCTATACGATAGGTTACCATATACCTTTGTCATGACACTGGGAATTAGGCATGTTGAATAAAAACACATAGAACACAAAAATACATGTAAAAATGTGAAACTCACTTTGTAATCTAATTATAGACTTCATGAGAGAAAGGCCTGGAAGAAAACACAGAAAAGTGCCAAGACTACCTCTAATAGGACCAGGAGTAGGAAAGACCTAACTTAATCTTCTTCTTTTTTTTCTTTTTAGTGCTCTGTATATATCCAAATATTCTACAACAAGACCACATTTTCTTTAGAACAATTAAAAATGAATATAAAATCATCATTTCAAAAAAAAGTAATATTTTAGGAAATTAAATTTATTTTTATCTTTCTCTCTAATTAAAAATAGAAAAATTCTGTATATCTCTTAATGGATAGAGGGTTTCATTTCAACTTGCAGTTGGAACTAACAAGCCCTTGATTTTTTGGAAATTGTATTTTTTAAAATATAATTGGGGGGAATTGAAACTTGGCAAAAAATATTGCATAATGGTCACAGCTGTGAGACTTCAGTCACCAAGGTTCCTCCCAGTTCCATCAGCATGGCCTTCCTCACGTAGCAAGACTATAGTCGGTAAACCCAAGGGACGTGTTTGTTCTACATCTATTTCACCAGTCTAAATTTTGAAAAAAAAAAGAAAAAGAAGAAGAAAGAAAATTGTGAATTTTTGAAGAAAGAAAAAAAATGATGAGGTTTCTCCCTTGGTAAGACAATATTTTCCTCTTAGAACAAAACTCTCATGAAAATATGAATCTACCAGATGTCACATGCTGTTAAAGGATTTCCTTAAGGAAAAGCCTTTAGAAAATAGTGAACAGTATTTTGTCATTTTCAGAGACAAATCCACAAAAACTAGAAAAAGCCAGAGTGGTCCAATGAGCACCAAGAACAGAACTGACAGAGAGCACCACTTTATGTGAGACGCACGTTAACGCTAAAATCCGTGCAGCAACTTCCTTCTTGAGGAGTTTTCTGTTCTGGTCAACAAAGGCCCTACACCCCCTGCACCACCCTAACAGGTAACCCTAACATACCCCGCACCTCACATCCTATGTCCTCACAACTGATCAGGCAAAGAGTCTCCAGCTGGTACCCTTCAGTCATCCAAGTGCCTGCTGTGGTCTGGGCGCCCTACCCATGAAACTGTGAGAAAATGATCATCTTGGGCCATTTCTTCATTTCTATTCCTGGTCTGGGTGAGCCTTTTCCAAACCATTTCTAGGTTTTTGGCCTCCATTTGTTGTTTACATGCCAATTGATTCACATCGCTAGAAGCAAGATAGGAACCACAAATTAAAGGCCATCCTATTAGCTTCGTTTTATTTCATTTTGTCAAGCTTCTTTTAAGAACTGGCTGTGTTATGTATTCCAGAGACTCCTGGCTTTGGCTAAGGCAAAGTTCCAATTAACACACGGACTCTCACACTAGCCTGGGAACAAGAGGGATAAATTTGCTCTCGACTTGAGCCCTGGCATCAGTTCTGCCCTGGAGTCTGTTCATACCGAGTCTAGGGAATTTGTGTAGCTTGGCTGACAGTTTTGCCTTTCATGAAAAGCTGAGATGATTATTTCCATGTATAGTATTACAACGATAAGGACAAAATGCAGTTTTTCGAAACTTCATTTTTCTTATTTTCTAACATACTCTTGAATTAAGCCATCATAGTTTATCGATCAGAATTTCTCTGGCTACTTATATATAGTTGTAACAATATATTGCTACACTAATGGAGCCTAAAACCATGGTGTAGACTCATTGGAACAAAAAAATAAATAAAAGCTTTCTTCGTTGTGTGAATTTTACCTCAATAATCAGACTCTGAGCACCAAATTGATTAGATTTCTTGTAAAAGAATAGCTGCCGCTGCAAATCCAAAATAATAGATGGTTGACATGTGACACTAATAGTAGCCAATAAAACAGCTACAGGAAAATTTTCCCAAATGCTTTGTAAATTGATTATCTATAATACCCTATGATAAATTGACCCATAATGTCATCTGATGGCTATTTATTTAGGCAGAAACTCAGCCTCGGGAATTTGAGAAACAAAATCCCAGCATTGCAATGATGGTAATACATTTCACAGTCTTCCAGAATGGCAGCTATGAACATTGTTTAGTAAGCTTTGTCTTTGCCAATCCGCCCTAGAACAAGACTTTTGCTAATATTAGTTTGGTGAAAATATAAACCTGGGCTCCAATAGCAACTTGATGTGTTCTCTAGCGATAACTCAAACTGCAATCTACCAAAAAAAAGAAAGAAAGAAAGAAAAAAGAGAGAGAGAAAATCAACTTCTTAACTTCCCTATTGCATTAGTAGAACTTGCATTAATCTAGATTCCCACAGTCAAAATGAATTATCTTCAAACTCTCCTTTTTCATTTAACTTACAAGTCATTTATCACCAAGGCCAGTTAATTCTTTCTTCTCATTGTTTCTTTCACACATGCTTTTCTTTGCACTCCATGGAACCAAAGACAATCCTGATGAGGTGATCTCCCCCTTCTCAATACTGCAGTCCTTCCTAATGGGGCCCCTCGACCTCCAACCTTCCCCTCCATTCTGCCTTATGAATCTTCTTTAAGTTCTGCTTTCAGTGTCACTCTCCTAGAGATAATGCTTCATTGAGTCTCTATTGCCAAAAACAGCAATTTTCCAGTTGGTTTTCTATGATGACAAGTGGGTGCCATACTAAGTTGAGATTTGGAGTCTGGCTTTGGCCCTCTGCTCATTACATGCTGTCTTCTCCCTGGGCCTCCAGCCAAAATTGGTTCCTCCCTTCACACATCCCTATTTTATTTTATTCAGATAGAACCCATCACCCATGGTTGTATATCCACAATATTTCTTCATATTGTAGATTTAGGAGCTGAGTCCCACTTCCTGACATTCATGGCCTTGCGTAATTCCTTCCCATTGAGTTCCCGCTACACCTAGTGACTTGCTTCCAATGAACAGAACGTAGCAAGCATGATGGGATGCCATTTTGTGATTTGACTATGAGAGACTATGACTTTCATCTTACTAGAAGATTCTCTCTGTTGCTTTCTCAGCTTGGACACTTTGAAGACGTAAGATACCATGTTGAAGAGATGGCAAGGGACTGAGAGTTGTCTGAGTTAAACACCAGCAAGGAACCAAAGCCCACAAACAAACAGCACTTGATGTACTGAATGCTACCAACACTCACGTGAGTGAGCTTGGACCCTTCCCCAGTCTAGCCTTCAAGTGAGATCACAGCTTTGGCCTTAATTCAGCTTTGTGAGAGACCAGAAGTCAAGGATCCTGCTAACTAGGCCTGGATTCCTTACCTACAGACACTGAGAGATACATGCTTTAAACACAAAAATAAATGAATAAGCATATCTTACCTCACCTGCTTAATTATAGCCTCCCAAGGCAGAAACTCTGATGGTAAAACTAGGTCAATGTGGATGCTAGCACCCTGTAAATGCCAATTGACAGTCGAGTAAATAAGTGACTTCACTGAGCCAATGTTCCCAATTGTTGCAGAGAGAAAATATCATTTAATTTTCTCTAATTGCACAAATTACACATAGCTTTTACTCCCTTTTAATGTCAAAGACTGTTTTGACTTTTGCTTATTTCTCCACTCATTTGCATTTCTTCTTTTTGTTCTTAACAGAAATATGGTCAGGTCATCTTATCATCTACTTACTTGAGGGAATGCATAATTCACAGACTGATAAACAACAATAAACTTGGATTTGTTTTTGAATGATAATATCAAACAAGTTCCTTTTATAATTAAAGTGTGCTTAAATAAAAAAGGGATGGGAATGTCATCACTATCACTTAAGACTCTCTTGAGCTAAAAATAAGAGTGAAACTCCTCTGATTCATAGTAAGGATGTATTTATTCTATCTATTAATGATTCTGTTGGGTTCAGGATTGAAATTTTGAGTTGGTAACCAAAGAGCAAATATTTTCTCATCTTTCACTCTACTCAGACTACCTCCCTCATGGTTACAAGATGGCTGCCACTATTCCAGTGATTGCATCCAGATACAAAAATATACAATGGAAGAAAAGTATAGCCCTTCCTGTGTGTCTCTTTTTTAACAGGAAAAGAAAAAAGAAAAGAACTTTTCTCAGAAGTTTCAGAATTACCAAACAGATTTGCTTTTACATCTTCATAGCCAAAACAGAGTCATGTAATATGACTTAAACTAAACTCTAATATTATGATTAGTATAACCATGATTGCTAGAAGAAGGGCAGACATCTGAACAAAACTGGGATTTCATCATCAAGGAAGTAGAAAGATTTTTGTCCACAAAAGATGACATAAAGTAGCACATAATTAATTGCAAAAATATGCTTCTGTGGATTTAGAACAGACAACTATTGTCACCCAGAATGATTTGGGATTATGATAAAAGTCTTCAAATTTAGGATAAAAACCATTATCATCTATAAAAATTATCCTTCTAATAATCTTATTGAACTATGCAACCATAATAATGGTGCCATTGGCTCTTGTTTTCAATTATCGAGTTCTTATTTATGGAATAATACCATGGCCTTATAATCAATGTTTTAAATACAATAGAAATACATTTACAAGAATTCATAAGGTTTTGATCGATTTTTAAACTTTCGTTTTTCTGGGAAGCCTGAATCTCAGAAGAATCACTTTGCCTCTGATTCTTTTTGCTCTTAATTGCCCAGGTTTATACCAGTTAAAACAAAAGAACAGAGTGGGCCCTTAGAAACCTATGTCACAGCTGGCGGGCTCTGGGAGAGAGGGTGGACAGCCTGAGGTCAGATAAGTAGCCAAGTTCATCAACTTGTCTAGTTGCCACCCTTAGAAGAAATAGATCACGGTTAAAAAGAGCTCACGATTTGGAATTAGACTTAGGTTTGAATCTCAGCCCCATATTTTATTTAGGATCTATGGCTTAAACTCCATAAGCCAAAATTTCTTCACATTTAAAATAGGGATCATTAAACCAACCTCAAAGTATTGTTGTAAAAGTTAATACTACTATCTGTGAAACACTGCAGCAGTAAACCCTCAATGACTGGTAGCTGTCTGTGGAGCAGGCCCAGATGGCTACAGTTTGGCTCCCTCACCAGGCTTCCAGCCAGCTCTGTTTTTAGTATGTAGTCAAGGTCATAAACACCCTGACTCAGCATGCATACTCAAGGTCATGAGCATCTGCTTTGGAGCATGCACTCACTTATGGAAGCTGTTGGCACTGCACCTTCTTTGTTCTGCACATACAAAAGAAAGAAAGACTCAGGAGGCTGCTGCCACCTCTGAATAAATCATGCCTACTATCCCAACTGCCTCTCCCATCTTCTTTCACCCACTGGGATCCCACATCTACTTCCCAGGGTCTGAGCCCAAGCAGGACACCGCCATTACTACTTAGCCTGTAGAAAGAAATACTTCCCAATCCGTTGAAAAACTGGTTTCCTCCATCCTCCAGGGCTGTGTGGTAGGATAAGGTTAGGAATCAAACTCCTCCCAGGTGGATGGATGAAGGAGAATATTCACTTCACACCACATTCCAACAGGCCACAAGACTCTCCTGCCGGCCAGGAAACAGAGTCAGGAGGAAACCCAGACTTCCTGTGAAATCCACATCCTTATTATAAAACAGATTGCTCCCGTGTTTGTCTCTTCATTCCTCCCCAGGCAGCCCAGATATCCTCTTCTCTTCACTGACTGACCACCTGCACCTGGGAGTTTGCCCTCCCACCTGAAGCCCTTTGTCTTTTCAAGTGGCTTTTCCTTCACTGGCCTTGGATGCAAGAAATGAAAACGTGCCTTGCCTGGTCCTCCTGGATCTGGCTGAGCTAGCAACATCTTTAAACTTCAGAACACATTTTATCCCGTGATTTCTTGAGGAACTCAGAATCATCCTCCTAGAACAGTGAATAAGGCACAGAGACAAAGGACTTGAAGAGGCATTTATTTCTTTAGTTTTTATTCGGATTCACAATTGGGTTTTTGTAAGTGATGGATGCGCCCTGGTGAATCACCTTTATTCCCCTTTAAAGAAATCTAAATTCATTCTCAGCCCCCTCCTGATTGCAAATTCAACCCGGTAAATTGTTTTTACCCATCACAATCACGGAGTTCTGATCTTAGAAAGCCACTTACACTGTGAAGAGCATTCAACTCCAGCTTCAAGTTATTTGTGTGACATAATCTCCAGACTGGATACAAAGAGACATTTCCTGGTGTATTTTCTCTATTTGCATTCTATTGTTCTATTTTTGTTATTGTTGTACTTTTAACAAAATCTCTCCGTTATATATCTTTTACTAAACTCCTTTTAGTAGACTTAAGTATAAAAGATTCATTACCTTCCATTTTCTAGTGGGAAAAGTAATCTTGATTGTAAATACAGAAGTTAAAATCAGCCTCGTGGGATTGTATTTCTTCAACAATTATCTTCCTTGCCCCGTCATATTGGATCAAAAACTTAAGCTTTTTTAAGCCATCATGCACTGAATTAGTAGAATAACACATTTTAAGATAATCATGATAGAATTATTAATTAACATGAAAATTATCTGAGACTCTCTTGATAAAGAGCATAATAAAAAATTGAAAGCAAGTCATATGGGTAGTCTATGAGGTGAACCAGGGTAAAAATACACACTAATACTTCAAATAGTCTTGAGTAAATAGGTGATATTGTAAGTAAGCCAAGGTTTTTTGAAAACTTGATGAGAGATATTACAAGGTTGAACTGAAACCCAGTCTATTGTTATCCCACCTACAATATCATTCAAGTATGAATTTTGCAACATAATCTGCTATAGACTTTGAATAATTGTCTTTCTTGAAGCCAGCCAACCTTCCAAGGGTAAGGTCGTGCTTTTCCCGGGGGGAAAAGAAGCTCCTACTGACATTCTTCCTGGGGAGGAACTCAGGGTAGAGGAGAAATGAGAGCCCAGTGGGGCCTGGATTAGAATGAGGGGATTCCTTCCCCTTTTCTGGGAGTCTGGGTATCACTAAGGCCTGAAGATACCTGGAGCACTCCTGGTAGAAGGAGAGGAAGTAAAGGTGGAATGCAAGCTTCCACCACATAGATCCAAGAAGCGGGTGGACAGAGAGGGCATCTACAACTGGGTCATTGTTATAAAATATTCTCTATCTGGACTTTTCCCTTCCCCTGTCTTGACAACTTCAGGGAAAGTTTGAGTGAAGTTACAGCCTGACCTCTACTGCCCACTAGAGGATAAAGAAGGGTTTACCTCTTGCTTTAGGTGGACCTTCCTAACAAAAAGGCAGGACTGGACCCTCTCACTGACAACCAGAGAGACCTAGCAGCCATGGAACCACTCAGAGTGGAGGGAATGGCAATGAAACAGCCTGACATGTAAGTTGGAGTTGCACAACTCTAAGTAGCTCATATAATTCCAAGTTATCTAAGGGCATACAATTTAACTGATGTTTGACTAACTTAACCAAATGATTGAATAGATCAGGGCTGTGATTTTAAACTTTCTTTTCCTATTAAAATTGGTCAATTGTTCATTTTAACTTATTGTGTGAACTAATGGATTTATATTTCATGTGGATGCAGACTGTGAAGATTAAGAATGGTAACTGGGAAGACTCCTTAAGCTTCTTAATGTTCTTCATACCACATCCCTCACACTTTAGGAAGAGATTTTTTTTCCCCTGAGCATTTAACTTTCTGCTGCCTTATGCCTATCCTTCCTTAAGACAAGTATAAGAAAAATTGGTTAAATTACTGTCCTTGGTGTCTCAACAAGTCAAGGACAAAGAGAGTTTCAAACCTATGTCCTAATTTGCATCAACTGAAATATTAGCATTTCATTCAAATACTTCACACTTATTGCTCCAGTTCGCCTCTCAACACAAAATGCATCTAAAGATGCCAAAATAATGGTATTCGACTTCTTATATTCCAATTGTATCATCTCAAAATCCTAATAAAGGAGAATAAGTGCTTCCTATAACTTATTTTCATAAAATAAAGTACATTTATCAGTTTGTATCTATTTAGATTATTATTTAGATTCGTAAAAACTTATACTCAACACATAAGAGATAGAAGAATGGGATTAAATATCTTCCTTGGGATAGTTCTACACATTGCATATGTGATTTAGTTTATTTCTTGAATCCACTAGCCTATAAGGACTAAATAAAAATGCATGAGCAAATTTAAATATAATGTAGTCCAAATAGTTGGGTGACAGAGTTTACTAGTTTTCTCTGTTTTTACACCTGGCTTAGTCCTCAAAACACACACATACTTATTTAAAATACAGATTACAAAATAAAACCACGTTAGCCACTGAAACATTGATGAGTTAGAAGAATTCAATTCTGCATATCAAAAAGTAAATTGGAGAAGTTGTTTAGATGTTTTGTGCAAATAAGTGGAATACAAAGAAATCATTCACCTTTAAATTGTGTCCTTCTTTGGGGTATTATATTGTGTTATCTTAATTGTTTTGCATGCCCTGTCAAGAAGGAACAGCCATCTAATGCAGATGAAGTCTTTAGTGTTTTGTATAGGATCAACTGCACTCCCAGAGCTTGATAAATAATTTCTTAGAAACAATTTTCCATTCAATGGTACCTGCTGGCTAGAGCTCAAACTTGATGCAGAGCTCAAAAACTCTCAAATCTTAACATAAAAATATCTGCATCCTAACAAAATTCACTTTCTTAAATCTTAACTTCAGAATTTAATTTCTCCTTGCTGTCCCAGACAGCATCGGAATAGTCTAAACCATGTAGTACACAAATCAGAAATAATTGCCTTGACATTTCAGGAAGTGAAGAATTCCTAAGTAATAACTCAAGGCTTCCCTTTGAGCAAGTCATACGTCTGTCACCAGCTTAAGTCTATTTAAGAGATCTTGGTTTGATGTTAAGGATCACATCAAAATCTATTTGTTGCAAAGTTTACCCCTTTCCATTTTGTGTTTGGAAAAACTCAAAATTTTTGTAATGGCTTTCAAAATTGGATAAAGAATTTGGAAAGCCTAGTAGGTGGCAGGCATCGTAGTGGAAGCTGAAGAAACACACCAAACCCGGCCCTCTGCAGATGGGAGACAGGCAGAAAATGAAGAGGAGAAGGAAGAGGAAGAGGAGGAGGAGGAAGAAGAAGAGGACTAAGCTAATTTCAGGAGGTAGCAAATGTTATGCAGAAAATAAAAAAAACACCAACAGTGCAGCTTGGGAGGAGTGCCTTCGGCTGGGCTGAAAAGCTCAGATCTGAATGATGAGTCCCAGAGGACAAGGAGCCTTCACAGGAGAAAAGTGGATGCAGAGACCTGAAGGTTTTGGAGGAAAGATATGGTCCCTGGTGTGCAGGTGTGGGGGGAAGCCAGGAGTTGAAAATAGAAAAGTCCACAGGCTCCATAAATTTCTTCAACCCACAGGTGCCCAGAAATCAGAATCCCAACAACAATGGTGTTGGTGTGGCACCATTCACAGAATGCATTTGGTTCCTGTTTGGACTAAATTGAGTCTCCTCAAAGTCCATATGTCAAAGCCCTAACCTTCAATGGGACTATGGAGAGACAGGACCTTCAGAGAGGTAACAGAGGTGAAATGAAGTCATACAGGTGGGCCTGACCCAGTAGGACTGCTGTCCTTAAAAGAAGAGGAAAAGACAGCAGATCTCTCTCTCTCTCTCTCTCTCTTCCCCTCCCCACCCCGCCCCCGCACCCCATCACATTCACACAGAGAAAGGGCCACATAAGGACATCTATCCACAAGTCAGAAAAGAGGCTCTCCAAAAAGCAACCCTGCTGGTACTTTAGTCTTGAACTTTCAGCCTCCGGACTATAAGACACTTTCTGTTCTTTAAGCAGCCCATTCATGGTATTTTGTTTACTCAGTCGTAAAGAAGAATAACTTTACGAAATGTGATCATATCATATCACAACAGATTTTACAAAATAGAGTGACAGTTTTCCAAGTCTTTGGGACTTATCCCAAAACTCACTTGATTCACTTAGAACCAATTGATTTCAATGGCACAAGAGGTCAGAGATCATCTTCTCAAATCTACCCATTTTACAAATGAGAAAAGTTAAGATTTTATTTATTTATTTATTTATTTTTGTATCAGGAATTGAACCCAGTGACAGTTAACCACTGAGCCACAGCCCCAGCCCTTTTTATTTTTTTATTTAGAGATAGGGTCTCACTTAGTTGCTTAGGGCCTCTCTAAGTTGCTGAGGCTGGCTTTGAACTTGTGGCCTCCCAAGCCATTGGGATTATAGGTGTGCAACAGATCACCTGACTTAAAATGAAAAAATTTAAAAGGAAGATCAAATTATTCCCCACCCACATGTCACCACCACCACCACCACCACCACCCCCACAATGATCTTTATACCAAAGGTCTGTTAACCAGCCTCATTCTGACTCCTGAGGTAGCCTTTATCCAGGATGACAAAGGATAAAAAGTCCATCAATATCCAAACTGTACCTCTACAATAAAAGAAATATGCAACCTAAATATAAACTAAAAATATCTGCACAAAATTCAATATATTAAAGTTTCTCTTTAACATATAGTAAATACAAATATAGAAGACAAAATGTCAGGACTTAAATCACTAAAGAAGAAAAAGATACCACAGGTTCTTTTTGTTTATATATTATTATATATAATTTGTATTATATATAATTATATATAATTTATATATTATATTATTACATATATAGCATTATATACAATAACAATATATATTTTAATATATATAATTATTATATTTATATATTATATATGAGAAAATACTTCTCCAGGATGAATAAATGAAATTTAAGACAACATTGAGAAATAATTTGATGCTGATAGCAGCAGCAACAATTTTAGAATACCTGTGTGACTTTAGTGAAAACAATGTTCTAAATCAAAGTTGGTGACATGAATTAAAACAACTTCTTTGTGGAAAACAAAATTTCAACAAGCAGTGTACACCTGAAGATGTTTATATCATCTCTGAGTCAGATTATTATTCCTAAGAATCTCAAGAGAAACAAAATGATAAAAGTGTAGCGAAGTTTGTACAGAATAATCCATTAAATGAAAAATGGAAACCTGCCTACAGATTCGATATATGGAAATGGTATGAAGAAAATTATACATTGAAATGATAAAAACATATGGTCCCTAAAGATTATAATTTTAAGGGATTTTTTTTAAAAACTTGAAAACAATAGAGCCCAACAGTTGAAACAATATTGAAATCAAGTGAACCAAGTAAGGAATTGCACCACCATTTGACTCAGTAATCCCACTCCTGGACATATACCAAAGGACTTACAATCAGCATACTATAGTGACACAGCCACATCAATGTTTATAGCAGCTCAATTCATAATAGCTAAGCTATGTAACCAACTAGGTACTCTTCAACAGATGAATGAATAAAGAAAATGTGGTGTACACACACACACACACACTCACACACACAATGGAATATTACTCAGTCATAAAGAAGAATGACTTTATGAAATTTGGAAGTAGATGGATGGATCTGGAGATTTTCATTCTAAGTGAAATTAGCCAATTCCAGAAAACCAAAGGCCAAATCTTCTCTTGGATATGCATATGCTAACACACACAATAAGGTGGGGTAGGGAAGAATAGAAGTTCATTGAAATAGACAAAGAGGAATGAAGGGATGGAAGCAGGGATGGGAATAGGAAAGACAGTAGAATGAATCACACATAACTTTCCTATGTTCATACAGGAACACCCAACCAGTGAAACTCCACATATGTACAACCACAAGAATGAGAAGTCATACTCCAAGTATGTATAATATGTCAAAATATACTGCACTGTCATGTATATCTAAAAAGAACAAATAAAAGATTTTTTTAAAAAAATGAACCAAGTCAAACATTGAATTCTGTCTCTATTGCACATAAATTAGGGGAACTAACTTTTCCCAACTGTAAAATGGAAATAACAGGGTAACAGTGAATATTGCTTACATACTTCTGTGCAAGTCATATTCTAAACACTTATTACAGATTACCCTCATTGTTTGTGGATTCTGTATTTGTAATCCTTTTCCTCCATAAAAATTTATTTGTACCTCCTGGTGTTGGCAAGGTCATTTGTGGACATGTGCAGAGTGAAATGTGAGGACACAAGACTTAGGGTCCTTGTTTCGGCTCTCAGACAGGGTAAGCCAGGATGGAGATGCTAGGACAGTCAGGGTATTGTGGGAACTCTGGCTCTAGGGCAAGGGATTGGGGGTCTGAATCCCAACAGTGATACCTGTTGGCAGAGAGCATCCTCCAGCAAGTCACTCAGTTTTGATCCTTATATTCTATTCTGTAAAATCTAATAGAACTTGTGAAAAACCAGCCTCTACCTCAGAGCAAAGCCTGTCCAAGGAAGGGACATGACCTTAGTCCTTGGAAAAACCCACAGAGCACTCCTAAGCACATTCCCACCCTGCTAAGTTGTTTGTCTACAAATAACAGGAGAGATCTGCTGCGCCAGGTGTCCCTGACTCAGTCAGGCTAGGTGGGGATCCATAGCAGCCCCCTAGCAGCCACCAATCAGCATGAGACAGGGAAATACCTGGGATGCCAAATGACCCTCCCAGTGGTTTATGGTGGTTGATAACAAGTTGGGAAACCATGTAGTTCAGCACGTACACCCCTCTTGGCTCAAACCAATCAGTTCAAATGAATACCCCTTTTGTACTGACCAATCACCCCTACCTAACTTGTTCCCGCCAGTGAATGTGCTAATCATATTTTAGAGTTGTTATTTGATTTTCCCGCGGTGTGTGATGATTTGCTAAGGGATGCTATAATGTATGTGAAGTCTCTGCCCTCTCCAAAAAATGTATAAAAATGCTGCAAACCCTGGGCTCCGGGCCTCTCAGCATCACCAGTTGCTGTGTGTGCGTGCGGAGGACCGAGCTAGCTCACAATAAACACCTCTTTGCTGCTTGTATCGATCTTGGGTCTCTGGTGGTATTTGGGGGTCCCGAATTCGAGCATAACACTTGCTGGGATGAGTTGATTTTAAGATTATAATCTATGTGAGATGTGTGTGTATATACACATATTTCCCCTTGGACCAATGTTCCAGTGTTCACACATTCAGCATTCTTAGGCAACTTGACAGAGTCTAAGCACTCTGAATAATGTTTAGTGTTGACTCATTTAATTATCAAACAAATCCTCTGAAGGACACTGAGACACGAACTGCAGAAAACAACTACCTCCCTCCACAAGAGCTGGGCATTCATGAAGGAAAAGGCGCCATCTCTAGATCCTGCCTCCTGGGGGTGTGAAGAAGAGCACTTGGAGTTAGTGCTCAGAAGGGGCTACTGCCCTGCCTCTGCTGCTTCCGAGGATACCTGGGGCTGGTTTGGGAAATGGCAAAAGAGGCTGGAGGGTGAATTATTTAACCACAATTGAAGTTCACAGTGCTGGGGCCACTCTGTCCAAAACAGGAAAAAAAAAATAAGAAATTCCTTCTTCTTGCTCCTTTTCTTCCAACTTCCAATGTCCCACTCATCTTCCAGCTGGCAGAACCTGGGAGCAAAATGGCAAAGACTCACAAGGAAGAGTCAAAAATGAAGGTGAAGGTTATAAGTACATTTATTTACCTGGGTTCTTTAAAAGCAGATCCCAGGACAAAAGCTTCTATGCTGCTCTTTCATTAGACCCTTCATCCCAGGAAAATGAAAGTGAGTCAAAAACAGAATGAGGCAGGGAAAGAGGGAAGGTAAAGAATGGTGTGCTTTCCGGCTGCCTGCCCTCTCTTGTAATGTGTATCTGGTTGCTCCAAGCCCTGGAACTATCTCCCAAGAAGCCTAGGAACGAGTGCATCTCAAGAGGGAAAGTGAAGTACATTTTATCTGCTTGCTCCTGTCCCCCATTAGCTAAAACCTGGCCACATGGACATAACCTTCTACATTGCCCATGCCTGGGGGCAGAGTGGGTCTTGCGGTCTCACTCCCCAAGAGCAACAGAGCAGGAGGAAGGCATGGAGAGTGCAGACTCAACAAGTCGCTACACTGGGTTCACCTTAAGTCAGGTCACTTGCTTTGGACATGGCTGGGGTAAAAGAAGTAGGCAAAGGTTCAAAGAAAGGTGAAGCCCAGAGAATCTCAAATGCTAAGCAAGAAGCATTTGAGGTAGTAAATGACAAGGAGTATGGGTGGACCAGGTGTGTGTACCCTGCAACAACTGGGAAAATCACACTTCAGGTAGGGACAAGGGGGATTCACATAATTCACAATCCAAATGGACATTTTTTGTCCAGGGCACATGCTAAGCTGGACGGGGCTCTGGAATGATTGCCATAAATCAGGCTTTTCCCAGATAAACTGCAATGCACGATATCTTTTTATTGAGCCAGGAGAGCTATAGAAAAGGTAAAACTTCTGTTTAGATAAGGCATAGAAAAGGATTCTATAATGAATGTATGATTTTTTTCCTATAAAATTTTCAAATAAATTTTAACTTAATATTAAGCTTGATTTAAAAAGACAGATAAAATCATGAAAATGGTATTCCATATGTATAATAGTCTGTATTTATTGTTATTCTTGAATCTTATATTAAAAGAAATACAAGCATCTTTTCTGGCTGTGGTGTAATTCAGGAACTAACCCCTCTCTCACCTCCTGCTGATTCTCTCTCTAGCTCCTATTGTACTAAAGTTCCAGTTGTTTCTGAATCAAAGATAAAACTAGCCTCTCTGTTCAAGGCGTTTCTTCTGAAACGTTCCCCTTTTACCTTTGCTTATTACAACAAAGCACAAAGGATCCTAAGCAAATGGGCTCACAGTGGGAAAGTCATGCATAACGTGAAAGAAAAATTAGACTACAGCAATACAGGAGAGAGATCTAGCTCTACACGAAAGGCAGTGAGAACTAGCAGGGATGTGTATCCAAGAAGAAGAGTGAAGGGTCAGTGGGTATCTCCTACTGATACCACCGGTTATCCAGTTTGGCTACCCTTACATCTGCGACAGAACCAGGATGCTTTTTTCAATATCTATTTTATTATTGCCCTTTCCCACATCATGAAGTTCTATTTTGGTTTTTGAGCTCATACAGACCTAGGTTAATGTTTTGCTGATCAGTTCTATTTTTTGACTATAGAGTTTTTAAACATTGCAATGGAGATTTCACCTGTAAAAAGTTATAAGGCCTTTACTATTATGTAATGTGTTGTGTGCACACTTGTGTTTTATATTGTATGTTTGTATGTACATATGTCCATATATCATATATGATGAGCGCTCATGAAAAAATGGATCCAAATTTTTTTTTTATTCACGTGATTTAAATGGTTTAATTTAAATTGGGTAAACAACTGTTGAGGATTGTTTTAATATGTGAACCAAAAAGGAAGTTAACAGATCTGTTTGTTTACTTTCACCTTTCCTTTTCATTATATTTAATAATTCTCTTCAAGATAATGTAAATTGTTAAGAAAATGTTTTCTTTTAGTGCCTTCTGGAATGTTACATAATTTTTTCTTTAGCCATTATTGCCAGAATTCCTATCTTCATCCCAGTGCCGGTGAAGACAAAGATAAAACCAATCTACAGCTTCTTCAATAGCCATCACTGAACTGCTTGCAGAACTTGCCTGGACTATGTATCACTTGTATGCATTGTGAACTCACCTGTGTGCATTGTGAACTATCTGTTGGTGCAGCGACTTGTGGTAGTGTTGGGGTATTTTTGCTGATGATGTCATCGGTGGTACAATTTTTCCAAAAGGAGCCGTCAATTGGCTTGGTGTATCTTCCTCCCTTCTGCTTGTCATGATCGTTCAGCTAAAATTTGGGGGCCAACAGAGGTGAGGCAAAGAACCTCACCCCCCCGCTGGTACAAAGACCGCTCCACAGGTGTGGCTGTATACTGGACCGGTAGTCAGTGACAGGTAAGATCCAATTGCAATGGTACCAACCTAAGACAGGAGGCTGACGCCTTGAGGTCAGCTCATCCGATAATGGGTAAGGACCATATGTACTATTGGACAACCTAAGGCAGGCACGGTCCCTAAGCCACATGCTTGTTGTTTAAACAGAGAGGGGGAGATGTTGAGAGCCACAGCCGAAGGGGCCCCAACAAACTTTCAGACTGCCAGCTGATGATTGGCTCACAGCGGCCCCAGCAACTTCTAGCTGATTGGCTCCTCTGCGGTGATGCTCATTGGGCTGTTTCCCCGCCCTTTCAGACTACGGAGCTGCTTATTGGGGGACTTTTTTGGCTCCACCCACGCGACCCAGCCAATCGGCCTCACGAGCAGGAGGAGTGGGGGAGGTTGAGAGGCTTGTGGGAAGCCGGTGGTGGCAGTTGGGCTCTGAAGGTTTTTCCTGAGGAGCTGTTTTGTTTGGCGTGTGTGGTTCTAAAAATAAAATTTCTTTTGACAAATGGCTCCTGAATTGTGCCCAGCCAGACTTCGGCAAGTGATGAGTCCTGCTTCCCCACATGTTGAAGTTTGAACATTAGAGAAGCAAACTGAGGCAAGCATATAAAATAGGGTTTATTTTAAAAGGGGGTAACATAGACTTCTCCAGGGAGGTAGAAGGGGGCCATAGCTGGTATCCTGGTATCCCAAGAAGTGAAGTGTTCTGCCCTTTTTATATGTCCTAAGCTTCCTTTGTCTCCTGCCCTCTTCTCCTTATCATTCTCCCTCCTGCATATGTGACTAGGCCCAGGAATGCTTGGTGGGATGACCAAAAGGTGGAAAACAGGTGGGCTGAAGTGGAAAGGGCAGGATGGTGCAGCCCAGGACACAGTGATTATCAACTTTATAGCTCCCTGTAGGGAGGGGTAACTCCTGGGACAGGTTACCTTAGCAATAGATTGGAGCAGGGGCAGGTTCTTGATAAGGGTGGAGGAAGGGCTCTAAAGGAACTACTATTTCAATCCCTCAAGGGATAGTCTCCAACTTGTCAGACTCACTCAAAATTGGCCTGACTTGATCTGACCTGACTCGATTTACCTATCTATACTGACTGCCTGTCTAATTCTGGTTTCACTACCAAGAAGAGACACAAGGGTAGAGACACAGAAAACACAACCTCACAGGATTCTTGCTGGGGATAGGCCAGAGTAATAAGATAGGACAGGTGGGATGATTCTAAGACTGAGCCGGATTCCTGCTAAAACTGGACTTGCCAAGGATGGGCATAGAGGTTGAAAGTCAAAGTCAAGATGGTAAGAAGGTTTATAGAGCCTTGCTGTTTTTAATTGGAGGACTTCTCCATGGCATTACTACCTGATATGGATGGTGGAGCTTTAAGAAGGAGATGGTATATGCAGAGGATAGTCCTTGTCATTAGCAAGGTAGCCAATGGAGAGAAGCAACATGGAAGCCATCTTCCCCATGTTCTGCCGGGCCAGGTGCTAGTGCCAGCATGAAGCGAGCGACCCCATCTTTATTCATGTTTTCCTGCCCCTTCTAAAAATGTTGGTTCACAGGCCACATTCGCCTTACACATTTTCACGGGCAAGTTGTTTCCAACATGATTTCAGGGAACACGGATCCCTTCTCAGAGGAAAGCATAGCTGGGCTGGCCTGCTAATGGGTTTCAGTGGGAAGCCGCCTGCCCAGTATCTGCCTGAGCAGTCCTCAGCTGGACAGCATACACGTCCAGATGCCAAGCTGTGGACAACTGTCTCCCAGCAGCGCCATCTGCTTCCCTGGGAATCTCCCCAGGCGTTTGGTTGGCAGTTCTAAGGTGGCCTCTAGGTCAGGCATGTGGGGAGAATAGGGTGGTGGGGGATGGGGGGGGGGGGCGCTGTGCTGCTTCTCTTCACACTTGGAAGCTCATTTCCTATCATTTGCCAGAGTTAGCATTAGATTACATTTTCTTTCTTTAAAGACAATAGTAGTTGAGTTCTTAGCAGGAACCTAGCAGAAAGTAAAATGGAGCTCAATTATCTGTCCCTGTCAGAAGAATGGCTGTTTCTTCTTTAGGACAGCCAAATGTAGTCTTCAGACAAGTGTAGGGGAGACCTTGAGTTTGCACAAAGTGCTCCAAAAAAAATAAAAATAAAAGAAAGAAGAAAAGGAAGGAAGGAGTCCAAAAGCAAAATAAATTTGGAAAATGCTGCACCTACCATCTCCTTCTTAAAGCTCCACCAGACATATCAGGTAGTAATGCCACAGAGAAGTCCTCCAATTAAAAACAGCAATTTTAACATGATTTAACCCAGTATTTCAGAAACTTAGGAGAAGACGGAACATTAATTTAATTCAGCCACCTTCCAACCTGAAAATTGTGTCATTTGCTCCCTAAAAGGAATTATCAGAATATACCAAGGCATAATCAATCATCAAAGGAGCTTGGTAGCCCCGGGGCAGTCAGCATGGGCCAAACAGAAGTAGGAAAATGTCTTCTATTTCTTATATATTCTGTAGTTGTCAGAATACCTTATGTATTTTATGCAACAGGCAGGATTCATTTGTCCTTCCTTCTCTTCTTTCGCAAATGTTAACTACATGTTGACTGACACCCAGTGCCAGGAGCCAGAGACAGAGGAGCAATGCCGGCGAACCATCCCTGAGCCTGCACTCAAACCAGAAGGATGCAGGAAAGGAGTATTTACACTTGAGCCAGGGTTTGCTCCTGGTTTTCTTTAAAAGACTTGTCAATTTTTGAGTGCTCACCTAATCAGGAGAATAGATAAGTCTGCTCGCAAGAAGCCACTTCCAGCCAACAGGAAAGGAATGAATCCATACGAGGTGGGGACAGGACCTGGGAAGGAGTGCCAGCAGCCAAGTGAAAGACCAGGAGCACATCATGGGGGATTCTGGTAATCAACACAAAACTCTTAATTGCCTACCGCTGCATCTGACCACTGAATGAATTCTGTACAATGGGAGAAGATATCATCCTGTGGGCAGAGCCATTTCCAACAACTCTCATGGGCCCTTTATCATTCAGCTGTGCCAGGCACACTGCAGGCACATTATAAATTTTAAACAAAGAACAACATTATTTCACATAGGTACAGGTAATAATGCCATATTCACACAACAGACATTCAATAACATTTTATCTTCACACATCAGGGACCATTCACAGCTTCGCAATTAAAGAAAAAGACCAGATTCTAAGAATAGAAAAAATAAAGTGACATAATATTTGGTGAGCTTCCAACATGCAAAGCCATTTGCTGGGCTCTATCCATGCATCTAATTTGCGCACTCTTTGAGGATAGCTACAGAATTTTGTAGGAATTGCTTCTAGAACCCTGGCACCCCACCAGTTCTAGCAAGGAAGGTAGATACCTGTTGAATGATGGGGGAGGAGGATAAATGAGTTCTTCCCATTTCATAACTTCATTCTCAAATAAACCCATGAGGAGGACACTGCACTCCTTAAGCTTTTCAAGAAAACATTGCCTTGATGTCTCCCTCCAGTTTCTCCGTTTATGAGAAACTAGGGCTCTGTGATCAATTAAAGTGTTCTTTAACTTCCTGTAAACATCTCTCACGTAATTCTTTCAGTTTCTATTCCACATCAGCGGAGCATTTATTAAACCCATCACTTTGTCGATCAGAGTTCCAAATTTCGAAGTAACTGTTTGAATTCTTAGCAGGGGTGTGTAAAATTCTGTTAAATGTGTGCCATGTGCTTAAAAGTTAACCATGGAGTTGTATCCCTTCTTCTCTCAGACTGTGGCCCAAATCCTCCCTCTTCTACCTTGAGCTTGGCTTGCTCAAGGAGTAACTTTGGGATTCAAACAGCTCGGTGTCCAGCTTAGGGCCCCTCCTCTGCAGCTGGCCATGCTGACCCCTTGCCTCCTCCCTCCGGACTCTGCTTATATGTGTAAGCGCACACACAAACACACACACGTGCACACAACCATGCCTATGTTACTTTCCAATTACTTAACTTCAGGCAAGCCACTCAGGTATTTGGATTCTAAATCTTAAAATTGACAGTGGGAAGCAAAGGAGATACAGGGACTTCTGAAGCACAAAAATAAAAGCAATCCAGAATGAGTAAAGTAGGTAGGCTGCCATATTTCTAGGTTCATCTCCTGGTTTACTGCCGACCTCTCACAGAGCAGCACATCTTCTTCATACGACATTCTAAAGAGAGAATTTATCCTGTATGCCCAATGAGACTGAACCTTAAATAACACATCCTCTGTTCTAAGAGATGCCTGAAAGGGCAACCATTCAACAGTTCAAAGATTTACACCTTTAGATAAGACAATGGGGTTTCTTTTCCTGGGAACTAAAGTTTGCATTTCAAGTTACAGAATTTTTGTTTATTTGCTTGTTGTTTGTTTGTTTGTTTTGGGGGGATTGTTTGATTTTTTCTTGTAACAGTATTGGGGTCCAACCCAGGGCCTTTCACATGTTAGGTAAGCTCTCTTACACTGAGCTACATCCTCAGCCTTAGCATCAGAGATTTTTTGGATACCACAATTAACGATGGATTATCTCACAGTTATACTAGAATTCTTGCAAATAACATAATAATTATATTAAGCATTTAATAAGCTGGTTCGCCTTTCTAAAAAACAAGTACGTAAACAATGATGTACAAGGACAGAGATTAAGTGCACCTATTTGTACATACATCAACTATCTCAAAACAGAGTCAAATTATTTGGTTCTCACAAAATCTCTTATTTTCTGTGTTCTGCATGAAAGAGAAGTGTTAATGAGTACAGAAATGTCTCAAAGCCAGGCAGCAAAAAGGAGGGGAAAGAATAACAGGATTGAAATAGTTCTGATCTAGATTGTTTACTCCCTGAAAAATGAGAACTGACCTTCAGTCTGAAAGACACTTTGAAAAGATCAGTTTTGTTTGGGTTTTATATGACTGCTCAAGATTGTGACGATCCAGTCTTCCCTCACTCCCTTTTATGTGAAGAGACAAATTCCCAGAAGGTGAAGTGTCTCCCTGATGCCACCTTCAGAGCAGGCAGGAATTCCTGCCTTTAAAGAGATTAATTCTATGGAATCCATACTTCCAGCAGAACAAGGCAGGGATCCAGGTTGTTTCCTGCAAATCCAGTGCTCTCTGCCTTTTGTTAAAGGACACTGATTGGGTGGAGGCTGCAGTCATCTGTAGCCACCTCCCGTTGGGTGATTGATGTCACCATGGCGTGTGTGCCCTGGCAGGCAGGAAGACAGGCGCTAGGTTGGGGAGGGGCCTGAAGCTCCAGTCCCTGCTGTGCCTCAGAGCAGGATGGATTCATGGATAGAAAAAACTGACAGCTATTAAAAAAAAAAAAAAAAAAACAGACCGGTGGTTGCTACAAATCAATAATAATTTTAAGAAAATTAAACTCTGGCTGGAAAGGGGTGAAAAGCTTTTAAGGCTCTGGGGCTCTAAGTAGCTGCAGAAGGGCTCACCTGCTGAAGGAGCTCTTGTGTTCCTGCTGGAGCCTTGGTTTGTGTGGACCATTCTCTAACTCCTTATCAGCTCATTATCTCAGATGACAGGGTTCCGGGCCTTCACTGTATAAACAATTGCTTAGAGATGGGAAGTCAACTGGGGGTGGACCGGCTATCATTTATTTGTATCTGTTGACTCTGAAAGGATTACTAAATGAAAGCCCTGGGGTTGTCAGGGCCCTGACACAGGCATACAAAAAGCAGCCCAGAGACATTTTTACAAAAGAAGGAATGACACAAATACTATGTAATCACGACTGAGGATTTTCCCCTCGTGTCTCTGATTGTGCAGTTATCTAACATATCTCCTTTGGCCCAAAAAGGCTTATTTCCAAGACATATCCTAGAATGGTGAATAAGGAACGATTCTGAAGAAGATCCAACACTTAACTCCCTCCCCAATTGACACATAAAAAGCCACTTAATAACTTTCTAACGTGATTAATATGCTGTTTCAAGCCAACCTCATAGATTAAAGACTTTGTTTTTATTAGAGCCTGGAACATCGAAGGGATATAAATGACTTTGGACTGGAAACCCTCTCCAGTTTTCCACCACTCTCCTCCAAGGGAGGAAATGATGTAACTCCCAAAGGCATGGGATTTAAAAATAATAATAATAATAATGTTCCCTCTTAGTCCTGCCCACCCACCTATACCCTCAGAAAGTCAAAATTTGTCCATTTTTGTGTCCATGGTTATGCTAGACCCATCTGTAGGAATATTCACTGGCAATAAGAAGCGTGTGGGGCTAGGGCCAGGCCAGCAGACCACCATGGAGCTGGCATTGTGAGGAAGGATCTTTTTAAAAAAAAACTGGAAGGGAGCGGGGATGGGAATAGGAAAGACAGTGGAATGAACTGGACATAACTTTCCTATGTTCATCTTTTAAACTCCACATCATGTACAACCACAGAATGAGATCCTAATTAGAATAAGTTATACTCCATGTATGTATAATATGTCAAAACACACTTTACTGTCATGTATATCAAAAAAGAACAACAACACCAAAACAAAAAATTTAAAAAGACTAGCAGAAATAAAAAAAAGACAAGACTGCACTAAATCAACTAGGTGAGCTCTGCTCCCAGGTGTTCTATGTCAAGGTAAATCCCTCCAATAGCATGCAAGGACACCTATGAGATCTTGGCTTTTTACATTTTACAAAGCGTGCGTGTCCTTCCAGATTATTCAACAGATGCACACAGCAATCTTTGAAGTAAGCAAGGCAGGTATTTTCAGTCACCATATTATTTAGACATTTTTTAAATATTAAATCATTTGCTCAAGACACTGCAGCCAGAAAGAAGCAGAGAACATAGACAAGAACTCAGGCTCTCATACTTGGCCCAGTACAGCTTCTGCTATGAATTTGCTTCCTATAATTCTTTGCAAGAAGAGCCTTGACCATTTTCAAGAAATGGAAAAAAATAAACCTTAAAATTACCCCCAAGAGACTGAGACTGAGAGACTCAATTTGCCCTCTATTGCCTGAAAGAGTTCAGAAACCATTTAAAAAGCTTTGATTCAAGCCATCAAGAATTCAAATAATAATAAATGCTGGAGAGGGTGTGGAGAAAAAGGAACCCTTTTAATGTTGGTAGGACTATAAATGAGTACAACCACTATAGAAATTAGAATGGAGGCTCCTCAAAAGACCAGGCATGAAACCACCATATAACCCAGCTAGACCAACTCTCAGTACTTATACAAAAGAATTAAAGGCATGGGACTGGGCTTGTGGCACAGCTGTAGAGCGCTCACCTAGCACATGCAAGGCCCTGGGTTTGATCCTCAGCACCACATAGAAATAAATAAATAAAATAAAGGATGTTGTGTCCCACTACAACCAAAAAATCAGTATTAAAACAAAACAGAATTAAAGGCATCTTACTACAATGATATATGCATACTCATGTTTAGAGCAACACAATTCATAATAGCCAAACTATGGAACCAGCCTAGGTGTCCATCCACATATGAATGGATAAAGAAAATGTAGTATATATACACAATGGAGTTTTATTCAGCCATAGAGAAAAATTAAATTACGGCATTTGCAGGAAAATGTATGGAACTAGAGACCATCATGTTAAGTGAAATAAGTCAAACTCTGAAGATTAAAGGTCATATGTTTTCTCTCATATGGGAATGATAGAGAGGGAAAAAGGAAAACAAAGGTGGGGGTGAAGCTCCTAAAAATCAGTAGAGGAAAAGGACCAAGGAGTGGGGGGTAGGGAGAGAGGGGGGAAATACTGGAGAATGATATTGGCCAAATTATTTTATTATATTGTGTGAGTATGCAAATATGTGACAACAAATCCCATAAATATATACAGCTGTAATGCACCAATAAAAAATGAGGGGGAAAAAAAAGAAACCACTGGGGCATAAATATGATGGATGGGTAAGTACTCTTCATGTGCTGGGCTGAATGATGGCTCCCCAAATGTGTCCATGTCCAAATCCCTGGAGCCTGTGAATGTTACTTTACATAATAAAAAGGACTTTGCAGGGTTGATTAAGACTTTGGGGATGGTGAGGTTAGCCTCTGTTTTCCAGGTGGACCCAATGGAATCACCAGGGTCCTTACAAGGCTAAAGCACAAAGGGTGAGGAAAGCAGGCACTACAATGTGACCACCAAAGAGGAAGTTGGAAATGAGATGTGGTGAAAAAGCAGAGGTCAAAGAAAGAGAGATGGGAAGCTGCTACACTTCTGGCTCTGAAGACAGAGAAAGGAGGTCATGAGACAAGGAATTAAAGTGATCTTAAGAAGCTAAAAAAGACACACACACACACACCCCGCCCCCGAAAAACAAAAATGGATTCTCTTCTAAGGCCTTCAGAATGAAGGCTTTCTTCTAACATCTTAATTTTTGTGCATTAAGACTTATGTCAAACTTCTGACCTATAGGACTGTAAGATAATAAATTTATGGTGTAGTAAGCCAATAAGCTTGTGGTGATTTGTTATAGCAGCAATAGGGAACCAAGAATCACACTTCAGATTTCCCTCTCATTTACTCCAAAATATGTTTTCCTAAAACTGCACAGACAACTTGCCATCTCAGCCCACTGAAATTTAAAAACAACTGCCAAAGGTGATTATTTCAAGATCTATGAGTGCTCAGCATATGCCACGTAACATTGTACATCGTGTGTCTATGTGTGCATGTACATGTGTATGTATGTGATCTCACTGAATTCTCACCATAACCTTAATTATTTCACCTTTCCTTGCCTCATTCCCTTAACTGTAAAATGGGTACAATGGAGTACCTACTGCATATACTCTGCTGTGGTAGCCAGCCTCCTAATCACAATATCCTGGTATTCATGTCCTCATGCTATACCCTCCCATATGGAATAGGCTAACCTTGGAACCAACAGGATATTGCAAAAATAATAAAGTGTACTTTCTAAGGTTAGGTTTTTAAACTGTTATAGCTTCCACTTTGCTCTCTTGGATTGCTGACCCTGGTTGAGGCAGTCAGCTAACAGCAATCTTCAGAACAGGTTCTCTAAGTGAGAACTC
This sequence comes from Marmota flaviventris, assembly GCF_047511675.1. Classification (NCBI taxonomy): domain Eukaryota; kingdom Metazoa; phylum Chordata; class Mammalia; order Rodentia; family Sciuridae; genus Marmota; species Marmota flaviventris. The sequence continues at coordinate 100,423,615 of NC_092501.1, read as the reverse complement.
AGCCTTCTACCAACAACCAGCACTAACTTGCCAGACACATGAGCAAATCACCTCAGAAGCAAATCCTCCAGTTCTGGTCAGGACTTCAGATGACTGCAGCCTCAGCCAGAAACTTGACTATAACTTCATAACAGACCCTGAAACAAACACCCTCCAGCAAGGTTATTCCCAAAGGGAATTTCTAAGGGTCAAGAAACTGTGAGATAATCAACGTCTGTTGCTTCTTTTAGCCACTAAGTTGTGGAGTTATTTGTTACACAGCAATAGTTATCTAATTCAGTTGTAATGAGGATAAAATTAGCTAATATTTTAATTAATAGATGGTTAAAATAGTACATTGCATACTATAGATACCATTTAATTGTGTTCATATTCTATCACTATAGTGAAATACCTGATATTAAAAAAAAAAACTCAAAATGTTTATTTTGGCTCAGTTTTGGAGGTTCCAGTCCAAGGTCAGACAGACCCATTGCTTTGGGGCTTGTGGTGAGGCAATAAATCATAGCTGGAGTGACAAAGCAAAACTGCTTATGTCATGACCAGAAAGCAAAAGAAAACAGTAAAGGTCCAGAGTTTCATAATCCCCTTCAGGGCCATGCCTTAGTGACCTAAAGACCTCCCATGAGGCCCCACCTCCCAAAGTGCAGCTCTGTGAACCAAGAACAGATAGGCCTTTGGGCAACATTCAAGATCAACAACAATACAACCTACTATGAGCTGAACCTCAATAAGTAACTAGGATTACAAAGAAGATAAACATGTAATACCTATCTGCAAGTAGCCTCTCATTGAGGGGAAGGAGAGGGGATTAATCATATTCATAACATATGTTTTTCACAGCCCACTTATAGAAGACTTAATAATCCATTACAGTTTCTACATTTCAGTATTTGCATATCAAATAAAATGTTTCAACAATTAGAATAAATGTACCAAGTGATTTAATTTTTTCCGTAATATTTTTCTCCTGCTTCCACTAAGTTGTTTCCTTAAACTAGTCTCCAAATAAATTACAAAAAGATGGCATTTTCATATGATCTCAACTTGTAGTCGTGTTTTCAAGGAGCTTTGAATATTAAAATTTCTGTTATTCACTTTATACTATTAATTTCTGCATTCTCTCTCTTAAGCCCACGTGTTGAACCGTTAAGAAAACATCCTAAATCACTTAAAAGGTAACATAAGAAATATGTTTAAACGGAGATAAATTTGTTCTTTATTTTCTCCTTATCTTACAAACCATTTGAAAGTGAATCCACTACCCCAGCCTTTATCAAACTAACGTTGGAAAACAGGGATAGTCTATTTTCTGGGAAACCTGAATCAAAAATTATCTGAATGAGTCTAAATGAGACGGAAACACTACGTCCATATATCTCTGCTCTTTTGTGCCAAGATACCCAGCAATTTAGAACACTGAGGTGCAGTAATGGTTCAGGAGATTATTATTTTTTTAAGCCTCTGCTTCTGATGTCCTCATTATTTTTTTGCAAATTCTGCTGTTGATAGAGCCAAAACCAAAATATCATTTTAGCAAAAGAGTACATAGTGAACATTTGTTTTAACACAGATAAATGCTCTAAGAAAAAGAAAGGAAACAAAGAACACCTGTGACTACAAGGACAATCTCTAGTTTCATGGAACACTGGGATGTGGGAGTTGTCAGCACTTACAATACCTTCCTGAAGTGAATTCAACTTCTCTGCTCAAGTTAAAATGGATTGCGTAACTGAACAGCTGAATACTTTCCATCTTATTAAACCAATGAGTAGTTATTCACGTGGCCTCCCAGTCATCCTCACTGAGCTCTTCTCTCACAGCCCAAAGGTTTTAATTGCATAACCAGCTGTTATTGTCCCTTGAGACCCTAGATGGAGTAATTAGGGCAAAGACACTAAGTTAACCTAAGAGGATTCCAGGAGAATTACATTGTGCCCATAATGGTGCAAACCATCAGGGATGTGTGTGTATAGATAATGACAAACAATCTAGCTCTTAAAATAAGCACACACATGCACACTCACACACACACATGCACACTCACACACACACACACACACACACACACACAGGATCAGAGATATACATTTGGGTGTGGGGAGAATGTCTGGGCAGGAAATTTTGATCCACCCAAATGGGTGCTCTGAACGATGGCATAATTTACAAGTGACAGTAAACATAAAGACAACACAGAATCATGAGAAGGTCAGTGTATCTGAGAACAGAAAATTGAGTCTGATTGGAAAGAAGCAGGAGCTAAATCTATAAAAAGTGTCCCAGAAGGATTGGGATGGGCTTATATGTAAAGCTAACAAGACTGGATCCCAACTTGGAGGTAACAACAAGGCACCCACACACGCGTGCATGTGTGTTCATGTGTCAATCAGATGTATTTCTTTTTTTATATATTCCTTTATTTTATTTATTTATTTTTATGTGGTGCTGAGGATTGAACCCAGTGCTTCACACATGCAAGGTAAGCACTCTACCACTGAGGCACAGCCCCAGCCCCAGATGCATTTCTTCCAAAGATAACCTTGACAGTGGACATAGCTGGAAGAAGAGAGGAGACATCCAGATGTACTGTGAAAAATTATAAAGTCTTGATTCAAATAAATGAGAGTGGATGGTATTTAAGTAAATAAAAACAAACTTTATTCAAACCAAATTCTGAAAAACAAAAGTAAAATAGTTCCTATGAAACTATATAAACTGGAGCAATTAGGAAGAAAAGGAAGGAAGAAGGAAAGGAGGAATATTTATGGAGGAAGATGAGAGGGATGGAAAAGGAGATTTCTAAACTTCAAAACCACATATGTGTGGTGGCCAGCATGTTATGAGAATGAGTGAGAAGACAGAAGACAAAAATGACACCTTGATAATTAGTTTGAGAATCAGTCTAAGAGAATGGTGAAGGTTTCCTAAGGACATATAGTTGGAAATGTGGGTCCAAGACTTAGGAGCAATCATGGTTGAAAATTAAAAAAACAACAACAACAACAAAAAAAAATGGTAGTTATCAGATTGTAGAAAATTACATTTATTCATCACTTGGCCCCCCTCATAAATAATGATATATACTTTAGATGTGTAATCTCTTTTAACAAAAAGCCTCATTCATTTAAAAAAAATTACCTTTTACAAATGAAGAACTCAAGTTGAGGAGGATAAGTAACTTATTCAAAATTATAAAGTTATCAAATGATTGAGCTGGGATCTAAAAATCAGTAGATATCCAGTTTCATTTCTATTTGATCCTTCTAAATATTGTAGGAGACCTCTTATTCTTTCATATACAGGATGAATAGTTGTTGATTAAAGAAAGAATCATTTTAAAAATGGATGCATGAAAATCTTAAATGTTTCATTTTAACTTGAAATGCAAACATGTGCACGCGCACACACACACACACAGACACCAACCTTCAGATGTTGGACCAAGATCTCTTCTTTCAGTATGGGCCTACCAATGGAGATAATGCACCTCCATAAATCACCCACATAAATCATCCCCATTATCCACAGTGCATGATTTCTAATTTGTGCTTTTTTAAAAAAGGAAAGGAAACCTAAACATTTTATGAAGCAATATAAGTATAGATAAATTTCCTAACATATTTGTTTCATTGCCCACTGAATTTGACAACAATTTTTATGAATTCATTTCATCCAAGTGTTTACAAAGCATTCAACTTAATTTTCAACTTTTTCTTTTCCTACTTGAAGCCTAACAATTTACTTAATATTTTTTTAATAAATTATGTCACTGTAGTAAGTATACTTGGAATTAACTGGTCCAGAAATACACACAAATTTCTTAATAAGAAAACAACTCAACTCTTAGGAGCAGAAATGTGCCGACATTCGGGAAAATAGTTGCCTTGCCTGTAGTGCTCGGTATCACCCAGGTCCATCTTCACTAAAAGGAAACGAGAGCATCAGTTAGTTAACCCAGTGAGATAGTTAAGCAAAGACATGCTAAGAGAGCTCCCACTCTAATCTCATGTCAGAAGAATTGATACTTGGAATAGTAAACCTAAATCATAAACATTTTTAGCATGTGAATCATTTTGTGTAAAAGAGCAAGACCTGGTTCCTGGCCCTGAGGGAGTTTTAAAATTTAGTCATTGAAGGGCTGTTAATCATAAAGGAAATATGCAAAATGCTATTTGTTGAATACTTGTAAATACTCCCTTGCACTATTTTAAATGTGGTGCCAGGTTATTTCATAATAACCCTTGTTATTGATACTATTGAGGCCTTCACTTGTCACACAGAGAAAAATGCAATACAGAGGAATAAGGCCACTGGAAGAAGATAACCCATTTGGTAAGCGATGGGTAAATTTCAGATCAAGGCTGTCTAGCTCCACAGCCTGAGCTATTTATCACTATCTCATACTGACAATCTACCATGTGCCAGGACTGTGCCATTCATGTATTTTATCTAATTATTTTTCAAGATCTGTATCGACAGTCCCATTTTATACATGTAAGAGAGATAAACAGCAGCAAAATCAGAATTCAAATAGAGATAATTTAACTTTATTTTTGATGTTCTTCACTCGTCGCACTGCCATTTCCCATTATTATTTACAAAGAACTATGTACTCATCTGCATGGAAAAGCCCTGAAGATAGAGAAGCAAACAAACTATATACATCTAACTCAAAGAGCCAGTTAAAATGTATCAGAATCATGGGGTGCCATTACATTCAGATTAATTACCCTTGTTCTAAATAGTAGAACATGATTTTCTCCCAAATAAAGAGAAAAAAATTAGGCAGTTTTTCCAACAGGCTCATTATAGAAAAAAAAAATTAAGTGCAATGAAGTAAAAAATATCCATAATTTCATCATCAGATATAATTTGTTAATATTTTCTCATGTTGTCTACCAGATTTTTGTGTATGTATGCATACAGAAATTTCTCCTGCAGATAGTTTTTTAATGTGAATTGGCAATAAAGTAATTCAATCATTAGGGAACTTTATTACATTATGTGGAGGAGTGTTTTTGTGCCTTTGTGTTTTGTTTACCATCTTTATGGATGATTAATGAGAGGAGAATTTGAAAGAAATTCTTACAGAGATGGGAAAAAATTCTTGGCTTTCTTCCTATCTCTTTCTGGCTGCTACTTCGTATTTTCCTTGGCACATTCCTCCTCTTCCTCCTCTCACAACTGAATGTTGGTTTGCCTCAGGGCCCCCAACTGAGCACTCCACATTTCTTACTCTTCAATTTCTCCAATGTGATCTCATCCATTCCCACAGTTCCATATTAGAGGTTGAGTGCATCTTATCCAAAATGCTTGGGACCAGGAATACTTCACATTTCAAGGTTATTTGTTTGGTTGGTTTGGTTTGGTTTAGTTTTTTGAACTATTTGCATAGGCGTTACCAGTTGAGCATCCCTCATCCAAAAATCTGAAACCCAAAAATGCTCTGAGATCTGACATTTTCTAAATTGATTTGGGGTTTTCTGATCAGATATGCTCAACCTGTACCTATGACCTGATATCTCTTGTGTTTCTATTTCTACTCTATTCTTCACTTCTGAGCCCGAAATCTGGTATTTACAAATATATACCTGACACCTGTCCTTGAATATGTAGACTCCATCTCAAAATCAACTCCTGTGCTATCCCTCACACCTGTTCCTCCTCTTGTCTTTCCTCAGCAGAGATTTAATTAGGCCACAGCTTTGAGAGACTATTGTGACATGTCCCTTTCTCTTACATTCCATAGCCAATTTAATCACAAAATCCATCAGTAACACCCCCCATCTCTCTCTAGTCTTTCTACTTATTTCCAGCCTTACTTTGTTCAAATAACCATCGTCTCTCTTTTGTGAGACAATCATTTTTTTTCTTCCTCAATATTTCTACTCATAAACCCTAACATCCCTTTTATACATAGAAACTGAAGTGATTTTAAAAAAAAATAGAAATGGATGGAGCTGGAGACTATCGTGCTAAGTGAAATAAGCCAGTCCCAAAAAAACAAAGGCCGAATGTTCTCTCTGATATGTGGATGGTAAAACACAATGCAGGATGGGAATAGAAGTTTATTGAATTATACAAAGGGGAATGAAGGGAAGGGATGGGAATGGGAATAGGAAAGACAGTTGAATGAATTAAACATTACTTTCCTATGCTCATATGTGAATACAAGACTAATGAAACTCCACATCATGTACAACCACAAGTATGGGATCCTAATTAGAATAAGTTATATTCTATATATGGATAATATGTCAAAATACACTCTACTGTCATATATATCTAAAAATAAATAAATACCTACCTTAAATGGTTTCCCATAGAACCTAGCATTAAAACCCAAACTCTTTATGATCTAAATTTTGCATGACCTGCCCATCCTAGTTCTTTGACTCCATCTCTCTCCATATTCCTTGGCTCGGTGCTCTTAAGACCCTTTTCCAGTTCTTCAGATGCAGTTGACCCTCTGAATCCTCAGGTTTCATATCCTCAGATTCAACCAACTTGGATCAAAAATATTCAGGGGGAAAAAAAGAACTCTGTGCTGAACATGTATGTGCTTTTTTCTTGTCATTATTCCCTAATCAATACACATAATAGTTATTTACGTTGTATTAAATATTATAAGTGATACCAAGATTATTTAAAATACAGTATATGGTAGGATATGTATAGGTCATATGCAAATGCTGCCACATTTTATGTAAGGGACTGGAGCAACTAAGGATTTTTATATCTGTGGAGGATTCTGGAACCAATACCTCGTGGATACCAAGGGACAACTATACAATAGATCCTCTCTCTCAAGGCATGGAAAAAACAAGCTTTTGAACAATATCTTTAGTCTGAACAAGATGGAATGACACATTTCTTCCTGTTCCTTCCTGCTAGGCATGATAAACCTTGGAAATAATGCAAGAGACAACCAACAGAAAACTCTGAAAGGCGTTAAGATAAGAAGAGGGCAAACTTGTTTGGAACCATGAGACTTGAGGAACAACACAGTATCAGGGTACTAGGTGCCTCTGCCTCTCAACAAGACACAGAGTTTTCAGGCCTCTAAACTAACAATGAAAATCAGTCATGTAGGCTCCTTCCTCTCCTTGATTGAACAGAAATCTTGCAGACAAAACAAGGCAAACCCAGAGGAAGTGGCAAGGGACCCGACTAACAGTAAGTGGCCCGGGGAGAGGAACAGCTCTCTTCTCCCATTGGACCTCGGACCCCTCTTCCCCACTGAGAGATACCAGAAATGCCCGGGGCAGGCTGTAAATAGGACCCAGGCACAGCATGAAGTGCAGTCCTAGAAGCCCCATTGACCTCCAGAGGCCTGGTCTCCCCTCCCCCTCTGAGAGACCTCTGGCAGCTCAGCTTGATGAAGCTTCTTCTATCCCCTCAGCCAGCACCAGCAGGTATCAGTGAGAGCTCTAGGAGCAAAAGATAAATCAAGCAGACCAAAATAACACTGTGAAGGCTCTGAAATTAAGCTGTCATTTTAAAGACCTAAAGAAGTAAGCTAGGATCTACATGCTAAAAACAGAATGAGAGCCTGTTAAAATAAAAGATTTAATTAGGACCCAGAGACTCCTAATATAGTAGACAAAAGTCCCAGTAAACAATTACACTCCTTGTTTTGTAACCCTTTTCTTCTAAGCCACAGGCTTCCAACTAGCTCACTTGCTTCCATCATGATATCCCTTTCAATGATCCTCTGCCTTCCTCTTGTAAGAATCCTCATAGTTACAAAGGCCCACCCACTTAATCCAGAACAAGGATCCACCTCAAGATCCTTAACATAGCAAAAGAAATCATCTTACATGGCATGCAAGGTGATATATTTATAGGTTCCTTTAAAGATTGGAACATGGACATCTTAGAGAGGAGGGCATTCTGCTTTCTGTACCAGAGATCGTGATGTTAGTATTTCTATATCATAATATCCAAAACAACCACTATGGAAACTTCACTTATATTCAGAAACACTATGAATACATCAAGATTGCATCTCTTTAAAAATTCAACTGACCCATTTGAAGTCAAAAAGGAGAAATTAGAAACAAGAACAAGAGGCAATAAAATAAAAAATATTAAAATAGCACACTTAAGCATTAACATATCAATGTTTCCTTATATGTAAATGATCTGAATGTCCAAATAGCCAGGTTCCCTGGTGTATGCCTGTAATCTGGAAAACTAAGGCAGGAGGATCACAAGGTCAAAGCCAGCCTCAGCAATTTAGCAAGGACCTAAGCAACTTGGTGAGACCCTGTCTCAAAATTAGAAATAAAAAAGGGCTAGGGATGTGGATCAGAGGTAAAATGTCCCTGGGTTCAATCCAAATTCAACAATTTTTAAAAATCCAATTAGAAAAGGAGTAAACATCTTAAACAGACATCAAACTGAAGAAGATAAATGGATGACAAATAAGCACATGAGAAAAGTTCAACATCATCAGCCATCAGGAAACTACAAGTCAAGACCACAAGATTTCACTGCATAAACTCTCAGAACAGGAAAAAAAAATAGTGACATCCCAAATGATAGTGAGTATATGGAGAAAGGAGAAAGTTGATCACTCATATAGCTGATGGGAACACAAAATGATATACTCATTCCACAAAACAGTTGGGCATAGCTTTTGAAGTTAAACATAAAATTAACTTGGACTTTTATCCCCCAAATTGAAAACCTATGTCATACAAAGGTTTACATGAATAATCACAGAAGCTTTATTTGTAAGAGTCAAAAACTGGAGAGAGCACAGATGCCCTTCAGAAGGGAAAGGTTTAAATAAACTGTGATGTATAGATCCCATGGTGTACTACTACACAAACAACCAGAAAAACAAACTATTAATACACACAAAAGTTTGCATGAATCTCCAAGGAATTACGCTGAGGGGAAAAAAAGCCAGTGCCTCAAAGTTATATTCTATATGATTCCATTTACATAACATTTTGAAATGGTAAAATTTTAGAAAGACAGATTAGTCACTCAGCAGGGCTAGGAATGGGGTAGGAAGTGGGGAGCCGGGGAGAGTCCAGGAACAGGTAGGTAGGAATGACTGAAAAGGGCAACTGTTGGAATTCTCAACTGAAAATGATTTTACAATAAGTAGAAATTGTTCATGTTAGACACAAAAAGCATGTTGGATAGTTTAACTCTTCAGTGAGTACCCTTAAGTGATTTGTCAATCTACAAAGATAAATGTTATTAGGCTGTGAGAGCCAATTACCATTTTTCTTCAAAGACAGAGTGAATTTATATTAGTTAAATTCCTTCCGATATATGTGTTTGTTCTGAAATAGAGACAAACCTAAAATAAACAATGTGAAGTGCAGTGTATTCATCTGAAACTCTCACAGCATTTACTAAGTGGATATTAATACTGTACATACACTTTACTACATGGCATTTTTTATATTTAAAATTAAATCCAATAAAATAGCTTTTACTTTTGCTGCCCCAACTTGTACAATTGTTCCTGCAGATTCTAGAACACTTAACAATTGTTGGAAACCTGCTTCTCCTCACACGTCTCCTTATTTTCTTAATATTACCAAATTGAACATCAATTAGGTCTATGTCTTAAATTATGTCAATCTAAGCAAAAATTAGTGCCTTTGTTGACATCATTACTAAAGCTTTGTTAATTAATCTGCCTCTCCTGTCACAATTCTATATATAATGTGCATCAAGAATACAAGCAACAATAAATGTTGGCAAGGATGTGGAGGAAAAGACACACTTATACATTGCTGTTGGGACTGCAAATTGGTGCAGCCAATATGGAAAATAGTATGGAGATTTCTTGGAAAACTTGTAAACTTTAAAACTAATTATTTAACCACACATTCCTCTAAAATTGTGAAACTTTAATCTTTTATCAAAATTTTTGTTTACTATAAAAGCAATAAATTCCCATTTCAGAATATTCAGAAAAAGTTAAAATGAAAATAATCCATAAATGTTTTACCCATAGAAAGTTACAACTAACACATTGTTCTTTATCATTATCATTCGATGTTTTTATGCCTCTATAAATACATACCCATAATTATTTTAATAAAAGTTGATAGTATCTTGCATTCTGTTTGATAATTTGACTTCTGCTATGGTTTGAATAAGTTTGAAGTCTTGGTCCACGGCTCATGGCACTATAGGAAGTAGTGAAACCTCTACAAAATGGAGCCTAGTTAAAGGAAATTAGGTTACTGGGGACATGCCTTTGAAGGGTATATTGAGACTCCAGCCTCTTCCTCTTTCTTCTTGCTTCCCAGTCACCTTGAAGTAAACAGGTCTCCCATTTGTTCCCATCATGATGTACTATGCCACCCCAGGTCCAAACAAAAAGGCCAAGTACCATGGACTGAAACATCTAAAACCATGAGCCAAAATAGCATTTCTTCTTTTTCAGTTCTTTATCTCAGGTATTTTGTCACAGTGATGAAAAGCTGACCAACACAATTTCAAATAACAGTATATTATGAACATCTTTCAAAAAAAAAAAAAGTCATGTGCCATCTAATTAACATTATATAGTATTTCCATTACATAAATGTACCAGTCCCCAATGGTTGAACGTTAAGTCTTTTTTTTTTCCCTCAAGAGTTTGCTATGGTTAAACGTACTAGAGATAAACATTTTACACACCATAATTTCTTTCTTTAAGATAAATTCCTAAAGGTGAAATTGTTTTATAACTTATTTTACAAAAACCTAACAGAAAATATGTAGCCATTTGTACCATCACCAATTATTTTTTTCAAAAGACCAGGGTGGAGTGTGGTAACCCTGACCTATCACTGTATTTTTACCAACAATAAATATTTTTGTGTGTAAATTCAAGCATTTTTTTCACTTTTGCACGATATATTTAAATATTTTTGTATGTATCTCTCCTTAAGCCATTTTTAATTAATTGTGTTTTATATAATAAAGACATTAATCTTTTGTCAAATGTTATGAATATTTAACATTTTTATTGACAACATTTATGTATTTATTAGATACATGCCCTAGTTTGTGCTATCAAGTCTATCAATCTTCTCATATCTCAGTTCTATTCTCTCTTATGTAAATCAATAATGGGAAGGTACACAGAGATATCAGATAATTCAAAGCCACCATTTTATAGTTAAGAAAGAAGGTATCTTGAGAGATTTTTATAATTTCCTATAACCATACCACTAATTTCTACTATTTCTAGAACTAAAATCCAGATCCTTTTTTGTTCCAGCTGTGAAAGAACTAAGCAAAAGACTGATCTTTTCTCCTTCTGAAACAGCATGAAGGAGAGGCTTTGGCTGTTGACAACTTGAAGGGAGAGGGACCTCCACACTCATTTCTTACATGAATTTCTTGAATTTCTTCATTTAGTCTATACTTTACAGTCCTCTGGATGGCACCAGATTCATAGAGACCTGAATATGTCATGTAACATCCCTTGGGTAAAGAAAGTATCTTTCGATGACCACTGAATTGTTCCAATAGCTGGGGATACCTGGAGGTAGGGTTTTGTGAGTGACCACCACACCTGCACTTCCCTTGATTTGAGAGAAGAAAAAAATAAAACGACACTTTTGCTAGTAGAGATAACCAAGCATTTACCTTGATGTTTGATAGATTAAGACATAAGGGAGAAATAGCAGAGCTGTAGCCCTTGGGGACTGGTGAACTCTGATGTCTTCCTTGGCCAATACACATTCACTTTCCATCTGGCAAGCTACTTCTCCCAATTCACAACCACTGAACTTCCTTAAATTTGCCCCACAAGGAAGTGTTTCCAAGTCTCTACTTTGCAAGAGGCTGATAATATTAAAGCTGTGGTTCTATTCTTGAGATCCAGAGGTCAGCAGAGACCAACCTTTCTCTCTTGTCCTTGCCAATCAGCTACACAATAAATGCCAACCAAATACCAAATGAGGTTTTAAAAGCAAAATAAATATTTACTGCCTAAGGCAGTCCTATTTTCAATCTACATCTCTACACCTGTCAGACAGCATGGCTGATTAAGGTTTACTTAATCTGCATTAGAACTTCTTCACGGAAGGAATTTCAAGATAAAGGCATCTCAACAATTACAGCTGGATATTTTGCTCACTGAAATCATCCAACAGGACCTCAGAGCCATGCCAATGCTCAGCTGAGAAGAAGAGTCACAAGGTCAAGGCACACACACACTTCCCGCTTATCAGGATTAGCCACCACCGTCCAAGAACTTGACTTTGAAGTGCTTGATTATCCAGCCAGAGAAGGATGTGCTCCAAAAGATTACAGAGAGGGAAAGTGTTTTCACTATGACCTGGTTAAAAACTGAGGCAGAGTAAAAGGCAGACACAAGGAAAAGAGAAAAGGCTGATATTGCAATGGTTATTGGAAAGAAAGAGGCCAGGTACCATTTTTTTTTTTTAATAAAGCAGACTAAACCAGAACCTTTCTCATTTGTTCACCATATTTGGTATACATATAAGTGTGTGTGTGTGTGTGTGTGTATGGGTGTGTGTGTATAATTTTAAACCAGTCAAATATTTGAACCAAACTTAAATTATTTTCCCTCTTCCCCTCCTCCAAAAAAAAAAAATTACATTGAAAAAAAAAATCATTCTCTGAACCATCGTTGAACATCTAATTATAGCATACACTACTTAGTGCTATGATCATAACCATTTTAAGGAGATGAAGATTCTCTTTGCTCAGTAGGGGAGGGACAAAAAGGTCTGTTTTTTTCAGGAAAATATAGATTGTCAAATGAATGTGACTTGAAATAAAATCAGCTTTAACTCTGCTGGAAATGGACCCTCCGACCTCTGGCTTCCCAGCCTCCACCACCACACCCACAGGCCTCCATTTCATGTTTCACCCTGGCGGGTCCCCAGGATACCAAGCTACAGAACTCCCTCCCATTAGCTGCAGGAATCCAGAATATCCATGGCAACCGGTCTCTAACCCCAGGGAGAAGGCAGCAGAATTGAAAGGCTCCATTCTGTTTCTACATCCACAGCTCAGTGAATTGACAGCTTGGTGGTTCCCTTAGTTCCATTAGATTAGGATGCACTTTTCTTTCTTTGTATCATCTTTTTACCTGTATAGGTCTTAGCTGCCATTAAGGAGTTTTTTTTTTTTTAAATGAATATCCTCTACCCCCACTATCTCTGCACCCACCCAGAAGAATACTCCTTAAACATTCTTTGTTTTGCAGCATTTTTCTAAGGAAAACAAACCCAAGTTTTGCCGTTGGTCTTTCTGCCTTCCTAAAAAAAAAAAAATCCCACGTTTGGTGTGCATGTTGTGCAAATTACCAATGGGTATCTGATTTCAGGCAAATCAAGTCGTTTGTGCGACATTATCTTATAAAAACTGGCAGAGAGATAACAAAATACATATAATTTTATCATGAAATTAAGTTGTAGCATCAAATAACTATAATCATGTTTAAGTCATTGTTTGTGCCACAGATATTTAGACAGGATAACAGATTGCATAGTGCTTTCACTGTTTGCCAATGGAGCCTGAATAACTAATTTGCACTCCATGCCCTGTGGAATGGCAGCTGAGTCCCCAGTGGATATGGAGAGAAGTTGACAGAAGCAGACCATTTGGTCTGCAGAATCAAAATGAGGCAGAAACATTATGTACAGTACACAATCTAGAGTCATATTTTGTGTCTATAGTTGCCTAATAACAGAATCGCATAAGGAGGTCAACCTGTCCATCAGCACTTCTTAACCCATTTGGGTAAAGTAGACACATTATAAAGCTAATAAGAGGTATAGGTTCTCCTCCCAGGGGAATGTATATGTGTGTGAAATGGGAAGTTAAAGACAAATTCCCTATTTCTCAGAGTTTTGGCAGAAATCTTAAAGGAAGACAGTATGGCTTGCATTAAGAACCACCCCAACGTGCTAAGGGAAGTCACTGCCTAAAACAATAACTACAAGAGTAGTAGGCATCCCTGAAGGTACACCAGGATTTCTAAAGGGGTAATAAGCATAGATGGCTTTAAGAAATTAATTTCTGGATTCTCAACTTCCTGGTATATTTTTTTCTTAAGACTCTTCTATGAAAGGGTTTGTATCTTCCAATGCAGAAGCCCTTCTCCCTTGTTTTGCAAGAAAAGTAAATGATGTCTTACCCATCCCTAGCTCAATTCTGGTATTCATTCTGCAATTCCATAATCCCAAGTAAAGAGAAAAGAGAAATATCTGTATCTGTTGAACTGCTTTTCGACAAAGCCCAAGGTTTGAGTCCTACCAGTATGTTTTGTGTGATTTCAATAACACAAAGTTGAAAAGTTCCAAGTTTGCTGATAACAGATTAACTTTAGAGACAGGAGTAAAAAAGAATATGATTAAAAGTTAATTAGAGTATTCTATCTTCTTGAACATTTATCCAGAGTTTTGTTAAAGAAGAATATTTCAAGGGGACAAGAGGGCAGGAAAGATGGTGGAATGAGATGGACATCATTACCCTAGGTACATGTATGACTGCACATATTGTGCAACACTACATCGTGTACAACCAGAGAAATGAAAGTCGTGCTGCAATTGTGTACAATAAATCAAAATGCATTCTGCTGTCATATAGACCTAATTAAAATAAATTAATTAATAGAAAAGGAAATATATTTCAATGATACTTGTTAAAACACAGTTTTGTTAGGTATAACAATATATTCTTATACCTGTGATAGGTATAAGAACCACTGAAGAAGAGTTTTGTAGCAAGGGAGAGAGTCGGGCTCAACTCCAAAAACAGGGTGAACCAATGAGAATTCATGGGCAAGGACCAGGATAGGAGTCGGTGGATGGAAAATGACTGAGAGGACACTCAGCAATGAATGAGATTCTGATTAAACTGACCTCATGGGATCCCTGCAAAAGACAAGCCAGGTGACCAGAGGACAGTGGAAAATGAGGAACCTGATCAAATATCAAGGGTAGGGGTTCTTCCTAAGCTGACCTAGTCTTGCACTTTGCTAAAACTGGATTTCACAAGAAAGTACACAGATGTGCCCAGGAGAAGCATCAGAAACCTGAAGGAAGTTTAGCCAAGCAAAGAATCTTTGTCACTGTTAAATCATTCTTTAAGTTTTGCCAAAAGATTATAGAATACATGAAGTATTTTATTTGTATTGCTTATTGCCATTCATTAAGTACTTCTCCCCTCGGTTCCACTCTGATGTCATGTACTTATTTTATTTGGATTCACTTAATGGGGAGGCATTATACGTTTCACTCAAAGTAATGCAAGTGAGGTTTGTGATAAATCTTCTAAAGTCCCATACTTATTCATAGCTCAGTGCTTTCTTTTCCATTTATGGCTGATTTCTACTAAATGCTAACCAGCCTCGAAATTGGAAGAGAAAGGAGGACGAAGACAGAGGAACAGGAGGGGAAGGAGGAGGGAAACAGAAGAAGAGGGGAAGAAAAGGAGAAATAGGAATTACAAGAGAAGGAGAAGGAAGAGCCTCAGTTTCTTTTAGAAAGCACATTTCTGATTTCTTATTTTTTTTTCTTCTAATGATACAGCCAGTTACCAGTGACGAGTCCTGCTTCCTCACATGTTCCTCACATGTTGAAGTATGACATTAGAGAAGCACACCAAGGCAAGCATATGAAACAGGGCTTAAAAGGGTGTAACACAGCTTCTCCCTGGGAGAGAGAAGAGAGCGCTAGCTGGTATCCTGGTATCCCCCAAGAAGTGAGAGCATTTTGCCTTTTCATATGTCCTAGACTTCCTTTGTTCTGCTGTTCCCTTCCCCCTCATCTCTCCTTCCTGCCTCTGTGTCTAGGCCAGGAAATGCTCAGTGGGATGGCCAAAAGGTGGGAAATAGATGGGCGGGAGGGACCTCCCAGGAAGAGGGAAGGGCAGGAAGGGGTCATAATTAACAACTCTCAATAGGGAGGGACAATCCCTGGGACAGGTTACCTTAGCAACAGGTTGGAGCAGGGGCAGTTACCTTGATAAGGGTGGAGGAAGGGCTCTGAAGGAATTAACATTTCAATTCCTCCATTCTCTGGATCTGACCCTTGCCCATCTCCCTGTCTAATTCTGGCTTCACTAAGAGAAACCCAGAGAACAAACACAGGGATCCAGTGAGCAGTGTTCCCAGGATCAGGGTGGATCCCAGGAAGAGCACTAAGGGCTCAGGGGCATGACAAGTCACGTGTGGAAGTCTAAAGAAGTGCCACTTTACAATCCCCAGTCGTGGAGACTCCTGGAAAAATACATAGAGCCCTATGAGAGAAAGAGTCAGCTGTTGACAACTTATCTCTCACAGCCAAAGCATCCACACCAGATAAAAAAATGAACTTGAGGTTAATTTTTTTAACTCTTTCCTCTCCTGGAGGGGCTTCAGAAACGATTAGCCAGTGATTGAGAAACTGAAGAAAAACAGTTCCTTCCTCCCTGGGGCATCTAAGTAGGCACAACTAGGGTTGAGAGAAGCAAATGGGATTAGGGTTGGTGTTATATAATTTAAAAACTGGACTGTCTTTTATTATTACTTAACCAAGCAAAACATGACTCCTACCCAAAATTGGAGACTAACAAGAGAAAGTAGATTTGATGGGGTAGTGGTGGGAAAGAATAAAGGTGCTTTCAGCTTCCTCCCGTTGAATCCAATATGCTCAATAAACCAGTTATATTCCCATGCAACAGGAAAAGCCATAAACACACACCCCTGCACCCAGGTTTCTTCATGGGAGGCCAGAAGTGACCAGGAAAGAAGGTTCCAGAAGAGGGATAAATTTGTATTAAAAGGAAGATTGAGTTAACTTCATATTTAACCCGGAAGAGACCTTAGAAGATCATGAGTTAATTTATTTTTTCCCACAAATACAAAGATTGTGGGGGGGGCGGTAAAGCAAAATTGTGTCCTTCATTAAAATATTAAATACAACACCTTTGCATATCTAGGTTGTATTTCAGACTTTCTATAAACATAAAAATAGAGCATGATTGGAGAGTTCGACATCCATACGATCATGGATGGATATGAATTGAGAAGGGTTTGGACATGAAATTAAAAAGCCCCAAAATTTAAGGAGTTGCCCAAAGAAAGAGATCACAGGACACAGCGAGAATAAACAGCAAGAGAGAGAGAGAGAGGCAGAATGGGAGAAGAAAGTCCCCATGCCAGGGAAAGAATTTTGGGGAGGAAGTGGTCTACATTTTTGTTTTCTTTTTTTTTTAATTTTTTTATTGTTGGTTGTTCAAAACATTACATAGTTCTTGATATATCATATTTCACACTTTGATTCAAGTGGGTTATGAACTCCCATTTTTACCCCATATACAGATTACAGAATCACATCAGTTACACATCCATTGATTTACATATTGCCATACTAGTGTCTGTTGTGTTCTGTTGCCTTTCCTATCCTCTACTATCCCCCCTCCCTTCCCCTCCCCTCCCCTCTTCTCTCTCTACCCCCTCTACTGTCATTCATTTGTCCCCCTTGTATTACTTTTCCCTTTCCCCTCACTACCTCTTGTATGTACTTTTGTATAACCCTGAGGGTCTCCTTCCATTTCCATGCAATTTCCCTTCTCTCTCCCTTTCCCTCCCACCTCTCATCCCTGTTTAATATTAATCTTCTTCTCATGCTCTTCGACCCTACTCTGTTCTTAGTTACTCTCCTTATATCAAAGAAGACATTTGGCATTTGTTTTGTAGGGATTGGCTAGCTTCACTTAGCATAATCTGCTCTAATGCAACCATTTCCCTGCAAATTCTATGATTTTGTCATTTTTTAATGCAGAGTAATACTCCATTGTGTATAAATGCCACATTTTTTTATCCATTCGTCTATTGAAGGGCATCTAGGTTGGTTCCACAGTCTTGCTATTGTGAATTGTGCTGCTATGAACATCGATGTAGCAGTGTCCCTGTAGCATGCTCTTTTTAGGTCTTTAGGGAATAGACCGAGAAGGGGAATAGCTGGGTCAAATGGTGGCTCCATTCCCAGCTTTCCAAGAAATCTCCATACTGCTTTCCAAATTGGCTGCACCAATTTGCAGTCCCACCAGCAATGTACAAGTGTACCCTTTTCCCCACATCCTCGCCAGCACTTGTTGTTGTTTGACTTCATAATGGCTGCCAATCTAACTGGAGTGAGATGGTATCTTAGGGTGGTTTTGATTTGCATTTCTCTGACTGCTAGAGATGGTGAGCATTTTTTCATGTACTTGTTGATTGATTGTATGTCCTCCTCTGAGAAGTGTCTGTTCAGGTCCTTGGCCCATTTGTTGACTGGGTTGTTTGTTATCTTATTGTCTAATTTTTTGAGTTCTTTGTATACTCTGGATATTAGGGCTCTATCTGAAGTGTGAGGAGTAAAGATTTGTTCCCAGGATGTAGGCTCCCTATTTACCTCTCTTATTGTTTATTTTGCTGAGAAAAAACTTTTTAGTTTGAGTAACTCCCATTTGTTGATTCTAGTTATTAACTTTTGTGCTATGGGTGTCCTATTGAGGAATTTGGAGCCCGACCCCACAATATGTAGATCGTAGCCAACTTTTTCTTCTATCAGACAGTGTGTCTCTGATTTGATATCAAGCTCCTTGATCCATTTTGAATTAACTTTTGTGCATGGCGAGAGAAAGGGATTCAGTTTCATTTTGTTGCATATGGATTTCCAGTTTTCCCAGCACCATTTGTTGAAGATGCTATCCTTCCTCCATTGCATGCTTTTAGCCCCTTACATTTTTGTTTTCTTTTTTAAATTTAAATCTAGTTTCTTTTTAAATACACAGCATATACATACTAATAGGGTAGCATATGATGTTTTGAGACATGTATAGGTTGTCATTTTTAAATCGGGGAACCATATCTCCTCAAGCACCTATCATTCCTTCATGGTTGAAAGCTTTCAAAATCCTTTCTTCCAGCTTTTTCGAAAGATAGAGGACATTATCAGTGCAGTAGCACACCAGAGCTTCTTGCCCTATCTAACTGTGACAGTCGCTGTTGACCAACCTTTCCCGTCCCCTTCTTTGGTAACCACCATTCTATCACCTTCCATGAGATCAACTCTTTTAGACTGGCAAAAGTCAAGTACTATATAACTAGAAAATGCCTTTTGGGTTTAGCAATGAGAAAAGAGCCTGTAGCGTTGACAAGAGCAGTTTGGAGTGGTAGAGGCAGAAATTAGGTTGAAACAGAGATGTGAAATACAGACAACTCTTAAAAAAAATTTAAAAGTCTGGCAGGTTATATTTTAATTATTCTCTTCCCTTAGCACAAGGAGATTGCTCATCCCTGCCCACCACCTTGTAATTCACCTGTAGAAGGCAGGTATTTTTCCATCCTCTTGACACAGAGCCTGGTTATGTGGCTGACTTTGGATAATGGAACATAGCAGCATCTGAGACAGGAAATTTAGTCAAAGAAGATTTTATTGCTAAGACAGGGGAAAAGTAAGGCATGTTTAAGGACTTAGAGGAAAGAGCCAGTGTGAAGGAGAAGCTTCAACATACAGACAAACTCAACTAACCAAAGAAGCAAGAATCCTGAGAAGGCAGATGAGGATTGACACTCCCCCCCGCCACCACCACCAAATAAATGAAGAAGACTTCCCTGATTGGATGAAGGTGCTGCTCCTGTTAATAAGAAGGAAGGCAGGAGGGATCCATGTGAGGGTAGGTTTGTGGGGTGAGCGCTGGCAGAGAGCTGAGATGCCTCGAACTTTCCCATGAAAGTGTGAAGTTTCTGGATAAGGACCAGGAGGAGGAAAGGGAAGTAGTATTTTGGAGTATGGAAGACTTTTCAAAATAAAGACATTCTAGAGAACAAAGCATAAAAGAATCAGAAGCAGTATCGTGCCGCAGTCTGGCTGGGCACAAATCACGAGCC